>NC_086324.1:28151718-28476588 GCF_036172605.1 Pelobates fuscus | reverse complement strand
AGCCAATCCACTATCAAATAGAAACATTGGAAGGACAGTATCACCGCACTGTGTAAATCAGCATCTCCTCATAGAAATGCATGGAGACAATTCTTCTCAATGGGAAGGGTTCAGCACTGGATAGTCTGAACGCGTTTCCTACAATCTTTGCAGGAACAAATCCAGGAAGTCTCTAGTGGTACTAGACAGCTATGTAAACATTGCCTTTACTCAAAAAAGGCACCGTTTACACTGCTGTGGCTGCAGGGACAGTCCCTATGGCCCAGAAGCACTAAATTAAGATGTGGTTCTGGTGGCCTTTTGTAATGCCATTAATGTATTCAGATGTAATTTAAAGCTATAATCTGATATTATCAAGACTCCCACAATAAAGTTACAAAAAAAAAAAACCATGTATGCTACCATTCTGCTCACAATTCATTAATTCACAATTTTATTTATTTATTTTTTAAGTTGAAAGCGATGCAGATCATATAGGTCTTTTTGTTGGGGTCTCTGAGAAAATGGGTTCCCTGCTCAATACATTGATAGAACAGTCCATCACATTCTGATATTCAGGGAAGACATCTGCCATCACTGACTGTAATTTGTGCCATTTGAATATGTTTAAAATACTTAAATGAAATGAAAAGTCCTGGGGCCCCTGATACACCACATTCCTAGAAATACATGCCTATTTAATTTACATTTATGATACAATATAAATAATTTAAACTTTTGGCAACATTTTCCTTTTCTGAAACACATTTGAAGAAACTATTTCAAGAGCATTCTAATTTTGAAAACATAGTAAAGTAAACCTAATATATATATATATATATATATATATATCCCCATCCCTCTAACACTCTCCTATACTTAAAAGAACACTCCAAATACTATAACCACTACAACACAATGCAGTGGATATAGTGCCAGGGGTAACCTGGTACCCCTGCCCAATATAAGTAGTTAACTCATTTTAAAGCAGTTTGTCTTCTCACCTGGGGTCTTCCAGGCACCACTCTCACCTAAGCCTGCAGGTGCAAGGCTTACCTTATTGGCTGAGAGCAATCAGCTGATGCTCTAAGCCAGGGGTGGGGAACCTTCAGGCTCTCCAGATGTTGTGTACTACATATCTCCTGATGTTTTGCTAGCATTATGGCTGTAGGAGCATCATGGGAGATGTAGTCCAAAACATCTGGAGCACCAAAGTTTCCACACCCCTGCTCTAAGCCAACATACTGACTTCGCTCAGCAGAGCTAAATGGAGGCTCCTGAGCAGGAGGTCCAGCTCTCCTGGTGGCTACCGAGAGACAAGGAATAGTGACCAGCAAAGAAGTCCAGGTAAGAAGTCAAACAGATTGACTACTTACAATAGGGGAGAGGGGGCCAATGGCACTCTTGGCACCATAACCACTACAGCATGCCATAAGGGTCATGATTGTTTGGAGTGTTATTTTAAACTACTGTACTTTAAGTTACCCTAAAACATAAAATAAAACTGAATATAAACAGTTCCTATAAATTCCTTTCTGTATAAACAGCGTTATTACATAAATATATAAATCATGTTAATTACAAATCATTCAAACCAATATACATATATATTTATAAAACCATACAAATTTCCTCAATACTGGACATATTCACATAGTTGCATTAGCATTGGTATGTGTTAGCAATATCTAATATTCAGCGAGTTGTACATAAATTGAGATCCTTGCATTGTGTCCATTCAAATCAAGCACCAAATGACAGTCAGCGCTGCTACAATGCCATTAAGAATCGCCATGGTATATCCCATGTGAAAAGAGTGTCCTGTCATTTTCCTAAAAGAAAAAAGAAAATATTAGTCAACCTGTATAGAAATTGACATTGCAGTGAAGCAAGTTATAGTATACATTTTAAGTGGATGAAATGTATTAAAATTATGATTAATACAAAAAAAAGTGCAAACAAAGCAGGCACTTCCCTGCCTGACAGATCCTGCTAGTTGATCTTACTGGAAGAACAATCAATTGTAAGTCAACTTAAAGAGAGGTATATGATAAGCATACAGAGCAACTGAGGACAGCTACAGTTCAACTCAGAGTGAGTCAATGCTTTCTTACAACCTTACTTCAAAGCCACGCTTAAAAGTAAAATATCAGGGAACATAACATTTCCAAATATCCAAGTTTTTGTTCACACAGAGGAGTTTGTAAAAAATTATCTTTATATGGTGCGGTGTTTCTTTAAGCTTCCTCAGTCCCACTTTCTTACTGGATATATAAAATTGGTGTGTGTTGAGATGATAGTGTGTTGGTGGGCACATTGTGACTTACTGTTAATTTCATTACTCAGGATTTTTCCACCATTTATATTTTCACTTATCTTGGAATAAAGATTACATCTTTTAAAGAAAACAAGCAAAAGCATTCTGGCTTCCCTACTAATCATTGTCTTTTGAAGATTTACTTGGAAAAAAAATGGTTCGATCTGGCATACTGGATTTATAACATATTTAAAAACTTAGAGGCAGATGGTGAATCACATTTAACAAATGTTACTAACATTTTGCCAAAATGTTTGCTTTCCAAACAGACTAGAAGCTATTAAAAAAAGTTTAACGACAAATTTTCTAAATAAATTAAAAATGGATCTTCAAATGATTCATGCTGTGTACAAGCACATATGGTAATAAAATTCTCAAATACTTTCCAGAGTGTTACATGTGCTGGTAATGTCTAATTGACCTCACAGCAGTTTCATTTTATTGCTTGTTCAAAATTCTGTCTGTAACAGTTCCTCTGCTGCCCCTTCACAACAAAAAAGCATTCATTTCAACAAACTTGTACTATCAAACTCTTCAACTGTCTAATAGCATAAATGTGATTTTTTAAAAGACTGCCAAAATGTAGACATCTAACAGCACCCATGAGAGGTAATCAATAGGCCTGAAACAATATATACATACACAATCTTTTTTTTTTTTTCTTATTACGTTTGTAATTGGTTTCACAACTTACTGTTGGACGGTGCAAGAAGACTATTAGTATCATAACTACTACAGCACTCTTTAGTGGCTATGATGGTTAGAGTATGCCTTTAATGAATAAGATATCAAAGGAGCACTACAGGCATAACAACTTTAGCTAAATGAAGCAGGTTTGGTGTATAGATAATGCCCCTGCAGTGTCACTGCTCAATTCTATGCCATTTAGGAATTAAATCACTTTGTTTTTGCAGCCCTTGTCACACCTCCCTGCACGTGACTAACACAGCCATCTTAAACACCTCCTGAAAAATTACTTCTATATAATAAGTTTATGTACTGTACAGTCTGTTCAATCTACAATTTCGTACCTCCTGCTCTGTTAATAGCCTTGTCGACCCTGCAGGGGCCTCCTCTGTGTGATTAAACTTAATTTACAGAGCAGGAGATATATATATTTCTAAAACATGTTAACGTCTGATTGAAAATTAAACAATTTTCTTCATGCAGGTTGTCTCAGACACAGCCAGGTGAGGTGGGGCTAGGGTTACATTAACAGAAACCAAACCGATTTAACTCCTAAATGGCAGATAATTTAGCAGTGAGACTGGATGGGGCATGATCTATACATCAAAACATTAAGATAAAGTCGTGTTGATGCATACAGTATCCCTTTAAGGTTTTGGGTCCTAGTTATCTCATTTCACTACCGTGAGCCGCTGTGGTTTTTGAGTGCTGTTCACACAACTGTGAACATATCTAAATGTTTTAAACACTAGCAGAAGCCAGAAATGCACTGCTTAGAAAAGCTCTGAAATTTGCTAATTGATATTAAATTCAGTGATGTCATCAAGACACAGCAATAGAGGGCAAAATATCCAGTAGTATCAACCAATATCTCATTGATTTGCTTGTGTACATTTGTGTAGAAGCGTAAATTGGATTGACATTTCTATCTAGGACACTCCTCTTTTTTTTTTTTGCTTAAAAAAATATAAGAAACTAAAGGCTGTAAAACAATACACAGTAAATTATATATATATATATATATATATATATATATATATATATTTTATTTTTTTACACACACACAAACAAACACACGTGTCAACATTTTTAAAACGCTTACAATAAGCAATGTTACAGGGAGCCATAAAAATAAAGAAAAGGTTAGAACATTTCTGGAAGAGGGAAAACTGTAATTGAATGTGTTATGTTAGATTTGGCAACATGGGTGAAATTTATCAAATTCTTTGCTTATAGCATTTTTACATTTTGAAAACAGTTTTTTCCTGTTCATTTTGCAGAAGTCTGTAAGCTTCAAATTGATTAAAGATAAATGTGTCGAGAGATTTCAAGTGCTCAATATGTTTTAATAACCAAAGCAACTGTACCAACATGGCTCATAGTCAATTCAAAACAGTGTAGATTAAGCACAGAGAGACAACTAGAGTATATTAACGTGTAATTGCTGCATTGTGATGAGGAGGACTATATCCAAAGATAAATAGAACAAGTATCTAAAATCCAAATGGAGTCATTTGTTTATACAAAGTAAGATTCAAACTGTAGAAATACATAGATATACATAGGCTATGGGTATTAAGTAATGTGATATAATGAGACAAAGCACCAGGAGAGCCAAACTAGAACTACTCTTCTCTAAGACTAATGTCCTCAACAAGTTAAACATTCTCAAAAGGATGCAGGACACAGAGTGTGTATCTGTGTTTGTATGTATATAACTAACGGTGTGTCAAGGTGTGTGTATCTATGCCGGTATGTGCGCGCACGTGTGTGTGTGTGTGTGTATATGACACATAGATAGATAGATATACACACACACGTTTTTTCTGCAGGAGGATCTTCAGTACTGCTGGCTGAGGTTGGTGTGCTGCTCAGTCCCCGCTGCTCCATCTCCCCCTCCAGGTGGCGCGCTCTGTCTGGGAGGAAGTGCTGTCACTTCCTCCCAGCATCCAATACTACAGAGGTCCCGTCACGGTTTTAGATGACTGCAGCGCCTGACCGGACCCCTGTTTAGGGATACCCATCAGGTGACCCTAAATGCTTGGGCCACCCGACGGGCAAATAGCCGCGGAACACTAATTGGGAAAACGCTGGCTTAGACAATTCCATTTTTTGGTCCTAAAAATACTTTCAGTTTAGTTGTATGTTCACTCCTTCCAGTTATTTTACAAGTATTCGTTTGGGCCTGCCTAATAAAATCGCAATAATTTTCCAGTTTCAAAAGGTTACGGGACATACACAGTTCAATGTGGCTTATAACCACCAATATGTTGAAGATCTCGGATCAGTGCTATCAAAGAAGGAATTGCAGCAGTAGGGAGCCCAAGGGCAGCACTGCACAAACTTTTGATTCGGGTTTTATATAAACAGGTTGAAGTCTCACTATCACTAGAGGTGCCTTGGGAGTTGAACTACGTTTTCCCATAAACTCCAGCTAAATAGGGTTTCACAAAATAAGAGAACAGAATGAGAGCTTTCCGTTTAGTGTAGCTTATTCCTGTTCTGGGAGAGGACTGTTTGCTGCAGAACTTAAAATGTCTACAATTCTAGTAAGATTATTTTAAGCTAATTATTGCACATCTAAAAGTATTAAAAATTGGAGGTGTCAAGTCTGCTACTCAGCCTTTATGCCATTCTTGTAACAAAACTTTCTGAAGTGATAATCATTTTTCTTGTTCATTATTTAACCCCTTAAGGACCAAACTTCTGGAATAAAAGGGAATCATGACATGCCATGTGTCCTTAAGGGGTTAATAATGTAGGTTTTGTTTTACTTTTTGTTAAAAAAGGACTGTATGTTTTTTTGTTTTAAACAGAATACTCAAGGATATAAATAGGATGTATTATGCATACGAACAGTTTGTTGATCCGAGTAGAAATCAGATGGTCATTATGGAGTAAAACATTTGCCCACCCCCCCTTTTTTTGTGGCACAACTGGCCAACACTTCAAACTGGGGTTTTGCATTCTGTTGGATGAACAACACAAAAAGGTGTTTAAAGTTTGAATTCAATTGGCGTGGGTTTTGTTTTTTTAGTCTGGGAAAAGCATTGGATTGGCTAAAAATCTGCAACTCTGATGTCACCAAGAAGGCGGATCAGGGGCGGGGCCAGCGTCAGTAGACCCACGCGGCACTGGAAAAAAAAAATTAGTTTTCACCATTTCTAAGAGGGCATACCACCTAAATGGTGGATTAAACACAATAGGGTCAGGAACAAGTTTGTGTTCCTAACCCTATAGTGGCCCCTTAATGAAGAGATTTTGAAGCATAGCTGTTGCCTCAGCAGTTTTGCAAATGAAAACAGCAGTTTCTGAGAAAATCGCACAGTTTATATTTTGTAATACTCCATCTACTATTCTTTGTCAGCCAGACAGCCACTAGGGACTTCTGACAGCTAAAAAAACAAAACAAAAAAAAAAAACAATGCTTCTATTTCACATCCGGCACCAGCAGATAAAGTATGGGAACACCAGATCCCGTGTGCATCCAAGGTTACCTATGAGAATCATTGGATTGAGTTTGAATTGGTTTGGAAGACATTGGTGTTTAGCGTGCATGTGTTGCGTGTCTTCAATGCTTCTCTATGTGAAGCATATGACTGGGCAAAAGTTATGAGTCCTTATGATTCCACCAAAGGAGAATAGGGTTGCAGAGACAAGATTGTCTTGGCACTGGAACAGGTTTAAAGTTTTGTTTTCTTAATTATTATATTTATTATTTTATTATAACACATCTAAAATAGATAATCTATATAAGACTGCACCTTAAAAAATAAAAATTCTAGTTTCAAATAAAATTGCTGTAGACCGGACTAATTTACACAGTATAAACAAATGGAGCTCATGCTGATATCTCTGGACTGAGCTTTGCTGAAGCAGCTTACCATGCAAGCACACCATCTACTGACCAACTTATTGGGTGCATTCATTAATAGCAGAGCTATTTATTTAACATATACCGGTCATGTTTGCTCTGAAAGTTCATCTATGCTGTACGCCAACTTGGTGGGAAATATAAATACAAATACAATTTTACATTTTTTTTTATGTGCTTATATTTAAGTAAAGCAGCTAAAGTCCCTGTGTGTTCTTTTACCATGCAGTATCACAAAAATTGTGGAATGTGAGAAAGCTAAAATACCACATCACAGACCCAGAAACAAACTTCTCAATAAGCATGATAGTTTAAAGGGACATTACAGACATCATTACAAACTTTAGTGATTTTTGCCAAAACCTTTTCACAGGCTAGTTAATTTGGTAGGTTAGTGGTTCCCTACTTAAAGGGACATTACAGTCATAAAACCTACTTTACTTTAATGAAGTTGTTTTGGTGTATAGATCATGTCTCTGCAGTCTCACTGCTCAATTCTCTGCCATTTACGAGTGAAATCAGTTTGCTTATGCAGCCATAGCCACACCTCCCCTGGCTGTGACTCATACAGACTCCATGAAAAAAGATACAATTTCACTTTCAATCAGCTGTGCACACAGCAGGCTCCTGGAGGGTCTAAAAGACAATATTAACAGAGCAGGAGATAAGAAATGTAAAACTAAACATAATGTGCAATAAAGGAAGACTAAACATAAAAGATATCTCTTTACAGGAAGTGTCTGGGAAGGCTCTGCAAGTCACATACAGGGAGGTAGGACCAGGACTGTATAAAAAAGTGATTTAACTCTTAAATGGCAGAGAACTGAGCAGTGAGACTGCAGCGGCATGAGCTATACACCAAAACGGCTTAATTAAGCGAAAGTTGCTTTAGTACCTATTGTATTGCTTTAAATGGACACACCAGACCCCCTAGAGCGCTTTAGTTTGCTGAAAAGCTGTGTGAAGAATATGTCCTATTTATTTGTAATTTTGGAAAAAGTGCATATATCATTAAAAAAAAAAAAAAAATGACACTTTTATAAATTAACCTGTCTACACCCCCTTGACTTTCAAGCAGACAGGTTCTGTTACTTCCTGATTTGGCTAGCCCAGTGGAGATAAACTCAAGACGCAGCAATTGACCAGAGAACCTGCCTTGCACAGACTCCTCATTGAGCTGCTCTGGGAAATCTGTGATTGGACAGTCACTGGAAGTCTGGACTAGGTTAAAAGAGGACTTGCAAAGGCTGCAGACAAGTGAACTGCAGGTTTTGCAAGTGGTTTTAGACATATCCCCAATTAAGAAATGCATAAATGTTTTTATTTTGGATGTATCTACTAAAAAGTGATTTTTATTTGTGCAGTAAAGTGTTGATTTACAGCATGTTGTAGTGGTTATGGTGCCAGTAGTGCCCTGGTGCTCCCACACTCCTTTTAAGGAGTCAAACCATTTTAGAACAGTTGGACTTCTTATCTGGAGTCTCCTAGGCACCATTCCCCTCCACAACTACCAGTGCCAGAGAATTAGAGGTTCCTAGCAAAACTAATAAGTACTGTGGGCTGGGGGACAACTGCCACTGCTGGGCAAATTGGAATTCCTAATGTCATAGAGCCCTAGTCACCAGTTAGGTGACTATCCCCCTCTGCTAGGGTTTAAAAAAAAAAAAAAAAAAAAAGTGAGTTTACCTACTTTTTCTCCCTCGCAGCTCTGATCTCCAACATTTCACCTCTTTGGTTCATCGAGACATGATCTCAGCCAATCCTGAGCTTTCCCATTTGAAAGCATTGGGAGGCTAGTGCACATGTGTGTCAAACCTTTACACTATACCTATTCAGATGGGCTCTCAGAGAGACCATCTGACTGAAATAGTGGAATTTTACTTTTATGTCCCTTTAAATAAATGAAGAAAAAAAAAAGAAGCAAAAGCCCAGAACAAGTGGAGCCTCTTCTTAGTCAGGAAGTGCGGCAATTTAATGCACTTTTAAAAATTCATCTTCTCTCAAATTCAAACAGGTCTTACCTGAAACGTGCTGGGGACAACGGAGTAGGTGGAAACATTCCAGGTTCAAATGAGTCAAAATATGTCACAGTCCAGGAAAAACTGCAGCAGGAAAGTCCCACTATGACAGACAGGACAAACAAGCCCCAGAATCCTATGCCAAAAGAGGAAATTGTGTGACAAACATATGTAAATAAAATATTTTGCTTAAATTCACATGTGAATTAGGGACTAATGAAAGTATTAAGAAAATTGGGCAGACTAGATGGGCCGAATGGTTCTTATCTGCCGTCACATTCTATGTTAATTAAGTTGTGATTACATGGAAGTTAGTCTCTTCACACTTCTACGCAAATACATACCTAATATACTAGTTTTTACTCCATCTTCATTGACCCCTCTTCCAGATTTCATATCTACATTAAGAAATAAAAAAAAAAAAAAAAAAAAAAAAAAGAAGTTTTGTTAGTCAACAATAGTGGAATAGATTACAGGTTCTTATTTAATCAAACAAAACAGTTTGTTAGATCAACAAAAATATTAAAACACAAGCCTCCCCCACCAAAAATATCTTGCAATGTTTAAACCCTAATGAGGCCTAGTGTGCGTATAAAATGTAACGATTGATTGTGATTTTTTATTTTAATTCTTTAAAGGTACTTTTATTTACATGCTTTGCCTGTAAAAAGTACAGAAATTGCGAAACTCTTGCTGTATCACATGCATGTGTATCGCAATGCTGTAGAAAAAATACGAGCATGCGTGTGTGCCTTTGGCATTTCTCTGTTAGATGCATAAACATGCAGGTGCTCGTCCACTGAATTATGGACGGCAAAGACATTGTGGCCCAGAAGTACACTGGACGTCCTCTGCGTTATTCAGCCAGGTAAATGATGAACTAGTGTTTACTGGGTTAAAGGAACTGACTTTTTTTTTGCCTACTCTTGGTTTAACCATTAATAATCCACAAACTATAGCAGACAGCACTTCTATTTTGTGAATAGACCGTAGTTACTTTAGCTTTCATAGATATCAGGAGAGGAAGAAATGTAGGAGTTGTGCACAATATGCCAGTACATGCTTATTATGGGTCTACACTAGACAGCATGTACATTACTTAGGTTTATACCCCTCACAACTACTTTAAACAATTGTTTTGAGAGAGCGAGTACTCACCATCCATCATGAGATAAATAACTGTAAGCATAACAGCGAGGATGCAAACAACGACAAGACAGCACAGCATGGAGAACAATCTTGCAGGCCATCTTTTATTTCTTTTGGAGCTGATAACTTCTGATACAATAACTCCATTCTGGACAGCTTGCTCATTTCCTTGATAGAGCATTGATTCATCTTGGAGACTAGTTGCAGTTAGACCAGCAGCCTCATACAAGTCTCTGTCAAGATTTTTTGCAACAGATTCTTCAGGACTACCATCTTTTTCACCCCATTTTTCAGTTGTCTGGGATGCGGAGGCACCAGATACAGATAAACGACTACTACTCCGCACTCGCCTGGTGCTGTTCCTACTGTATATTTCCATCCTGGAATCTATTGACAAAAAAAAAAATGCATTAGGCTTTAAATGTATGAATGTTTTCAAAAACAGAATTTCTAATCAGATAATCAAAGTTAAAGTATCCCTGTCACTTTTGTTTTTCATAAAGTCTGAACAATTGAAAATCCAATGCACTCAATTATCAGTCAAGATGTCTGGAAAATGGAACAGGCACCTGCTCTCATGATGCAAAAATAGATACCATGGCATTTCACAACGAATGCACTACATAACCTGTCGGAGGTCCTATAGTCTCGTTGGCTGACCTATGTTGTCTATTCTTGCATATGTACAACCAGTGACATGGCTTCCAGCAAATGACTCCATCAAGAGCTGAAAATGGTCAAGTAGTGAAAGATCGAAGCACTGAAGAGGGAAAAACTTTTTAAGAGTTCTCCCTTACTCCTCCACCTGGGTGCTGCCATATTAGCATACATGTAACTTTGGTGTTACAAGTTAAGTATAAAAAATAAAAAAAAAAAAAGGGGGAGCAGGTTGAGACAAATATTTTCTAGCAGATTTACAAGAAAAAACAAAAGAAACAACCAACCAGTATAACCATCTGTAGCCTAACTTGCACATAGTTTGTGGATGCAGGAAGTATCCGACTACTTCAAGCAAGTACTGACCTACATGAACCATGAGAACCTTTTACCTTACCGGCTGATGGACCTCATACCCGCTTCTTACTCCACCATCAATGCCAGTCAATGAAAACGGACATTGCATTGAGTCGAGTTATGGTTGGCACTGAGTTAGATGTCGGCTCCCTTAAGTTTAGGGAGTTTGACTTTATTTTTTTATAATATTTATTTTTGATTTTTTAACAAATACAATTATACAAACGAATTACAAAAATGTATCAACGTAATATAACAATTGTAAAACAGGACACATAATGACAAACCTTACATAAATGTACTACATTCATATAGTTAATCCTATCAGAGCAGAGTCGTGTTTACCTCTTAAAGTTAATAATATGGTTATTGGAGAAATGTTTCTCCATATTAAGTTGAGTTCTGATTTGAGTAGGAATATGATATTTTTGAAAAGGCAAGGAAGATCTCCAGTTTCTAGCTATTGTGATTTTCGCAGCTATAAAATAATGGACGGCAATACAAATATCGCTACTTGATTTTAAATTCCAATTTATATGGAGTAGAGCGATTGTAGACTTTATTTTAATAACATGACATTTTCTTCCAGCATTCATGTATTTAACACACAGTATACAAATAAGATAAATTGGCGCAAGATTCAAACTGATAGACAAAAAAATATTATATAATAATAAAATAAGCAGCACCAGCAATGTACCCTGGTAAAATGGTACCACGTAATACAGAAAAGAGAAAAGTGCTAGTGCGCTGAAAAATATGTATAGAGACACCTCTAAAATCTTCCAGTGACTCTCCAAATGTAAAATAGTGATTTTAACAGAGACCCAAAGACAAGTATGTGCACCCAAACCACTGACACAAATATACTTATAGCCTTATAGCCTGTCAATGTTGGTAGCTGGGTACTGTAATCAGGGAGACAAAAACAGGGAGGGGGGACAATAGGAGGTACTCCTAGTGCATTAAAGTAAAAATATACACATAAAACACATATATATAAAATCCCTATAGGTAAAAAACTCACAAGTGTGGAGTGGTATAAGCCCCACTCACGGCTATCATGCCCAGGGAGGATCAGCCCCTTGGGTACGTGGGATCCACAGAAAAGCTCTTTGTAACCACTGTTTTAGACGCAAAAATTTATTGGTTTAAAATGAATTCCAAGCAGTAAAACATAAAAATGGGTCAGTCCAACCGCAAGCTCACCACACCAAATCGATCTGTAACAGGGATAGATGATAAAACGTAAGTCTTTACTCCTGTTTGCTTCTGTTTCGAGGTGCCTCTCGCCGGTGGATGTTTCCCAGTCACTTCCGTGTGCGTCAATGCCGTGGTCACGTGACGCGTTTCGCCCCGCCTCTCGGGGCTCTCTCAAACGAGCAATATTCTCCTCCCACAAAAGTACGAAATTTATATCGGATGTCCTCAGGCCGTGATCCAATCGGCCACTAAGTCTTTCAATGTTCAAATTAAAGTTCAATTCCCTTCCATTATGGGACATCCGATATACTCCTAAAATACTAAAAGATTATTTCTAAAACACATATTAAAACACTTACTATTAGCCAATATAGGGCATAATCCTACATCATACAAATACAACCATTGCACATAAAAACTTCTCTGCCTCTTAAAAACACAATTATAACAGCAATACCATATTTGAACAAAGGGGTTGATCTCCTAAATGAAAAAAATGAATCTGCACATCCTATAGAGGTATGAAAAAAAGGGATATCCCCAAAAAATAACCTTCACATTTAAATTTATCTATATAATGTAGACCCCAAAATAGAACATACAGAAAAAAGTAAAAAAATATATAAATATCCATATAAATACAAATAAAACTTCCTCTCTCGAGTATAAAAATCTTTAGGAAAAAGGGGGACCTCTATAAAAAATTACATAACTCAAAATCCTTATTAAGACCGGACGGGGATAAAGTATCAAGTAAAAAGATCCAGTGCATCTCCTCCTGTCCGATCTTACGAATAAAATCCCCTCCCCTCCAATCTCTGAACACCCGTTTGATCCCCACAAATTCCAGTCCACTGGGATCCTGATTATGCATATTTTTAAAATGTTCAGAGACACTGTGGCACTCCAGCCCTCTTTTGATGTTATATATGTGTTCCCTTATACGAACATGGAGAGGACGTGTAGTCCTCCCCACATACTGTAGGTGACACGGGCATTGGAGGAGATATATCACATTATTGGAGTGACAGCTGATATGTTCTCTAATGTTAAATTCTTTATTGTTCCTTCCTGATTTAAACATTAAATCTGTCTTAACATCTCCCTTATTAATAGTTCTACATGCGTAGCACATCTTGCACTTATAAAAACCTTTCGATTCCCCTAAAAACATACCAGGTGGTCTCCTTGTTTTTTCTTTATGAAAACTCCGTACTAAAGTACTTCTTAAACTAGGCGCCCCTCGAAAGGTGACTTTAGGTATAGACGGTAACAGGTCTCCCAACTCTTTATCCGTTTTTAATATTGGCCAATATTTCCTTATTATGTGTTTGACCGATCTATGCTGGTCATTAAAATCAAACACTAAAACATCTTTAAAACCATCTATATCTTCACTCTGTTCCTGTACTTGATCTATGAGTTCCCGCTGTGTTTTTCCTTTTACCTCATTAAGTGCTTTTTCTAAAATTTCTTCTGGATATTTTTTCTCTTTAAATTTTTTCATGAGATCTTGCGCTTGCTCCTGATATCTAGTTTCTTCCGTGCAGTTTCGTTTCAATCTTAGGAGCTGGCCCTTCGGTATGTTGTTTAACCATGGGGAATAATGCCCACTGCTATAGGATACATATCCATTGACATCTACCTTCTTAAAAAAGGTTTCTGTCTTGAGGACTCCTCCATCAACAAAAATTTTTAGATCTAAAAAATCAATGGACTTATAGCTAAAAGAGCTTGTGAGGTGAATACCCCACATATTGTTATTCATAAAACGTAAAAAATCATTAAAATCCTTTTCCGGTCCATCCCAAATAAAAATCATATCATCGATATACCTACGATAGGCCCGTACCCGTGCGCTCCAGTCATGCTGCCCATAGATAAAACTCTGTTCCCAGTGGGCCATAAATAAATTGGCATAACTGGGCGCATAGGTACTGCCCATCGCAGTCCCACTAAGTTGTAAAAAAAATTGGGAATTGAACCAGAAATAGTTGTTCTCTAAAGTCCATCTGATGCAATCAATAAGAAAATTGATCTGTTGTTGCCCCAATGTTTGATCCGACTCCAGAAAGTGTTTAGCAGCAGCACAACCCCTGTCATGAGGTATGCACGTGTATAGGGAGGTAACATCACAGGTCACTAAAGCATACCCCTCGTTCCATTCTAGGTCTTTAACCATCCTCAGGACATCTGAAGTGTCCTTCAAGTAAGAGCTGGTATTACCCACTAAAGGTTGTAAAAAGGAATCTATGTATTTGGATACATTATAAGACAGGGACCCTATACCCGAGACTATGGGTCTTCCGGGGGGATTTACTGGGTCCTTGTGGACTTTAGGAAGGGTATAAAAAACCGGGATTCTTGGTGTTTTAATATTTAAAAATTCATATTCTTTACACGTTAAAAGACCTTCCATTTTCCCTCTATCTAAAAGTTTTGTAAGTACCTTTGTCATATTCCCCAATGGGTTCCCCTCTAATCGTTTGTAGACCTCAGTATCCTCTAGTTGTCTCATACATTCTGCCACATACTTTCCAGAGTCCATTATCACCAAACTACCGCCCTTGTCTGCGGGTTTGATGACAATCTGATCATTTTCTCTGAGTCCCTTTAGAGCCGTCCTTTCTTCGTAGGTAAGATTATGTTGTGTTCTTCTGTTTTCTAATTTCTTAAAATCATTAAAAACCGCTTTCTCAAATGCCTCAATATTGCCATGTTTTAAATATGTGGGATAAAAATTAGACCTATTTTGAAAAGAGGTATGTTTAAAACCGTCATCTTCTAAAGTGCTTGCCACATTATTTTGTCTATTTAAAAAAAAAAATTTTAATACATAATCTTCTGCTGTATTTCATCAAGTCTATATACGCTGGAAAAGTATTAAAATTCTTTGAAGGTGCAAATTTAAGTCCCTTATTTAGGACCTTAATTTCATTATCCTTAAGAAAATATGTGAAGATATTATTAATCCCAATTGGGGTTATCGATTGTACCTCTTTTCTTTTCTTTTTCTTTCCTCCTCTGCATCCCCTATACTGATTCTTCTCGTCCTCTTTATTGAAAAATCCCCTCTCTTCGGTTCTCTGTCTAAAAAATCATCCCCGTTCTGTCTCGTTCTTTTTACCGAGAAATCTCCTCTTTTTAATTCTCTGTTAAAAAAATCATCATCACCTTGTCTGTCTCTGAGCGCTTCAAAGCGATTGTATGTGGTATATACCTGTGCACTGCTCCTTCTGTTAGTTCCAAAATTGTCTCCCTGCTTCTTGGGGGTACTAGGTCTTTCGTATTGCTTCCTCCTATTATTCCTTACTTTTGTCCACTCCTCTCTTCCTCTCCCCTTGTCTTGGAAACCCCTTTCCCTATTGGAGTGCACCTCTGGCCATGACCTTGGGTGGGCATTCTGGGATTTGTGGGGTTGGGGGTCTTTATTCCATCTTTCCCCCCTATTCATGTTCCTACTTTGATATTCCTTCCTATAACCCCTCACTTTCCCTTCTTTATAATCTCTTTTATCCCTTCTGTATTTCCTAATTTTTGTCTCTTTCACATCAGCCTCCACCCTTTCAATGCTTTTTTGGGTCCTCTCAGATAGTTCAGTAAAATCCTCTGTTCCCATACATGGCTGCAACTGCTCATGTATGTTTTGTACCTCCTCATCTATTTTTTCTAGAGATTCAGACCTACATGCGATGAGAATGTTCATACATTCAAAAGAAAATCTTTCTAATGCATCTTCCCATATTTTGGTATATTTTTCATTTTCTTTCTCAAACGTGGGTGTTTTGAAGAACCTTAGGCCCCTGGGTGTTATTTTCTCAGACAAATACTTCTCCATTGTAGCAATCTCCCATTTATACTTGGTCTCTTTAATTAATATTTTTTTCTAACCGTTTAAAAATCTCCTCAATGTCATTTTCATTTTTGTCTATTTCCTCTCTTACATCGTCATCCTTATCAAATTTAAATGATAAGCGCAAGATCTCATGAAAAAATTTAAAGAGAAAAAATATCCAGAAGAAATTTTAGAAAAAGCACTTAATGAGGTAAAAGGAAAAACACAGCAGGAACTCATAGATCAAGTACAGGAACAGAGTGAAGATATAGATGGTTTTAAAGATGTTTTAGTGTTTGATTTTAATGACCAGCATAGATCGGTCAAACACATAATAAGGAAATATTGGCCAATATTAAAAACGGATAAAGAGTTGGGAGACCTGTTACCGTCTATACCTAAAGTCACCTTTCGAGGGGCGCCTAGTTTAAGAAGTACTTTAGTACGGAGTTTTCATAAAGAAAAAACAAGGAGACCACCTGGTATGTTTTTAGGGGAATCGAAAGGTTTTTATAAGTGCAAGATGTGCTACGCATGTAGAACTATTAATAAGGGAGATGTTAAGACAGATTTAATGTTTAAATCAGGAAGGAACAATAAAGAATTTAACATTAGAGAACATATCAGCTGTCACTCCAATAATGTGATATATCTCCTCCAATGCCCGTGTCACCTACAGTATGTGGGGAGGACTACACGTCCTCTCCATGTTCGTATAAGGGAACACATATATAACATCAAAAGAGGGCTGGAGTGCCACAGTGTCTCTGAACATTTTAAAAATATGCATAATCAGGATCCCAGTGGACTGGAATTTGTGGGGATCAAACGGGTGTTCAGAGATTGGAGGGGAGGGGATTTTATTCGTAAGATCGGACAGGAGGAGATGCGCTGGATCTTTTTACTTGATACTTTATCCCCGTCCGGTCTTAATAAGGATTTTGAGTTATGTAATTTTTTATAGAGGTCCCCCTTTTTCCTAAAGATTTTTATACTCGAGAGAGGAAGTTTTATTTGTATTTATATGGATATTTATATATTTTTTTACTTTTTTCTGTATGTTCTATTTTGGGGTCTACATTATATAGATAAATTTAAATGTGAAGGTTATTTTTTGGGGATATCCCTTTTTTTCATACCTCTATAGGATGTGCAGATTCATTTTTTTCATTTAGGAGATCAACCCCTTTGTTCAAATGTGGTATTGCTGTTATAATTGTGTTTTTAAGAGGCAAAGAAGTTTTTATGTGCAATGGTTGTATTTGTATGATGTAGGATTATGCCCTATATTGGCTAATAGTAAGTGTTTTAATATGTGTTTTAGAAATAATCTTTTAGTATTTTAGGAGTATATCGGATGTCCCATAATGGAAGGGAATTGAACTTTAATTTGAACATTGAAAGACTTAGTGGCCGATTGGATCACGGCCTGAGGACATCCGATATAAATTTCGTACTTTTGTGGGAGGAGAATATTGCTCGTTTGAGAGAGCCCCGAGAGGCGGGGCGAAACGCGTCACGTGACCACGGCATTGACGCACACGGAAGTGACTGGGAAACATCCACCGGCGAGAGGCACCTCGAAACAGAAGCAAACAGGAGTAAAGACTTACGTTTTATCATCTATCCCTGTTACAGATCGATTTGGTGTGGTGAGCTTGCGGTTGGACTGACCCATTTTTATGTTTTACTGCTTGGAATTCATTTTAAACCAATAAATTTTTGCGTCTAAAACAGTGGTTACAAAGAGCTTTTCTGTGGATCCCACGTACCCAAGGGGCTGATCCTCCCTGGGCATGATAGCCGTGAGTGGGGCTTATACCACTCCACACTTGTGAGTTTTTTACCTATAGGGATTTTATATATATGTGTTTTATGTGTATATTTTTACTTTAATGCACTAGGAGTACCTCCTATTGTCCCCCCTCCCTGTTTTTGTCTCCCTGATTACAGTACCCAGCTACCAACATTGACAGGCTATAAGGCTATAAGTATATTTGTGTCAGTGGTTTGGGTGCACATACTTGTCTTTGGGTCTCTGTTAAAATCACTATTTTACATTTAGAGAGTCACTGGAAGATTTTAGAGGTGTCTCTATACATATTTTTCAGCGCACTAGCACTTTTCTCTTTTCTGTATTCATGTATTTAAGACCAGAGGGCGTACAATTACACCCTATTTTACTCCCAAGGAGCCCCCCGCGGCACGTCCTTCCTCCTGGGAGCCCCCCGGCCATGTGAGAGTGAGGTCCTTGCGAGGACCTCACAATCACATGGCCAGGTTAGCTGCCTGCTGCATTGCCAGCAGGGGGACTGCCTGTAATGACTGGAAATAAAATTAAATTAAATAAGTGTAAAAAAAAAATAATAATAATATACACACATATATACACATACATATATATACACTGTCTAGGTATATTTTAATATATATTAATATCAAATTACACGTAGACTGATACTGATTAAATATATATATAATTATTGTTATATATATATATATATATATAATATAAAACAAATATATATGTAAATACGTAAAAAATAAGCTTAAAAAAATTTAAAATAAATTAAAAAAATATATAGATGTGTGTTATTTCGTTCTAATTGTATTGTGATAATATATACACGCAGAACGAAATAATATATATCTATATACATATATACGTATATCACTATATATATATATATATATATATACACACACACACACACACACACACCTTTGCTGAATACAAATATATGTGTATTTTATTGCAGTAAAAGCAAACAGTATTATGACATTGACAGTTAAAATGTCATGTAGAACTAAAAAAATAACATCTTATTTTCTCCCATTTTTTTCATATTAAATTATGTTTCATAGCTAAATATTTGATATTAAATGAAAGCCCTATTTCCCCTGAATAAAATGATATATAATAAGGGGAGGGTGCATTTAATATGAAAGAGGTGAATTACGGCTGGACAGACATATAGCGCAAAAGCAGGTTTTGTTTACGTTTTGTTCTGTTCACAACGTGTACATTTGGCTCAGTCCTTAAGGGGTTAATGTGTATTGCTTTTCATTTTCAAAGAAAAATATTCAAGATAAAAACGAGAGGAATGAAGGAAAACATGTGGAATATATATATATATATATATATATATATATATATATATATATATATATAATTATAACACAAATTATGATAAATCAGGTGAAGGAAATAATAAGAATGATGTTAGGACAGCTTAGAGACATTTAAAATTAAATTATTCCAACTGTTTAACCAATGGGGAGCCAGGGTGAGTGGCAGCCCCTTTATCCTGGGTACTTTTACCTAGGTGCTGCTAATTCCCACGTGTCAGCCTGCCCCAGCACAGGTAAGACGCTGGCACCGTATTCCTCCGCCAACACAAACAGGAACTCCTTTTGCTGCCCTGTTCCCGCGTTTTGAATCCCACCGCCTTCACAGATATCAATACGCATTTCAAGCAGTAGTGTGCTTCCTGCCCGCCAGTGGCGCGTTTACAACGGCGCGCGCGATCTACGTCACTGACGTGCAAAGTGTGCATGTGTACACAGACACTGCGCACACGTTGTACGTCACTGAGCTTGTAACATCCTGAAGACTGAAGAGTGAATGCAGCTGTCAATCATGAGAACGTTCCATAGGAGCTGCACTGCCCACAGAGACTGGACCTGGAATGGAGCTCAATCAATACAGCTATGGGAGCAATGTAGGAGGCTATTCACTAAACGGTGATTTATCTTACACTGAATGTCACCTGAAACCAGTGTGACAAACACCAAAGTAAAATAGCCAAGCTGTGCCAATCAGTATTACATTCAAACTGTAAAATTTAGACTAAAACAGCTAAGAAAAAAAAATACTAACTCTACTATGGATGCACCCTGCTGAAATCAGGAGTTTAGGGAATAATCTGGTCTAGATGAGTAGGGACATTTTGCTAAATTAGCCAATTTATCCTAATTTGACAATTGGACATTTTTAAGTTAAAGCGACACTTTCTATATGAAATATTCTTTTTCATTCTGTTGGAACTTCACTGAAATTCCAACCTAGTCAAGAGATATACAAAGTAAGGACTCTGGGTAGAGCTATGAACTCGCGCGAGTACAACAGAGCTGAGAGGAACCCGACGCAATTAGATAGCCGTGCCTGTGAGGAACCAGTTCAGGTAAGTAAATCTCACCTTTACCATACCCCTAGCCGTGACGGCAACGTCCCCAGATGGTAAAAGTGCCACATTATATAAATAAACCCTCTCGTGAATAACACTGTTTTGGGTTTATGGGCTAGAATCTAGGCAAAAGATTGTGCTGAATTATAAAGAAAGTTGTGACATGTAGGGTAATACAGCTAATTTAGAAAACTAACAAAAGACAGAGCTTCAGAGAAAAGGCAGTGTTTATAATTGCTGCCTAGAAAACCTCCAGTGGCAACTCTTCAGACGGCCTCTAGAGGTGCTTCCTGGGGCAGTGCTGCACAATGTGCAGCACTGACGTTCAGCGTCTACACGCTTTGCAAGGAGACGCTGAACGCTTGTTTCAATGCATCTGTAGGGGGAGATGCTGATTGCCTAAGGTGGCTTTTGGACCTTCCCCCTTAACTGAGATCATCAGAATTGACAATCTCAATCAGTTCAATGCTTTCCTATGAGATTATGACATCAGCCGAGGAGGTGGGGCAAGCCCCAGCTGTCCCACACGGCACTGGAAAAAAGGCAAGTTTTCGTATTATTTCAGGGGGTCATTTGTATTCCTGACATTATAGTGTTCCTTTAACTATTTTAAACTTTTTAACTCTTGCTTAGTCAATAGGGGTGTACAACCTCCATCCAGAGAATGCATGGCTGCTGGCCCACAGCCCTCAACATACAAAATTCTGCATAACAACTGAGCTTGCACGCCTCCTGTCAAAGGAAATTGCATCACTACTGTCGGAAATTGGAAAAGCGTTCATACTCCACTGATATGCGAGACCTGACGACAGGTCTCTTCCTCAACTTTACTTCTTGGAGGACTGTAAAATGGACGTGCAGAAAGAGAAGTAATGGGGAGAGTTATAATGTAAGGGGAGGATTGTGAAGAAACTGGGAGGGGCACGGGAGAGGAGAAACAGGCAAAATTAGGGAGGATGAGAGAAGATACAAATGCGCAAGGTGCCAAATCATTTAGTGGCCCAGGGGAAGAATATCAGTCATTCATCCCTATACTAGTGCGTACAGTAGTTCTCAACAGCAATTGTGGTCTGTAGGATGCTCAGCCAGCCGAAGAGTAATATTCTTCACAACAGCTAGATTATCAATAGTTATTTACAACGTATGTAACTTTTACCAGCAAGATGCCACTGTGTGAGATAATAAAATTGCTGCAGCTGGTGCAGCTTAAAGAGAGAAAAATATCCAGTCACATTTTTCCCTGTATGTGTGTCATTTTTCATGGGAGAAACACTACCATATAGTAGGAAGATTTAATATGCTGCAGATTTCTTGATAAGGCCTAAGCACTGAAATAACTTTAGCTTAATCAAGTAGTTTTGGTTTATGTATCATGCCCTGCCGCTTGACTGCTCAATTCACTGTCTTTAACCCCTTAAGGCAGGGGTTATCAACCCAGTCCTCAGGACCCCCTACCAGTCCAGGATTTGGGGATTACCTGGGTGTGTCTAAGGTGTTTAGAAAAAGGAAGAAAAAAAAACCTTAGACTCAAAAGGTGTTTTTTTTTTTCTTTTTCTAAACACCTTAGACACACCCAGGTAATCCATAAACCCTGGACCTGGACTGGTAGGGGGTCCTTGAGGACAAGGTTGAGAACCTCTGCCTTAAGGACACATGACATGTCATGATTCCCTTTTATTCCAGAAGTTTGGTCCTTAAGGGGTTAAAGCAGTTTTTAATGCAACCCTAACCAGACCTCTACGGCCTGTGACTTACACATTCTTCCTACACACTTCCTGGAGAAAAAAAAAAAAAAGTCAATTTTTAAAAGCTCTGTTAATAGCCTACAACAGACTCTGATCGCGTTTAATTGAAATGCTATTCTACCCCTACCCTTTGTGTCACTTTACCCCACTCGCTCTAGCATGTAAGTTCATTGAGCAGGACTCCTCTGTGCCTATGCGTCCTACTCGTCGTGTGTGTCCTTACAATTACATGTTTGTTAGTCTACCAACAAACACGCTACAGCGACAGTACAGCGCTATGGAATTTGTTGGTGCTATATAAATAATAACAGTAATTGTCACACGGACAGGGTTATGGACTGAAGTGAGAATTGCCAGGGATCCAACAGTGAATTGTAAATTTAAGGCCAGAATAGCCAAACTGGAAAACAGAATTGGATATGGCTTTTGCCCTAAAAGTTGAAAATCACACTTTTTCTTGTAAATAACCCTGTGTGTGACAATGGCCGAGTTGGGGGAAGCTCTCCAGATCAGCTCCTCTCCCCTCCATCCTGCCATTGGGATTCCAGCCCAGCTCCTCTCCCCTCCACCCTGCCATTGGGATTCCAGCCCAGCTCCTCTCCCCTCCATCCTGCCATTGGGATTCCAGCCCAGCTCCTCTCCCCTCCACCCTGCCATTGGGATTCCAGCCCAGCTCCTCTCCCCTCCATCCTGCCATTGGGATTCCAGTTCAGCTCCCCTCCATCCATCCTGCCATTGGGATTCCAGCTCCCCTCCCCTCCATCCTGCCATTGGGATTCCAGCTCCCCTCCATCCTGCCATTGGGATTCCAGCTCCCCTCCCCTCCATCCTGCCATTGGGATTCCAGCTCCTCTCCCCTCCATCCTGCCATTGGGATTCCAGCTCCTCTCCCCTCCATCCTGCCATTGGGATTCCAGCTCCTCTCCCCTCCATCCTGCCATTGGGATATCAGCTCCTCTCCCCTCCATCCTGCCATTGGGATTCCAGCAGTTAATGGCCATATAGTGAGCCCTGTGGATACCTGGTGCCTGTTCCCGCCGGGCTGTCCCCTCGCTCTGTGCTGGCTGCTCTGTGGTATACAATGTGTCCGCCGGGTTATGACAGTAATAACAATATTGAAAAAAGCATTGTCTGCCTGCCAGGCCTAGGTCTGCCTCAGCGCCAGGCACGAACCGGCCAATAGCCGCCGAGCTCTTACAGCGGCTGAGCAAAGCCGATCCTGATTGGCCCAAGCTCCCTCTTGTCGCTTTCCCTCCGACTTCCGCCCCCCCAGTGCCGGCTGCCTGAGAGCGAGCGCCAGGGGCCAATCAGATCGCTCCATATTGGGAGGCGGCAGAGGAGGCCGGAGAGGAGAGACATCATGGTAAGTTATCCCAGGCCGGCGACGGCGGGCGGTACTCGGGGTTTGTCACTGAGTGTGTGGGGGCCGGAGCTCCACATACCGGGCTGGCTCTGCTTAGCAACACACAGGGAGAGAGAGCACAGCAGTTAGTGCACCGACGGCTCCTCCCTATGTATTAATCATCACAGGCTGGTGCTGTGCGAGGCAGTGTGGGGGAGCCCTCCCCTGTGCGAGGCAGTGTGGGGGAGCCCTCCCCTGTGCGAGGCAGTGTGGGGGAGCCCTCCCCTGTGCGAGGCAGTGTGGGGGAGCCCTCCCCTGTGCGAGGCAGTGTGGGGGAGCCCTCCCCTGTGCGAGGCAGTGTGGGGGAGCCCTCCCCTGTGCGAGGCAGTGTGGGGGAGCCCTCCCCTGTGCCGGGCAGTGTGGGGGAGCCCTCCCCTGTGTAACTGACTGCTTTATTTACTGCACCCTTTAAACATTGCAGCACTTTCCTTCCACTGCCTACACAGCATGCAGGAGTGATGTGTGCACAGGAAAACATGGTGGGTCTGGCAGCCTTTTATTAAAGGACCACTACAGGCACCCAGACCACTTCAGCTCAATGAAGTGGTCTGGTTGCCAGGTCCATCTAGGGCTAACACTGCAGCTGTAAACATATCAGTTTCAGAAAAAATGCTATGTTTACATTTGGGGTTAAGCCAGCAGTTTACACTGAGTAAATCGCACTTATTTGACGCTGGAAGTCTTCACGCACCTCTAGCGTCAAAAAACGATTCCCACAGGAAAGCATTGAGTAATGCTTTCCTATGGGCGGGTTTGAATGCGCACGCGCGTGTCTCTAGCAGGCAGCGCGGGCTGGATTAAGGTAAGTGGCTGAAGGGGTTTTAACCCCTTCGTCGCTGAGGGAGGGGGGGGGCACTCCAAGAGCCTATAGTGCCAGGAAAACGTGTTTGTTCTGATCCCTTTAACTGTTTTATACAATTCTGCTATTCCAGAAATATATAGTTTTTGGTATCATTGTGTGGACTTGTGGTTAATAATCCATGGCATAAACTTATGGGGCCTGTGTCTCATAAAAGGAACTGTTGTGTATACAAGCTGATGTCTAAGTTTATCCAACAATGGCAAGGGGCCATTATACCGCTGAACGTTATAATGTAATCAAAAAGGAAACTATAGGTACCCAAACAACTTTAAGCTACAATAGTTTTATGTCTATAGTTTCCTTTTAATTTTTTGGTTTCAAACCACCAGATAATCACACTAGAACTCCGTTATTTCCCATCTTCAGCATTAACATTTTTGGGAAATAATGTAGAAATGGAAAAATAACAGTAGGCAACTTTTGGATCAATAGCAGTGTTAGAGATGTGTGGCTGGTATGATAAGAGTGTAATTCTGCCAGACCAGTGCACTTCTTAGAGATGCATTGAATTCAATGCTTCTATGTGCAAAGCGTTGGTAGCATTCAGCATTGTCGTGTTCTTTGAGTATGATGTTGAATGTGAAGAGCATTTGAAATGGCAATGTTTTGACATTTTCAGAAAAAAATGGGACAGTGACTTTTTCTATTAAAACCGGTCCTTTAAAATTAAGAGTGTTTTGGTGCACGAAGGGCTTCAAAACAAAACATTACTTAATGTTAGAAATTATCAAAACAGAATAGTTTTTGTTTTAGGCCTGTGAGTTATTGCATTAAATGTTGAAAATCCCCTGTAACTCTTCCTTTAAATTACTTTCAACATTCTGATGTGCTCCTATCCTCTTTCTTTGCAATGAAAGATTTTAACATTTCATTTGTACATTATGCTAACCAAATTATTAGCAAATCCTCCCTAACCGCTCAGTGGTTTCTTGTCTCTTATTTCTATGCCAGCAACATACAGGCAAGGGCCTAGGTTGTTTGACGGCTGTCAGTGCTTGCATGTTTCTTCTCTTGCCTGGTTTCCTGGGTAGTCTTCAAAATAAAAAGTGTTCAAAAGCTTGTTGGTGCGCTCTGGCCACCTTCCTCCCTGAATCCGCACACATAGTAGCACAAGAATTGAGGTAACCTGCATGTAAGAATGGAGGGGTAACTTTCTCTCTTGCATGCACAACAATTGATGAAAAGAGTGAAATAAGATACCACCTGTCACATATTTGCTGAGCTGTGAATCCAGCACATTGGTGTCATGTGAGGGCCTTTCCCTTTTTTGAGAAGTATTTATGTACTTTCCAAGGAAGAGCAGTCTGTCAAACATCGGGCAGTGGGCCGCGTAGGGGAGCTACTAACAAAGTAGGACCATTAGCTGCACGGTAAATCATGAAAAACACTAGTTGAAACCTATACATAGAAAGTCACTTTAGATGTATAAAATTAAGGTTTAGCAATTGTCACAATCCAGTTTAGTCATTGCAACACATTGCATTGAAGACATCATAATGGTCTTTCTCCTCCTGGCTTTATGCTAGCGATTGATAAGGAGACGAGATGGGGGGCGCTTGATTCCAGTATAGAGGACCATGCAGAAGAATGGATCTCTAACCATAAAGAAACACTATAGTGTTAGGAACACAAACATGTATTTCTGACCCTATATTGTTAAAACCACCATCTAGCCTTCTCGCCTCCCTAAATATAGTAATATCTTACTTGTATTCAAGTCTGCAGCTGCTGTCTCTGCCCCTGTCTGCCTCTGACCTGTCTGCTGACATCATCAGAAGTAGTGGTCTGAGCCAATAACAATGCTTCCCTATAGAATAGGCTGAGACTGTCAAGGAGGCAGAGCCAGCACAAGTCAAACACAGCCCTGGTAATTCAGCATCTCCTCATAGAGATGAATGGAATCAGTGCATCTCTATGAGGAAAGTTCAGTGTCTGCATGCAGAGGGAGGAGATACTGAATGGCAGGAAGAACCTCTAGTAGCCATCTGAGGAGTGGACAGTGGAGTTATCACGAAGCTGTAATGTAAACACTGCATTTTCTCTGTAAACACAGTGTTTACTGCAAAAAGCCGGAAGGGAATGATTCTACTCACCAATACAAATACAATAAGCTGTAGTTGTTCTGGTGAGTATAGTGTCCCTTTAATTTTATTTTTCATACTTAACAATCATATTTCTCCTAGGGCAGGGCTTGACAGATTTGATTTGAATCTAGGAGCTAGCTAAAAAAAAAAAGTTAGGAGCCAGGTTTTTTTAAACTTACAAAGCTTTATTTTCAATGACAAAAATTAGATTCTTAAAGAGACACAATGGTCACCTGGACCACTACAGCTTAATGTAGTGTTTCTGGTGTCTAAAGGTATTTCTATGTAAACACTGACTTTTCATAGAAAAGGAAGTGTTTACATTGCTGCCTAGTGATACCTCTAATGGCTGTGTGAATGACTGCCACTAAAGTGCTTCCTATCTCAGTGCTGCACAGTATGCAGCGCTTACATTCAGCGCCTCCACGCTAGAACGTTCCCCATAGAGATGCATTGATTCAGTAGCTTCTCCTATGGAAAGCATTGGATTGGCAGAGATCATCAAGTGTGATTATCCCAACCATAGAGGTGGGACCACCCGCTGCAAGACCAGTACAGCGTGGGGAAAAAAGGTGAGTATAAACCCCATTCCCATGTGATTGGTGGGGGGGCAGCTGATCACCTAAACACATACATTGACAGGCGCGCACACACACACAAACACATTATTTATTATCATGCAGTTCTTTTCCACCCATCCTCCCTATCTTTGGGAGAGGTGGAGTGGATCTATTTTACCTGGGGTCCAATGTGGGCGGCCGGCTGTATGCTGACAGTGAGGGAGCTGTGATCTCCCTGCTCTGCTCCCTCGCACGCCGCTTAGTGATGATGGAGCCAGAGTGACATCATATTCTGGCTCTGGTATCACTAAGCAGCACATGAGGGAGCTTAGCAGGGAGATCACAGCTCCCTCGCTGTCTCTGAGGGAACGGCTCACAAATACCAGGCACCAGGACAAAATTTCTGGCATTTGTCGAGCCCTGTACTAAGACATAAGTAAGCATAGTAATAAAAATGCTGGTAAGTTCCCTCAACAAAAAAAGCATGGACAGCACAGGTTGATTGGCAGACTCTGCAAGTGTACTGCGCACTTGCATATGGGTAGTTACACTCATGAAATTAAATGATATATTACTAAAGCAGTGCTTGACAAATTTGTTTAGAATCTAGGAGCCAGGTTTAAAAAAAAAAAAAAAAAAACGAATTTAAAGTAAAATTTTTAACGAGAAAAATACAATGTTGTTCTGGTGTCTATAGCCTGTACCTGCAGAACTTTCAATGTCAACACTGCCTTTTCAGAGACCAGGCAGTGTTTACATTGCTGCCTAGTAGCAGTCACTCAGATAGCCACTAGAGTCCTTGGTTCAGCGTCTCCATGCGCTCTGTGGAGGCATTTAAAGTTTCGAATAGAGTTGCATCGATTAAATGTATCTCTACGAGGAGATGCTGAATGGCACATTGTTTTGCTGCGCATGCGCAATATTCTCCCTTAGCTGAGGTCATTATGACTGACTAGCCACAGCCATGATGAAACGGGCACAACGTGGGAAAAAAGGTGAGTAAAAACAACTTTATCGTGTGATTGGAGGGGGGCAGGTACCTAAAAGACACACACATACACACACACACACACCTGCACACACATTTTCTCACACACATAAACTGAGATTTGTATTTTTCTTGAAATCCACTCAGCCTCCCAACTGCTTCCTCGCGCTCTCTGTAGTGATGCCATGGCCAGAGTGACATCATCTTCTGGCTCCCGGCATCATTAAACAGCGCAAGGGTGCAGAGAGGAGCTGCAGGTATATTACTGCTCCCTCGTATGCCGGTGGCTCCCATGCCAACGCGGGCTGCCGCCTTAAAGGGCTGACATCCCAGGTGCCAGGGCGAAATTTCTAGTCACCATTGGCAACCTGGGATTTGTCGAGTCCTGTACTAAAGCTGTCATGCAGAACACTGCTTTCACTGAAGTGCTAAAGGATGCGTCAGAATTATTGTATGGAATCGTGTTCATGGAGCACCTCTATTTTTCTGTATTGTGTAAATAATGCAATAAAATAAGTATAATCGCATTTAAAGTTCCTGCATTTGCTGCAAACCCTCAGAACTTCCAGTTGCAGCCATTATGTTTTATGTTTGCGAAGTTTGCTATGTACAGCAAATTTGCACTTGGCCTTGGTTTTATTAATATCTGACTTTAACTCCTGCAAATACGGAAAGAAGATGGCTGATGGCTTTGATTAGCTTACCAAGCTCTAGTCATGATTCTTTGTGTGTGAAGCTAGTCCGTTCAGTGAAAGTGTGTACTTTTATGCATGTTTCAGCACCACTTGTGCGGGTGAGACACACTTTTCCATTGTGTGCTCGAGTGAGTTTGGACTTTATAAATTAATGGGTTTATTCATTAAGAATTTAAAACAAAATTTTAAAATTCACATTAAAATAGCCATGCTGTGCTCATAGCCGAGTAGAGTAATTTCCTACATTTTTGCAGTTAAAGTGGCACTGTCACGCCAAACTTGCCTTTCTCCTATTGTTTCCTCTCTCAGAATGTGTTCATCTTTTCTTTATTTCTGATCGTTTTCTTTAAAAAATAAGAAAAAGAAGGAACTACTTTGTCTTATGTATTTTCCCTACGCTTGACCTTCTTTGACACAGGAAATGAAGCTGACTTTAATTCCTCCTTTGATCAACGAAGGTCAACCATAGGAAAAATGCATAAGACAAAGTAGTCCCTACTTTGTCCTTTGTTTTAAAGAAAACTAGGTCAGAAATAAAGAAAATAATAGATTGTGTGAAAGGAAACAATAGGAGAAAGGTAAGTTTGGCATGACAGTGCCACTTTAAGTTTTTGATTCAGTTTTTAGTGTGTAACCTCTTTGCTAAAGTGAGATTTCAACGGCATTTCACATTTCAAAGGACACTATAGGCACACAGACCCACTTCAGATCATTGACGTGGTCTGGGTAAAGTGTTGTGTCCCTGTTGCAGTTCCAGAGAAACTGCCATGTTAACATTACAGCACTAAATCTGTATCCAGTGGCTGTCTACAAGACAGCCATAGAGACGCTTCCTGGATGTAAACGGCCTTTTGGTCAGACATCCAACATCAGCTATTTCCTCATAGAAAATCATTGATTCAAACCTTTCCTATGGGAAGGCCTTATGCGTGCTCAGTATTCGCCGCATGTGCATTAGCACCCACTCTTCGAGGGATGTTGGAGGAAGTGGAGCGGCGACCCAGTGCCGAGGGATATCAACCCTGGGATCAGGAAAGTGGGGGGGAGAGGGGGGGGGGGGGGGGGGTGCGAGGCAGAGGGATCTGTAGTACCAGCAATATAGTTTTGTATTCCTGACACTATAGTATCAATTTAAGGTCAAAATAGCTGAATTGGAAAAAGTCAGCTACTCAGGCCTTAACTTTGACATTAACATTGTTTTCACTTTGAATACTCCCTTTAGTAAATACACCCTTCGGTGTAGTGAGACAGGGACCTCTTTGCACCATAATAAATGCACAAAGCATATCATTTGCCACTACCTGGAGTGTCCCATAAAATAAACTCTGAAATAGTTTACCTGCCAAGACTAATATGTATCTTTATTCTCTTACTGATATATAATCTGAGTTTGCACCAAGTTTCAGCTTGGGATCAAACATTAATCCCTTAAGGACGGAGCCAAATGTACACGTTGTGAACGAAACAAAATGTAAACAAAACCTGGCATTTGTGCTATATGTCTGTCCAACCGTAATTCACCTCTTTCAAATTAAATGCACCCCCCCTTATTATATATAATTTTATTCAGGGGAAACAGGGCTTTCATTTAATATCAAATATTTAGCTATAAAACATAATTTAATATGAAAAAGATGGGAGAAAATAAGAAATGTTATTTTTTTAGTTCTACATGACATTTTAACTGTCAACGTCATAATACTGTTTGCTTTTACTGCAATAATATACACATATTTGTATTCAGCAAAGTCTCACGTGTAAAACAGTACCCCCTATGTACAGGTTTTATGGAGTTTTGGGAAGTTACGGGGTCAAATATAGCACGTTACATTTGAAATTGAAATTCGCCAGATTGGTTACGTTGCCTTTGGGACTTTATAGTAGCCCAGGAATGAAATTTACACCCATAATGGCATACCATTTGCAATAGTAGACATCCCAAGGTATTGCAAATGGGGTATGTCCAGTCTTTTTTTTGTAGCCATTTGGTCACAAACACTGGCCAAAGTTAGCGTTAGTATTTGTTTGTGTGTGAAAAATGCAAAAAACGCCAATTTTGGCTAGTGTATAAAGACTGGACATACCCCGTTTGCAATACCTTGGGTTGTATACTATTGCAAATGGTATGCCATCATAGGGGTAATTTTCATTCTTGGGCTACCATAGGGTCTCAAAGGCAAGGTACCCAATCTGGCACATTTTAATGTGAAAAAAATGAAACACAAGCCTTATATTTGACGCTGTAACTTTTGAAAACACCATAAAACCTGTACATGAGGGGTACTGTTGTACTCGGGAGACTTCGCTGAACACAAATATTTGTGTTTCAAAACAGTCAAAAGTATCGCAGCAATAATATCGTCCGTGTAAGTGCTGTTTGTGCGTGAAAAATGCAAAAAAAGTCACTTTTACTGGCGATATCATCGTTGTAATACAGTTTACTGTTTTGAAACACTAATATTTGTGTTCAGCGAAGTCTCCCGAGTAGAACAGTACCCCCCATGTACAGGTTTTATGATGTCTTGGAAAGTTATAGGGTTAAATATTGTGCTAGCAAATTAAATTCCCTTTACTTTCGGCATGGGTTGTCAGGCAGGTCCCGCTAATTGTAATTAATTAAGATACCCAATTATGTAAAAATATTACATAAATATATATGTAGAATTAATATGTGTATATATATATGTGAATATGTGTGTGTGTGTGTGTGTGTGTGTGTGTATATGTATGTGTGTATATATATATATATATATATATATATATATATATATATATATATATATATATATATAATTTTTTTAAATATTTTATTTATATATAGGTATATATATATATAGTGATATATACGTATATATTTATGTATATAGATATATATATTATTTCGTTCTACGTGTTTTTTGATATAAATATATATATTAATATCACAATACAGTTAGAACGAAATAACACACATCTATATATTTTGTAATTATTTTTTTTTTTATTATTTTATTTATTTTATTTTTTAACGTATTTACATATTTAATTTTTTTATATTATATTTTATATTATTTTCAGCCAGCAGGGGGACCACCTGTCATTACAGGCAGTCCCCCTGCTGGCAATACAGAAGCCAGCTATCCCGGCCATGTGATTGTGAGGTCCTCGCAAGGACCTCACTCTCACATGGCCGGGGGGGACCGGAGGAGGAAGATCTGCCGCGGGGGGGCTCCCTGGGAGTCCCCCCAACTGCGATCGCCGGCGTAGGACCGCCGGCGACCGGGTAAGTAAGGAAAGACCGGAGGGCGTACTATTACGCCCTGCGGCGTTTAGAGCCGCTTTAAAAAGGACGTAATAGTACGCCCTCCGGTCTTAAGGGGTTAATACACTTCATATGAATTTTTTTTGGTTGTTTTTGTGGTTGACTTGGTATTCTCCAAAATTTTATTTACTATATGTGATTTTTGTTTTAGTCATCTGGTGATGGTACTAATGGACCAAGTCAGCCTGGACTTTTCCCTAACGGGCCACGGATGATGAGAGCACCCTTTGTAAGTAAATGGCAATATTTACTTTCTAGATGTAAAAAAAAAGATATGGGGGGGACAGAGCCTGACTGTGGAGCTGAGCAGACATACTATATGTGAGCTCCCGAGCCTGGGCCCGATTATCGACTGAAATCGTGGGCAAATCGCCTAATCTTGAACCCCAACATACCACAGAAACTGGTGAACCGGGGGATACCTCGCATGCCCAAAATGCCCGCTGGAATGCCTGGGGCCTACACAAAGCTGACATGGGGAGAGACGGCCGCTCTCCCGGCCCATAAACACACGCAGCATCTGCGGTACTCAGCTACCCCCTCCCTTAGGACCGGGTGGGGGTTATCCCGGTCCCAATCGTCTCAATCCGCATACCTCCGTGGACCCCAAACGCAGGCACAAGCCCCAACCATACACCATGCTTGCAGGCCGCTCGCCACTCTAAAATGGCGGACGCACAATCCAATGGAGTATATGTGCCTCCGGAGTACAGCCTCAGCACAAACGAGCCACTGATCACCCGGTTGAACAAGCTTTTTGATACCTTCTGTGCACGGATTGAGGCCCGACACGCTGCCATACGGACGCAGCTGAAGGAGAGCTGAGGTACGAAGGGACGACAGAGCGGCGACGGCCAGAGTGGGACTGGGTCACCCTCGGCTGAAACCTTGAAGAAGCAGTCCGCAACTCTCCACACTAGCCCATCTGGGCCAAAGGCCACCAGGTGAACGACCCCGGCGCATCTACCACGCAGGCGGAAACCTGCCCGCCGGGGGTGGTGCAACAACACCATGGCCTCCAGACCTGTCCCAACAGGGAAGGACCAGGTCTTCATAAGCCCCAGAGTCTGTGGATACGGGATGCCAGCCTTGCTACTGGCCCGGAGCTGGAGGGTACAACCTGTTTGTTCCTGGCTGTCCCCCAACTTCTGTAAATACCCAGGGCCGCCAGCACAGATCTCATCTGAAGGAATGGGGCGACTAACATTCATAAAAGGACGCTGCCCAGACACACATGGACGCTGACTCTGTATGTCATGATGCCTCATGCTTATGCAGTTATTTTATGTTTCTTCTTTTTACTTTCACGCATATGTGTACCGACATAGAGTTTGACCTTTATAACCCACTGCTCATGATACTACTTAACCCAGCCACCTTATGCCCTAGACTATGATGTCTCTGTAACTGCTACCACCTAGACGGCTGTCTTACACAGCATGAGCCACCCCGGGTTAACTCAGCTATGAATAGCACTTTGTGGGTCTGGGACACCTAACCCGCAACCTGTCACTTGGCGATTACACCCGACCCCACCTTAACCACTGCTTGATAAACCACCCTTATCCCTTTAGGCATATCGAGTATGCATGTCTATACTGTGTCCAAGGAGATATGATCAATGCTCTTTTTACATGTTTTACGCTTAGTACCCATCCTGTCAGACTAGTCAGCCTGTTTTATATAGCTATCAGTCAGCTTCTGACTTATCGAATGCATGTTTATTCATAACCTTAATCTAATCGCTTGCATAGCCTAGTTGTAGATCTGACTGTTTAACTCCTAACATCACACCTAGCCTGTCTTCTAGCCATACCACACACAATTCACATAGCCTGTATATCTGCTAGTTGGACCAGACTAGAACCTACATAAATGTTAACTCTTGTTCATATTATTATAAAATTGTGCTTATATAATCTACTACCCTAATTGTACTGCAAAATGTCGAACCTGTGGATTACCGTTGGGGTACCTCAGGTCTGTATGTGTCAACTTCATGCACAGCAAAAAAATATAAAAAATGATTAGCGCAATATAGTGATTTCATTATTCGTAATTGCTAATTTTAATTTTTGGCAATAGATTGTGTTAACAGCTAGAAAACGATTACTGGTTTGCCCTCAGAGCTAGAACTCTTTGGTCTCACACAGTAAACTAGAGGGTTTACTTTCTGCTTTACCTTGAAGTACCAGTTGGTCTTATTCAGAACATTTCTACATTTAATGCACTTTTACCTGCTGTTTTTCTTCAGATGAATCCCGTGCCCCACTTTCCAGGTATGCCACTGGGGGCTCTTGGTCCACGAGCAGGAGTGGGACCTCATGGACTTATTCCACCCTTAATGGGACCTCTTGGTGGACATCAGATGGGACAGGTAAATACAGATTTTGCACCTTTTGTTCTTTTAATATGGTTTTTGATTTTATACAAGTTTAACCCTACAATTGTCCACTATAGTTTATTCTAGAAATGTTTTTGACATTCCTTACAGATGCCTTCACTAATCCCTCCTCTTATGTCGGGAATGATGATGGCCACTCATGTTGCTCCTGGAACTTTGCCAACAGGCTTACCGGTTAGTATTTGGTTTTTATGACCAGGCATAGCCACCAGCTCACCTATTGCTCTGCTACAATTCTATTGATTCCAGCTTTGTTTGCCAACTGCTAGATGCAAACCCATGGGGCAAAAGGTGCACAATTCTTGTTCTGAGGCATATAATTATATTGCATTGTGCTTTTCTTTCCTCAGCCTGGTGTAAATAGCATGGATCCTCCCCAACTTTGTACGTATTGGTCTCTTATTTATTATTTCTTTTGATGTATGACTTTTAATTACCTTAGTGCTGGCTCTACATCTTTGTTAATCTTAGCCTTGGAATCTTTCACTTAGTTGCTTGATATAGGTTAGGACAATTACATTGGCCCATTAAGTGCCAAACAGTGCATCCCTGGTGCAGAAAGGATAAAGAGTATGTTAATGTATAGAAATGACAAGAATCTAACTTGTTTCAAGTATTACCAGTGCAAGCACACCATTTATTTGTGTTTAATTAGTTATTGGAATGTTTATATTTCCTCCCTATGAAACATTCTGTCTTATATGATTTTGATAGCACAAGTGAAATGTTTCCTTCGTCATATGGTCAACAATATCAAAGTGTTGCTCAAAATTATCGAAGTACTGTGTGGTAACTTCCTATTTTGTAAAATCTATAATATTACATTTAACTAAATTCAAATGATCGGCTTATCTAAAATTGAAGCCATGTTTCTTTTACCTTGTGTTTACTGGTCTTGTCTTTTTTTCCTCTTTAGCACAAACAGCAGTTACGCAGGTTAGTAATGACCGTGGAAACAAATATTTCTATAATTTATTTCAAATGCTATGCTAAAGTTGCAGTTTACTCCAGGATGACTGTTAATCTAAAATGGACAGATCAACGTTAATGATCAACGGTAACGATCAACGTTAATGGATGATGCCAACTTAGGCTGCTTGAAACGCATTTTTTTTTTGTACATTGACTTTAAAGGGTTTAATCCAAGCATCATGACAACTTTGGTGAATACCTACAGTCTGTTTGGTCTACCAAGCACTGAGCATACTGAATTTAACATCTTTGCTGCTGGAGATTTAACTCCATCCCCAGTGTGCCATTGGGATGGGCTGGCTAATATATTTAGTGCACTTTTTATTCACATAATGCAATTCGTTGGCGGACAGTGCCCATCCTCTGCTGAAGCCAGATGTTGTTCAGCCTCATTCAGAGCAGAACTGTTGCTTGTTGGGACTCATGTAAGGGGACAAATTGTTGGCAATTAGTTTCACCAATTAGAAACTGGGTCATGGTACTGTTGCCTTCCGAACCACTACGGCGTGCTATAGTAGTTATGATGCATATAGTAAACATTTAATTTAGAACAAAAAGCATATTGTGCAGCATTTGCTATTAAAATAAATACAAAGAATAATTCAGCAGTTTGCTCTTTTGTGGGATTCATTATATTGATGAATTATGGGTAAATGTCCTTAGCAGCTGAAAAGGAGCCTTGATTACGCTTCAACCATTGCTAATACAAAAATTGTGTGTTTAAATTACTGTGCCAATCAACATTTGGATAGTTTCAGTTTAGTAACCCTCCACTAAACTTGTTTTTCCTTTTTTTTTGTATTTAACAATGTTTTTCCTTTTTTTTTCTTTAGCCCCCACACCCTATAATTCCAGATCCAGCCATTACAACAAGTAGTTCCACTAACGATGAGCAAAATAAAGCGGTAAGTAATATTAACTTTCTCTTTTCTTTTTCCTTTTCATTTTGATTTGATTTCCTTGCCTATTTAAAACCATTGCTTGACTTGACAGAAGTCTTTGTGGACTGAACATAAATCCCCTGATGGAAGAATATATTATTATAATATTGAAACAAAACAGTCTACGTGGGAGAAACCAGATGACTTGAAATCCCCTGTCGAGGTAAGAAACATTCCATTGCATTTATTATAATAAAAGCTCAGCTATGAAGAGGTCAGTCTGTAAGCATTCATGAAAGCTGGCCATCCATGTATTTGTGAATCGTTGGCCAACAATAATATAAACTTTAGGCTGTTTAATTAGTACAAAAAAAAAAAAACACATGAACTAGAGAGATTTTTAATGTGTGTGTATAAAATTCAAACAATTTTTGCACAGTGAGTCTCTTATGGTCTGCCACTTTTAATATGAAAGGGATCCTGATTTGACGGGCTCACTTTAACATAAATCTCCCCCATATGCTTTAAATGCATCATTTGATGTTGAGAAAGATGATGTATTCAGTTAAGAATGTTAAGATATAAACTCACCTGGCGTCATTTGGTCTGCCAATGCCCGCCTGCTGTGTTGATTTGTTCTCCTTGCAGACAATCAAACCTCCATGTCCCAGACAAGCAGTCTTCTGAATAGTGTGACATCAGTCACTCCATTCCATATCAGCCCTAGTAGTGTCAACTAGTGCGTATTCAAAGCAACCAAAGAGCATCCACTGTGGTTGCTAAGCTTGGATTTCAGGAGAGCTGTCTGTAGTAGCCTGCCCTGTCTCTTAATTTTTCTTCCCAAGTGTCTATGCCAAAGGATTGATTAACCGATGGGAGATCAATTTTTAAATGGGTATTTGCTTCCAATTCTACTAGCACAATGTATAGATGAAATATTATGCTCTATAAGAGAAGTATAACGTATTTCTACTATGACATGTACACTTACATTGACAAAAAACATAAAGGAACACTGTAGGCATCCAGACCACTTCAGCTCATTGAAGTGGTCTGGGTGTGTGTTCTGCAATTTACATTGCAACTCTGTCTGCCCTCAGTGGCTGTCTACCCAACAGCCACTGGAGGGCTTCCGAAATCGTAACAGACTTTTTTTTTTTTTTTTAAATTCTTTATTTTTATTGTGCATGAATAACAACCGCTTGTCAGGAGTGCCACAACAGCAACATCCAGCATTATGTACATACAGCTTTGGTAACCGTTATATGGCATTTAGATGGAACATACACATTTTTATATTAATAAAGCAGGCTAGTCATACGTAGGTTCTCCGCATTAATTATAATGAGTTACGGTACATCTTCGCTTCGTAAAGGTAGATTATGTAGAACATTTCTATTGCATATCCTCACTTATAGGAAGAAATAATAAAAGAAATAAAAAGATAAGGCCCATTAGTTGAGACATGTACAGATGTATGCCGCTTACGGTCTAATACACCGATATAATTCAGAGCATGTTATAAAAAATAATAGATAATAGAAAACTAAAATAAAAAATATACGCTTAGCTAAGGGAAACTAAAACTTAGGCTTAGCATACAAGGTGTATAGGCATATAAGCCAGTAAGTTTCCGTTTGTCCACATAACAATCACGCTTGTAAAATATAAAAACAGCACATGTAAAGTGAGTAATACAGGCTACGTCTAGCTGTTGTCTTTTACAGTAAGTTACGCTTACTCAGTTCAAGCTGTTAAACATTGCTAGTGTGTCTTAAGGATCAATGTAAAGATCCGCTGGGTAATGTGGACGTGTAAACATTGCTATGACATATTAAGTTAAATAAGGATTAACAGTAGTTTCCCCGTAGCTAGTGAACATAATTAGGAGCGCGTTAAGCAGCATGGGAAACAGCTATACTATTTAAACATCCAGCTATGCGTATTGGTATACAAATATTAAAATAAAGTAGAAGAAAAAAGAAAGAGAAGAGACAAAAGAAAGGGAAAAAACAGAGAACGAGAGTTGTCAAGTATTACTGTTTCAGTCCACTTTGCTCAGCCAATACCGGCTTTGGCAGCTTGACTGTTGGGCCAGGGATAGTAGCCGGTCGTAGTATGTACTGAAGTTGCTGCTACCCTGCCGTAGACATGGTGGTTGCCACCAGGCTTTGATCGTATGTCGGACTTCCAACCCAGCAGTGGGGGTGCGTGGCGTCTAGATGTCGAGTCTCCTCTCTTGCCCCGGATCTTTGTGAGAGCTGGTGCCCTCCTGCCACGAGCCTGGGGTCCATACTGGTCCAGGGTCGTCCCTTTCGGGATGGTGCGGTGAGTCTCAGTCGTCCATCTGTGTCGTTGTGTTGCCGCTCTCCGCCTGTGTGGCTGGCACCTTTGGGTATAGCACCCAGTTGCTCTCTCCCCGGGAAGGCGTACCTTTTGGGATTCATAGGCATGGAGCTTAGTTTTGCCCTGAGAAGGAGGGAAGTCCTGCTGTTGGGGGAGTTTGTGTTGGGTCTTAGGGCGACACTTCAGGTGGTCACGCTCAAGTGTGGGCTGAGGTGGGTATGCGTTCCCAGCTTGTGTGGCCTCGCGGCCTGCCTTACCGGCGTTCGATGTCAGCGCGGCCACCTGGAAGATCAGATATGGGTGCCCGTAATGGCGTCGGCGGGTGGTTGGCCTAATCCATGAGGCCACAAGTTGTGCTGCTCGCTGGTAGGTCTCCCCTCTGTCCAACAATATCTTGCAAAAATTCAGGCAGAGCTGGTCCAGTGCTTTCAGAGAATGGGATGGGTTATGGCAGACCTTTCCCAGTTTCCCTTGTCCTCGCTGGGCGGCCATTTTGGCTAGGCCTCAGTTGTCTCGTGGGGTTGCGAGTCGTGTGTTCGGTACGGCCCGTTCACTGTTGTAGGGTGCTTGGTTCAGTTGCTTTAATGATTATGCCGGGATGTCCCTCACCGGCCAGGGGGGGGAGATCGGGGTCCTGGGGTTTGCTGCGTTATCCGCTGAGTCGCGGGCGGGGAGGTCGGCCGCCTCTCCCGTGCCTGCACCCTTTGGTAGGCCGCAATCCTATCTCCGCTTCAGGTCGCCTCTCCGAGGCCGGCGATCCGGCCACCTGAGCCTTGAGGGTCTCGCTGCTACTCAGCTACGTGGTTTGCGAAGTTCGGTGGGGTAATTTTAATGTATCGTCGTGTATTTGTCGGTTCCCGCACGGAGCTCCGGTTTGGTGCGACCAGTCTGTTCGGCGTTCAGGCCCCGCCCCCCGACTTTTGGTCTTTTATCGGACATTGGACATCCTCACTCTCTGCATGAGGACCTCCAGCATCAGATCTTTTTTCCCCATAGGAAAGTATTGATTCAATGCTCATCACCCTTTATTTACTGGGTAGGAGGGGGCGCGGGGAGGGGGGGGGGGAATCGGAGGGGGATCCCTTTTTAAAGCTTGTTTCCAATAAATCCTTATACAACTAGTTTTAATACACACGTGTGTGTGTGTGTGTGTGTGTGTGTGTATATATATATATATATATATATATATATATATATATATATAATATATCCACTTGCATTATCATTAACTTGAAATGTATATTGTACAGCATGTGACATACACATGGGCACTATTATTGATTCTGCCTTTAAATGGTTTAGGTGTAACTCCTTCAACTTGCATGCACCTCTGCCTGGTGCCTGGTCCAGTTTCATTTTCATAAAATGTTCTGACAACCCCAGTTATGTGCTGAGTATAATGATTGATATTTTGTTTTCTCGTTCCATTAGCAATTATTGTCCAAATGTCCCTGGAAGGAATTCAAATCAGACTCTGGGAAACCATACTTTTACAATTCCCAGACCAAGGAATCTCGATGGGCCAAGCCCAAAGAGTTAGAAGACCTTGAAGGTTAGTGATCTGTATAATCATTCACAGGCTCATGTCTGCTGAATTCATTAAAATGACTATGCATAAGTTTTATTTCAACAGTATTTGTTTTGTCCTGTATTTCATTCCTACTGTATGCTCCCAACTCCCTACAAAACTCACTAATGCTGCGCTGGTCTGCCAGTGTTTGACTCAGCACCCGCCCCACCACACCACTTTGGCTGGGATCATCAGAATTGACAATCTCAGCCAATCCATTGCTTTCCCGTGGGAGATTGACAATTCTGGTCATTTCAGACAAGGACAGAGCCAAACACTGTGCTGGCCAATCAGCATCTCCTCAGAGATGCATCTCTATGGGGTAAGTTCAGCATCTCCATACAGAGTGTGGAGACACTGAACATATTGGCACTGACCCAGGAAGCACCTCTAGTGGCCATCCAAGTGACTGTTACTAAGAAGAGGCAGTGTTTACATGAAAATACCTACAGGTACATGCTATATACACCAGAACTAATACATTAAGCTGTAGTTGTTCTGGTGACTTTAGTGTCCATTTAAAAAGCCTTCAATACTATACGTACCAGGACGACTATATTAAACTTTCCCTTCCCTTGCGGGCCTGGAGTGTGCGCATCTTTGAGCAAACAAAACAACCCAATCTCAGGCTTCTCTAGGCGTCGCGTTGACGTCAGAGAGGGCTAGGAAGTCTGCACCTGGAGCTTTACCTAGCGCTGGATTCCAGATGAGTCAAACTCTTATTTTTTAGGTTATACTGTAAAGGGGGGGGGGATCAATAGGGTATTTTACATAGGGAGGGTCCCCCTAGAAGTGTTTGAGTATCCTACCTACATTTCTTGCATTTCTCCTAGACAGAAGGGGGTAGACCTGAGAAACATCTAAGAGATGATTAGCCATTCACCCCAGCTATTGAGCTACATCTCTACATATTATTACCAGCTAAATGGATATATGGGCCACAGGAACTGAATATCCATAATGCATCATATCCCTATGCTAGGAGTATTGTGTATTTCCGTACCTTGAGGTGGTAGCTACTAATCGTGGGGCCCTGTAATATAAAAATCATATTTAAAGCTTGTTCAGTATGATGACTTTGTTTTTGTATATTGCACTGCATATTCAATTAATATACATCCCTTTTCTTTAATCCTAATAGTAATGATCAAAGCAGAGGAAAGCAGGTATGTTTAGCATAAAACTATTTTTCTCCAAACCCCTTTCGATATTTTTATAGTTATTAAAAGATTGTTTTGCTTGTGAAGGAAAGGAGCAGAGATGTCCGTTTGTGTGAAGTGCAGCAATTACTCTTAAGTTGTAATTACTTTTATGTACGTTAAAGGAAAACCATCACATGTGAGATCTTTGCACAACACAAGAGCTAACTGGAAGTTAGCTATCTGTTGTTTGTTTTTTATATTTAATTTTTACTCATTTATATCAGGCAGTATTTTATTTTATTTTATTTTTTTCATTTTCCGTCATATACCAGTCAGCCCTGGCTCAGGGAAAGCACATGTGGCACTATTGATATAATTCTGCACTGGTAGAGGATGTTTGAACAAATTGAATTGAGGAGTGTGTGAACGCACCTTGGGAAAAATCCTGAACATGCAACTGCTGTGAAAATAAATGTGTTTTTAAACTAACCTGCTCTTCATTACTTACTTCAGTAGACACTTCAGTTGTATTAACTGGTGTGAGGGAATGACAATTCCTCCTTAAAGGCCACTCTATAATGCTTTATTCAGTGGTGTAAATTACAGAGCAGTGACCGTTCCTGTCTAATATACACAGCCTGTGCTCTCATTCTTGCAAATACGGGTTATACGCTAAAGTGAAAGCTGCCAGGAATTCAAAGTGAATTTTAAGTTTAAAGGTACACTTCACTGCCGGAATACATAATATAAATCACTGTTTAGTTGGCCTGGAAACGTGGATATGTATAATTATGCATTTCTCGATTAGGGGTTTATCTAAAAACAGCTTGCAAAAGTTGTAGATCTCTTGTCTGCTGCCTTTGCAAGCTCTCCTCTTCTAACCCTGCCCAGAGTTCCTGTGACTGTCCAATCACTCACTTCCCAATGCAGAAGTTGTGAGAAGTTGTTGCCAGGCTCTAAAGTTTAAAAAGGCTGACTCTTTTATGCATAAAGCATTCAGAGAGCTAAAGTACTTCAGGGATCTGGAGTGTCCCTTTAAAGCCTAAATAGCCAAACTGAAAACAGAAGTGACTTGGAGAATTTTTCTACTTAAAGCGGCACTGTCATGCCGAACTTACCTTTCCTCAATCTCTTCCTCTTCTCCCCCTCTCTCAGGATCTGTTATTCTTTTCTTCCTGTCTTCTTTAGTTTTCTTTAAAACCATAAGACAAAGTAGGGACTCTTTGTCTTATGGGATTCCTCCGCTTGACCAGCTCTGACCAGCGGAGGAGCAAAGTGTGCTTCATTTCCGCTGGTCAGAGCAATTTTCCCATGATCCCTAGCTTTCCTCCCAGTTCCCACAATGCTTCCTGTCAGTATTGCCGAACGTCCTGTCACTTAGACAGAACGCCGGCAAAACTGCCGAATTGCATCCTAACAGAATGAGAAGAGTTTCTCCATTGGTGTTAGGATGCAATTCGGTACTTTGTTCGGATCGGAATTTCATTCAAATGAATGAAACTCCGATGCTATTCATTGCTGTGGCTGCATCTTGCAGCCGCTTAGTAGATAGCTCCCTGATACCGTGGGAATTAGGGAGTTATCTACTAAAAGGCTGAAAGACCTAAATTGGTCTTTCAGCCAAATTTACTAACACCAAGTAAAAATGACTTGGTATTAGTAAATAATATGCCCCTACTCGCTATACCGCGAGTAGGGGCATGTCTAGTAAGCAGTGAGCAGCCTGTGGCTGCTCACTGTAGAAAAAAAATAAAAAAAATATTGCCCCCCACCCCTAAATGACGGGTGGGGGCCGTAAAGTAAAATAAGGGAGGGAGACCTATTGTCCCCCCCCCGCCCCCACCCCTGAGCGGTGGGTGGGGGCCATAAAGATAATGAGGGGGGGGGACCTACTGTCCCCCCCCCCCGGCCCCCACCCCTGGCCGGCGGGTGGGGGCCATAATAGTAATAAAGGGGGGGGGGGGACCTACTGTCCTCCCCCCCGGCCCCCACCCCTGGGCGGCGGGTGGGGGCCATAATAGTAATAAGGGGGGGGGGAACCTACTGTCCTCCCCCCCGGCCCCCACCCCTGGGCGGCGGGTGGGGGCCATAATAGTAGTAGGGGGGGGGGACCTACTGTCCTCCCCCCCGGCCCCCACCCCTGGCCGGCGGGTGGGGGCCATAATAGTAATAAAGGGGGGGGGGACCTACTGTCCTCCCCCCCGGCCCCCACCCCTGGGCGGCGGGTGGGGGCCATAATAGTAATAAGGGGGGGGGGGATCTACTGTCCTCCCCCCCCCCCGGCCCCCACCCCTGGGCGGCGGGTGGGGGCCATAACGATAATGGGGGGGGGACCTACTGTCCTCCCCCCGCCCCCACCCCTGGGCGGCGGGTGGGGGCACTAAGTAAATTTCCCCCCCCCCCCCCCCATCAAGGTGACTAGGGGTGCCCAAGCCCCTAGTCACCCACCCCCCACCCAAATAAAAAATGCCCCTACCTACCCCCCTCACCCTAAAAAATAGTGAGGGGGGAATAAAATTGCTAACCTGTAAAGTAAAATTAAACTTACCATTCGACGTCTTCTTTTTTCTAAAATCTTCATTTTTCAGCCCCAAAAAAGGCCAAATAAAAAACCATCATAGCCGTCGAACTAAAAATAAAATAAAAAACCCGAGCGCAAAAAAAAAAACCCGAGCGCACAAAAAAATAATCCATCTTCACCCATGGAGGGCTCCGCGCAGACTGAGCTCCGCAGGGCGGGGCAAGGCTTATAAAGCCTTGCCCCGCCCTGCAATTAGCCTAAGAACACTCTGATTGGTGGGTTTAAGCCAATCAGAGTGCTCTTTGTCATTTTACAAGCGTGGGAAAGTTCTTTGGAATTTTCCCACGCTTGTAAAATGACACAGAGCACTGTGATTGGATGGCTTGAAAGCCATCCAATCACAGTGCTCTGTGTCATTTTACAAGCGTGGGAAAATTCCAAAGAACTTTCCCACGCTTGTAAAATGACACAGAGCACTGTGATTGGATGGATTTAAAGCCATCCAATCACAGTGCTCTGTGTCATTTTACAAGCGTGGGAAAATTCCAAAGAACTTTCCCACGCTTGTAAAATGACACAGAGCACTGTGATTGGATGGCTTGAAATCCATCCAATCACAGTGCTCTGTGTCATTTTACAAGCGTGGGAAAATTCCAAAGAACTTTCCCACGCTTGTAAAATGACACAGAGCACTGTGATTGGATGGATTTCAAGCCATCCAATCACAGTGCTCTGTGACATTTTACAAGCGTGGGAAAATTCCAAAGAACTTTCCCACGCTTGTAAAATGACAAAGAGCACTCTGATTGGCTTAAACCCACCAATCAGAGTGTTCTTAGGCTAATTGCAGGGCGGGGCAAGGCTTTATAAGCCTTGCCCCGCCCTGCGGAGCTCAGTCTGCGCGGAGCCCTCCATGGGTGAAGATGGATTATTTTTTTGTGCGCTCGGGTTTTTTCTTTTTCGTCAGGTTTTTTTTTTGCGCTCGGGTTTTTTATTTTATTTTTAGTTCGACGGCTATGATGGTTTTTTATTTGGCCTTTTTTGGGGCTGAAAAATGAAGATTTTAGAAAAAAGAAGACGTCGAATGGTAAGTTTAATTTTACTTTACAGGTTAGCAATTTTATTCCCCCCTCACTATTTTTTAGGGTGAGGGGGGTAGGTAGGGGCATTTTTTATTTGGGTGGGGGGTGGGTGACTAGGGGCTTGGGCACCCCTAGTCACCTTGATGGGGGGGGGGGGGGAATTTACTTAGTGCCCCCACCCGCCGCCCAGGGGTGGGGGCGGGGGGAGGACAGTAGGTCCCCCCCCCATTATCGTTATGGCCCCCACCCGCCGCCCAGGGGTGGGGGCCGGGGGGGGGGAAGGACAGTAGATCCCCCCCCCCCTTATTACTATTATGGCCCCCACCCGCCGCCCAGGGGTGGGGGCCGGGGGGAGGACAGTAGGTCCCCCCCCCTTTTTTTCCATTAGGGCCCCCACCCGCCGCCCAGGGGTGGGGGCCGGGGGCTGGAGGACAGTAGGTCCCCCCCCTTATTACTATTATGGCCCCCACCCGCCGCCCAGGGGTGGGGGCCGGGGGGGAGGACAGTAGGTCCCCCCCCCCCCTTTTTTCCATTAGGGCCCCCACCCGCCGCCCAGGGGTGGGGGCCGGGGGCTGGAGGACAGTAGGTCCCCCCCCCTTATTACTATTATGGCCCCCACCCGCCGCCCAGGGGTGGGGGCCTGAGGGGAGGACAGTAGGTCCCCCCTCATTCCCATTATGGCCCCCACCCGCCGTCCAGGGGTGGGGGCCGGCGGGGGAGGACAGTAGACCCCCCGTCCCCCCCTTATTACCCTTTTTTTTTTTTTTTTTTTTTTTTTTTTTTACAGTGAGCAGCCACAGGCTGCTCACTGTTTAGTGGACATGCCCCTACTCGCGATATAGCGAGTAGGGGCATTGGGGAGATTTTAATCTCCCTTGTGCTATTATGGGGGTCATATTGACCCCCATAGAGTGAGGGGGGGACCTGGGGGGCTTATGAAGTGGTGGGGAGCTGCTCCCCACCGCTTCTATAGTTACATATTACAAGGAGGGAGCTGCACGCCGGTAGCTCCCTTCTTGTAATAAACTGAACGAACAAACTAACACTGATACACAGTGTTAGTTTGTTCGTCTGATTTTTTCTATTCATTCATTCGTCTGTCTGATGAATGAATGAATAGGTGAAATTCCCGTTCGCATGTCCAGGTGTTTCACTGGGCATGTGCGGGAATCTCACAGTCTGTGTAGTGTGGGTAGATGACGTGTCCCATAGGGACTTCACCTACCCACACAAAGATGGCGGCGCCCTGAATAAAGATCGGGCAGAAAATAAAGAATAAAAAATAGGTAATGTGGGGGACATAGGGGCATTTGGGGATGACTAGGGGGTCGATTGGATGTAGTTGAGGCGGGAGGGGGGTTAAAAAAAAAACGGAATTCGGCATGACAGTGCCGCTTTAAACCATTTTGGCCTAAATTTTGAATATACTTTGAATTCCCGGCAAATCTTAATTTACTAAATAACCCTGTCAGACTGAAATTCCTAACAGCTAAAACTTTTCTAGAATCTCTTGCTCGCTTCTAAAAAAAAAAATAAGAATATATACACAAACGTGTGTGCTCTGCATGCGCAAAGTTTCTCTTTTGCTGATTGAACAAAACTGTTTATTTGTAAATGGATGCAATTGATATATTGTTTGGAGTTAAATGTTCACAAACTACCATCATGCACGTTAAGGATGTCTACATTGATTAAAAATGTCTTATTTTATTGCATTGTGAAATAGCACTGCACAGGAAGACGCAACACACCCAGTGCCCATTCAGTCTGCTTTGGTGAGTGCTCCTGTGGAAATAAACAGCACCCCTGTGCCACTTGCTGCTGAACCAGAGATTGCTGTTTCGGCTCCCACAACACCTGCCATAGACACTGAAACCATGGTTGCCGATTCTGGAGAAGATCAAGTCATGTCTGTCACTCCCTCTATTCTGGAGAAAGATGCGGAAGTGAGCAGCAGTGGCATGGTAGATGACACTTCTAAACAAGAGGCAGCTTTGGAGTAAGTAAACACACACACACACACTATTCCAGTGCATCATTTTAATTTCTAGACTAATTCATGTAAAGAAATAACAAATACGCACTTTTGTGTATTTACCACTCCAATTGTAGATGGCATTTACTTGCAAAAGGTAAACGAAAATTCAGGTCCTCTTGCTCACTTACGTAGCTGACTAAAGTGGGTATAATCACACACACAAAAATAATTGCAAACGTTGGGCTAAGAACGTCACGCTGTGACCGTTGCTGAATTTTTTTCAATTGACTCTTGATCTAAATTTCCCAATTTTATTTTCAGTTCACAATTCAGTGAATAAACATTTAGATGTTTGATAAGCCAAAACTACTTCTGGGTTTGCTATATTTTTTGCATTGGGGACACTTTTTTTTTTTCTGTTGTTCCTGATCTAGAATACACGCTAGTGATGGAATCAACCTAATTATATACACATAATGGTAAAAGTGGCATATATGATATTCACTAAGATTTTCAGAATTTTCTGTTATATACATTGTTTGTTGTTTTTTCCTCTCTTTTTGTAACTTTTTTCATGTTTTTAGAGCACCCTATGTAGAGGAGAAGGAAGAGGACAAAACTGTGAAAAAAGTGTACACATGGAACACTAAGGAAGAAGCCAAGCAGGCTTTCAAAGAGCTTCTTAAGGAAAAGGTATGTGTTTCACCCAGTTGAAGTGGTGTGCCCATGCAGAGTTTGTTTTGCTGTCTTTCCTTCCCCTGTTGTGTGAATTGGCAGCCTGGAATAGTTTCGCAAGTCTCCATGGAATTAATTATTAAACGGCTAAAAATACCTGCATTTCTGAAACACAACCGCCCCAGCTAATACTAGCCTACAAGTTTCATGGTTCTCTGTCAAGTATGATTATGGCATCATTATTTGTGAACCACCAACATACTCCATAGCAGGGTACACTGAGTAGAAGAGATATACATATTAATTCAACAAGACAATTTTTACTTGTGCAAACACAAGCAGATGAGAGCGTAGCTTACAATCTAATGAAGATCTTAATGTATGATCAAGGGCGCTCAGCAGCTGCTGTAGGGCTCCAAGTAATACAGAGCTATGGAGTAGGTACAATAGAAAGTTATGGCTGGTTATTGATAAATTGTTGTGTGGTGGTGTGTGTTTTGTGTTTTTTGAACCCTATTACTTTTGATACAATGCTTGAAGAACTGCAAAATTCTGCCCCTAATAGATGCTTTCTTTCTTGTTACAGCGTGTTCCGTCCAATGCATCTTGGGAACAAGCCATGAAAATGATCATAAATGATCCCAGATACAGGTATCTACAACATTTCTCTGTGTGTATCCTTTAGCAGCAGCATACTGTCTTTATAAAGATATACAAACACAAATAGGTGTGGCAAATGATGGTGCTTATTATGTTGAAACAAGTGACATTTTAGCTGCTGTAAACACTCTTTGTGTACTCCCAATATCCCACCACAAGAAAATAAAGACCAAAACACAAATAACTTGGGGTCTGGTTGGTGTTTCCACCTCCCAAACCTCCAGTTAGAGTGCAGCGCTATATACGTGTATGCAGAAATACGTGCTTTTATATATACATATACAACTCACCCCTCTTTATGAGCTTGTGTGCATGAAATACAAAAACGAATATACAGAATAATGGTACAATATTGTAAATAAACCAAAAGTAAATTTTATAATGTGTGAGTTAAAGTTCACTCACATTTATGCGAGCCCTTTCAGATTTAAGGCTCTAAACTTCCAGGCTTCCGTGTCTTTAAGGTAGACAGCTTAACCCCTTTTTTTCGTAAACCTTTATATATTCTCCTCTCCACAGTATGTATGGAAAACAGGAAGAGAGAAGAGACTCTGGGTGCAGTATTTAAATAACCAGTTGAGCAGTATAAATGTAGAAAAGAATGGGTGCTCACCTTATTTTGAGCCTTTTAGTCACTGTCTCTAAGTCTGCAGGCTTAGTGTAAATTTATGGGGTGACACGTCCCCTTACCGGAAAAGGTGCAGGATGCAGTTGTAAATGTATGGTGAATTTATTCCAAAATATAATTAAAAATACCAATATATAGAAAACTATAACTATAAAAAAATATATAAAACCGTATAAATACTATTAATAATGATTTTGGTATTCCACTCTGCCAAGACGCGTTTCGCTCTGTATATCGGCTTCCTCAGTTGGCTTTATAAAGAGTAGAACTGTGTTGCAATGTATGTTTGTCTGGTTTTTGCTCCAAAATAAATATTTTTTAATAGGCTTTTCTTTATAGTTTTTACACAATTTTACTTTAAAACAAATAAAATGATCTGTCCTCTCGGTGTATATCTGCAGTGCACTGGCAAAATTAAGTGAAAAGAAACAAGCATTCAATGTATATAAAGTCCAGAAAGAGAAGGAAGAAAAAGAGGAGGCTAGGACAAAATACAAGATCGCAAAAGAATCTTACCAGAGGTTTCTAGAAAATCATGACAAGATGACTTCTACAACAAAATACAAGTAAGTTTGTGGGGGGAGGGGGAGTTTGTGTGTGTTTTTTTTTTTCCTTATTTTAGTAGACTTCGAAAAGTACATCAGATATCTACATGGAATTACAGAGACCACTTAATAAGCAACAAACTAAAGGTTATTTTAGTAACTCGGGCTTCAAGGCATATAAACATTCCAGGCTTTGTCAATATCCCTATTGGAGCGGAATTTGAAAATGCCTCCATCCTGGACTGCTGGTTTGCCTTTAAAACTCCATTAGACGTTGAATAAAGTGCAAGATTTTCACAATCCCTTGTTTAATTCAAGATGGCAATTGTTTTTGCTAGACAAACCAGTTAACCATAAACACATACATAAATGAAGTCACTTCTTTGCTTCCGATAAAAATAAATCTCTAAGTTCCCACCATTACCACAGATTGGGTGGACATTTTTGTGCATACCATCTCATTTAACACTTTTGCCTGTAGTGTGAGAGAATGATAAGGATCACACTTCAAAATTAAGGCTTCAATCTTAATATTTTTGGATAAACTTTTAAGAGAAAAAAAAATAAATCAAAGCTACACTATATAAAAATAGTTCTATATTAATATTTTTCATAATATTTAATATTTTTAAAAATTGGTCCAAAAATATATTAAATTATTTGAAAAGTGTATCCAAAATGATTAAATTGGGGCCTGAAAGAGCAATTCAGATCAACTTAAATTGGTATTTAGGTCTAATTGACTTGGATATGTTTTGCCTTTAGATTATTTTATTTATTTCAGTATGCAACATATTTGAAGCTTCTGTTTTATTAGATCTTTTTTTTTTTTCTCCCATTCCTTTTATAAAACTATTTTTTTTTTCTAGAATACTGATTTTTGTTTTCTGTTCTAGAAAAGCAGAACAGATGTTCAATGATGTGGAGGTATGGAACGCTATTTCTGAACGTGACAGACTAGAGATCTATGAAGATGTGTTGTTCTACCTTGCAAAAAAAGAGAAGGTATTGTTTAACTTTTTTCCTTGTGCATATCACACTTTCTATTTATACAATATTACACCATTAGGGATATTCACTAAAGTGAGAATTTAAAGTGAATATCAAAATTAAGGGCAATGAAGCAGAATCGGAAGCATAGCTGACTTTGAGAATTTTTCAGTTTCCACTACTTTTACCTTAAACTGTGACTTCACCTAAGGACACCTTCTGTATTAACATGCATGCTTATCATTCATGGAAATACATCGCAGTATTTTATTCACATATACTCCATACAAATCCTCCATTTATTGCTTTAACACAAAGACAATCCATGAAAATACATCCCTCATGACATTCCATACAAATCTATCTCTTTATTCACACTAATTGAAATGCTACGAACACGGTCAATAAAGCAAAATGTCATGGGTGTTGGCTTAAAACTTGAAATTGTAGCCTTTCATTTTTAAGCAATTCTTGTGGTCTTCTGCAGCCATTATTTAATCATTTTTTTTCCTTTATGTTAAAACTCAGTTTAACATTGTGTTTTTCTTTTTGGTTTTTTTTTTTTATAGGAACAAGCAAAGCAGCTTAGGAAACGCAATTGGGAAGCCTTGAAAAATATTCTGGACAGCATGGCAAATGTAACATTCTCTACCACCTGGTCAGAAGCTCAGCAATACCTTATGGACAACCCAACATTCGCAGAGGATGAGGAACTTCAAAGTACGTAGAAACATTGCCCATGCGACTGCATTTGTAGTAAAGTCACAGTAACATGACTTCATGTTTGGTGGGAGATTGCCATAGTGGTCATAGCAATATGGCCTGGAGAATTTGTGTAATAACCTTTTGGGTTTTTTGGTTTTTTTTTTGCCTTTTACCTTATGGAGGAGTGAAACGGTTTTATTTGTGAGGAACAAAATGTGTAGAATCGACTTATGATACATCTTGTACAGATGTCTTTTACTTCCTCGCACATACTACAGCATTTCCGAATGATAGCAGAGCAAACCATACATTGTATCACAATCACCTTTGTGTCTGAAAACAATACATATACTGTAGCTATCTGCAAAATGTGCTCCTGGAACATAACAAAAACAGGAACTTTTGCTGCAGTTATCATCCCTCTTAACCAGTACATGCTTATTCTCTTTATAAATTCAGAATCTGCTGCAGTTGCCTATGTCTTGGGATTATTAATACAAAAATGGTATCATTGTTGAATACATAAATTAATTGTAGGCTTTTATTTTGTTTTAGATATGGATAAGGAAGATGCCCTGATCTGTTTTGAAGAACATATCCGTGCCCTGGAAAAAGAAGAGGAAGAGGAAAAACAGAAAAGTTTGCTTAGAGATAGGCGGCGACAGCGCAAAAACAGGGAGTCCTTTCAGGTACGAGGTTTGGAAGCAGATATTTTATTCTCACTCAAGTTTACGGGTTGCAGTCTCTTCCCCTCCCCTCCTTAAAATTTCTGTCTTGCCTATACCGCCTGGATGTAAACTGTATACCATTTACTCAGGAAATTGCATTTAAACACAAAATTCAAAGAACACACTATTGATAAAAGATTATGGGAAAGTGTGGGAATGTAGTTTGTCATTGTAGATTAAATCTTGTCATTTGTTTGTATGCTGGCAATTTAGCTGAAACCATGAATAGAAAGACTGTTATTGTTTTTATTGGTACAGTATTCATTGTACATCCGAGCCATGATATGTGTTTTTCTATTCCTTTTTAGCTATTTCTGGATGAATTGCATGAGCATGGACAGTTGCATTCCATGTCTTCCTGGGTTGAATTGTACCCTACTATTAGCTCTGACATCAGGTTTGCAAACATGCTTGGTCAGCCAGGTAAATATTGCTTCTCCTAAAATACCACTATTCCAGTCTTTCATTGAGCAGTTTTTATTGCTTGATATTTGCCCAGGTTTATGTATTTTTTTTTTTTTTTTTAAGTCAAAAGTACAATAACCACTACAACTTGGGGGTGGGGCCTGACCGCTGAGCCAAGAGGGCATTCGCTCTTGCAGCTCCTGCTATACAACGCAATTAAAGCGGAATTCTGCCACAAAAACAGAACCCAAGCTACATAAAAAAGCCTCCTGGTGAGAGGTGACATTGAGGTGCACATGATGATACCACACAAGCTATGTTCCACGCACTTCTCACCTAACCCTCTCATGCAGCCTACATGCTTGATCGGCACGTGGGAATCGACCGCTCCCTCGCCGACACATATGGCCGGAAATCTGACACAGGGCCCATGTTCCCACCCATCCCCCTGGACCGGTGGGGGTCCATACGTCCCCGCTCCCCCTGACACCCCACTACCCCCCAGATTTAGCGAGAGCGCGGCAATGTCGCTGGGATTCGAAGTAAGCGTAGGCGCTACTACCAAGATGGAAGAGGCCGAGTGCTCCCTAAGCCCTGGACGTGAGAGGTCTGAGGTGGAGCTCTGGCTGGATAGGACATTTTAAGCATTTTGGGAGAAGTTGGATGCACTCCTATACCCCACAGCCTCAGAGGGCAAGCCTGAAGTCTCATCACGAAATCCCGCTCTCAAGGTAGACCTATAGCCACTCGAGAAGACAGTCAGCGGGAGCCAAATAAGGGTCTCTCAAGAAACAGCAAAAACAGTCTGCTCCCTGGACCCTGCAAACACATAAGCTAACATACCTAAATCCACCTTACCTCCAGCCTGGAAATGAGTGTCCGTCTCGAAATAGACTGGCCCACCTAAGCAGCAGACCATCAGTACAAGACTGTGACTGTGTCATACAAGGCGTGGGATGAACGGTAACACGAGAGAGTCTCACTTTGGCATGGTGCCTCTTTGTTGCCTGCTTCCCAGACACCGACTGGACGTTTGCCTTAACCCCTTAAGGACCAAACTTCTGGAATAAAAGGGAATCATGACATATACACATGTCATGTGTCCTTAAGGGGTTAAAGGGACACTATAGTCACCAGAACACTACAGCTTATTGCATTTGTTCTGGTGTATAGATTCATTACATTCAGATAAAATGCAGTGTTTACATTACAACCTAGTGATAACTTCACTGGCCACTCCTCAGATAGCGGTTAGAGATCCTTCCTGGGTCATGGCTGCCTAAAATGCATCCAAGCATGCAGTGTCTCCTCCCTCTGCATGCAGACACTGAACTTTCCTCATAGAGATTCATTGATTCAAATCATCTCTATGAGGAGATGCTGATTGGCCAGGGCTGTGTTGGAATCATGCTGGCTCTGCCCCTGATCTGCCTCTTTGTCAGTCTCAGCCAATCCTGTGGGGAAGCACTATGATTTGATCAGGCCACCACTTCTGATTATGTCAGCAGGCTGATATTTTTTTTTATTATTATTATTATTATTATTTTGTGAGGCAAGCAGCATGCAGATCTACAGATTCTGGCTTGAATACAGTAAGATTTTGATCTATTTATGGAGGCATGAGGGGCCCAGGGGGGCTATATGGTGGTGTTAACACTATAGGTTCAGGAATACATGTTTGTGTTCCTGACCCTATAGTGATCCTTTAAATACACGCAACGCCCCCTATTTTCAAGCACAGTCTGTCAGGCAAGATCGCTCTTTTATTAGTTGTCCGTATCGCCCACATTGCCCTGTGTTATAAAAAAACAAAAATAGTCTTCGGGAGGCCTCCTGGGGACTTTAACTCTTACTGTTATTTAATTGTATGACTGAGCCTGATTTATAACAACATGCAATGTTTCCAGTCCAATATTAATCTCTAGTCCAATCTGTTTAGTTTTCTGCTTAGACTTTACTTAGCCACTTGTGTTATCCATATATATATACAACAAATTTGCTTTTGTTACCTATGCCATACCTATGTTTATAATTGTTCCTTAATATGCCTATGTCTGCTGTTGTGGCACTGAAGGCATTTGTGTTCCTTTCTCATAGCAAAAATAAAGAATTAAAAAAAAAAAATTAAAAACACTACAACTTTTGTTTTGATGCTTGGAGTCTGGGTGTTAAAGCATCTCTGTCACCTTCTAGGATATATTTTGTAAATACCCCATGTGGTGACTGCTACACTTCCAGCCACTTGTGTGTCCTGGGGGTGCAGGGAAAGGTAGCTCTTACCTGAATCTAGGTCCACCACTTCCAGGAGCCGACATAAGAACTGTACACTCATATATGCGCGAGAGTACAACACTTATGTCTTCGGAGGAGACTAGTGATGGCTGAGGGCTTGACTGCGGTAGCTTGGCATTTTTGTCAAGCATAGGAAATATACATAAATAGGCCCTACTGTATCTATCTTTGACTAATTGCTTTAAGACCTTCTGGCTTTTAGAGAACCATTTCAAACTATTTGTACCTCAATGAGTGTGCTGGGGTGAGGAATGCTTTGACCACACCAAAGCACTTTAGTTCCATAGAATTTACGCATGAAGTCTATATTGGCACATCTGGATCCTTCTAAACTTAATTTCTCACAGTTTTCCAGTGTACGTTGTGTGTAACACATTTGGTCTTTGTGTCACACTAGTGTTGTATGGCCAATTTTATTATCCCCATGTGGTCGATCTCAATGTGTTGCTGTGTCTCTCTGAGGCTTTGGGCTTCCTAGCAACATTATCACAAAATAAGCTGCATTTATAGTGCTCTATCTAACTAGTAGAAATTATGCCCTTTCACAATCTACAACTATATTCACCAATGTTCCCTTAAGGTTATGTTCATGCTGGGTTATTTTTTTTTATTTTTTATTTTTTCTCAAAATCAAATCTCTTTTCTCTTTGCTTAAAAAAAGAAAGAAAAGAAATTCAAAGCGATCACAAAGGAAACGAATCCTTAAATAGACTTGAATTTTTTTTTTAGCTTTTAGAACTTCTTTTCTCCTTTATTCCAAAGTACTACTACCACTGCCAGTAGCGCACTCTGCCTTTTACCTCCTTACGCCTGCAGCCATAGCACCTATTTACACCACAGAAACACATTGTTGGGGAACATCTTGTCCAGATAGCTAGTCTGCCTTTCTCCAGCTGCTGAAATTGTCCCTGTCATTCTATTTTATAACCTCCATTGTGCTGTTTCCTTTTTCTTTTAAGGGCTTCCTTCCTAGATTGCATCTATTTTCTGAGTACCTGTCTATTTTTTTAAATCACTGTTTGGAAAATATACACCAATGAAAACATGCATGCATTTTTCATTGTGAGTATATCTAAAGAAAAAAACCCAAAAATTAAATCTATTGTGTGCAGTATTTGCAAAATATATGCAAATACAATTGCAATAAATCTAATTATCTGTATGTATGCATAACAAAAAGTGCAGTGTGTGTGCTTATGTTACATTTGCAGACCCTGAATTTCTATGAATGAGAAAAGCAACATTGTAAAACTTTTAAATAAATAGACCTGTATGATTAAAAGTTTTAGTATTGCGCCTTTTTGTCTTGCTTTTCTTATTCGAAGGAATTCAGAATCTGCATATTTAATATAAGTATAGATACATGGTGCACTTTTTAATGCACCATATATGTTTGATTTTACAGATAATTGGATTTATTGCAATTATATTTTGCACGGGTGGTTTGTGCACCATTGTTTGGTGTGTGTTTTTTGACCATAATCTGAATGGTTGCTGCAGTTGAATTGCACATTACCTCATGGAAAAATTTTGATATAACATTTATATGTACTGTGATTATTTGGGCACTTGCACTTAAGTAATTGCTACACATTATTGTGCCATTTCTTCACTAAACCTTCTTATTTTATTTTTATTTTTTTGTGTGTGTATACATATACACATTTTATTGTGGGTATATCTAAAATCAGTTTGCAAAAGTGGTAGGTCCCTTGCCTGTAGCCTCTGCAAGTCCTCTCCTTCATCCTCAAACCAGACTTTATATGGCTGTTCAATGACAAACTTCCCAATGCAGGTCAATGAGAGGTTCTTTGCAAGGCAGGTGCTCTGGGAAATTGCTACCTCCTGAGTTTAGCTCCACAGAGCTAAATAAACCAGGAAGTAACAGGACAAGTTGTCTACTTGACTGCCAGGGGTGTTACAAAGTTCATTTGTAAAAGTGCCAATGTTTATTGAAATCTGCACTTTATGAACACACTCTTTGCACATAAAGCACTTCAGCAAGCTTAAGTGTTTTGGAGTCTTTTTAAGTGCAGACTCAAAAAAGCAAGCATCACTTCCATGATGATCACCATTTTGACACTTCTGTTGTGTATGCAGTTATATACACTGTGCCCACAGGATACCTCTTTGTTAGAGTGCATACACTGATCACAGGTATGCCTACACAGTTCTAGTATGTTATTGTGCCTGCTCATATGTTGCTAGCAAGTTTAATTACAAAAATGCAGATCTCTTGTCTACACCCTTGCCAAAAACCTGTCATTGTTCCCAGCTAGTCTCCAATAATATTTTCTGTGCTCCAGAGAGAAGATTTAGCTATATGGAAATGTACAGTCACACTCATTACTTTCCCATAGCAGAGCATTTATTTTCAGGTGGGTCACAGACAGTCTGAAGTTTTTGTTTTTGTTTTTTGCATCAGTTTATTTTGAGAATTTAGCAGCATGCATTGACTTGTACTTTTCTACATGTCTTAATATTCTAGGTAGGCATTTACTTGTATTACAATTTTTATTTGTGTCACAGGGTCAACTGCACTCGACCTTTTCAAGTTTTACGTTGAGGGTCTGAAGGCACGGTATCATGATGATAAGAAAATAATAAAAGATATTTTAAGGGTAAGACCTTTTATTATTCAAATGGTTAATCTGGCTGTAGTTCTAAAATATTCTTGAATGTCGTTGAAATTTACCTTTTTATTTATTTTTCCTTTTTTTTCTTCTCCATCTCAGGATAAATGCTTTATAGTGGAACTCAGTACCTCATTTGAAGACTTTGTTAATGTGATCAGCTCGACCAAAAGAGCTACCACCTTAGACGCTGGAAATATCAAACTGGCTTTCAACGGTGTAAGTAGCCAAATACCAGATATGAAAATGTGTTTAAAAACAACTTGCAAAATCGAAAACAAAGATCCAGAATCGATTTTTTTTTTTTTCTCATTGGCAACATATTGTGACACTAATCTTGTGTGCTACATCAGGCTTTTATGATGCATATTGTGTATATGAAACATTCTCCATTCTAAGTTTTGACCCAGCACCAAGGGACATCGCACTGGGAAAAGCGATGAAGGGGTAGGCACTGGAAGCTACAGTGTCCTTTATTTACCAAGGCGAGTGGGTGGAGGCACTGTGAGCTTTAGTGCCAGGAATACAGCTTTGTATTCCTAGCACTTATAGTATCCCTTTAAGTCCAAACATTAATCAACCTGCTTAAAATTGTCAATCAGGAAATCACCAAGCCCTTGAGTGAATCTTTTGATATTCTGTTTATACAGAATTTTCGGAAGCATTTCTAGGTTGTATCAATTAAACTAGATTTATCTTTATGCAAAGAACCCAACACCTGTTTTATTTAAATTTGAATTATCAATATATAACCCCTTTCAACTTTAGACTTTCTTAAAGGTTTACAGATGGCTTGTTGCTGACAAGTTGGATCATTAGTAATAGACATTTGCCATAGCAAATGGCAAAACAATATGCAGCCTCACCCAGGACAATACTCACACAATGGAGTTTATTTACTTGGCATCAAATTGTAGTAAATTTACAACAGAATTGTAAAACTTAAATTAAAAAAAGCAAAGCTGTAACTACAGCTGGTTTGGAGTATTTCCAAACTGGCTAATTTGACTTCAATTTTGTTGCTTTGTTTAGAATTGACTACGACTAAATGCTTGCCGAGTATTCCCCAATGGTTGTAATTGTAAGGGCCAAAAAATGAATCTTCCACCTGGGGCATGAGAATCCATCCCACAGCCCAAAATGTTGCTGCTTGAATGTCAAAACGGAAACATTCAGAGTGACATTCAAAATTGTAGATGCTTATCAAAGGTGTTTTGTTAAATAATTTATGCAATTTGGTGCTATAGCGTTGTTACTGTATTAATTATCATGGGGGGGGGGGAGGGGGGGGGTAACTAGCAATGTTGTGTTCCCTGTGTGTACCCAGTTTTCAGAGAGGCTGAAGAGTGAAAGTTTGTTCATTGTTACGTCCATGATACTATGTGGAATAGTTTGTATGCTGTTGAATAAATGATTGTTTCATATATTGCAGTTATTAGAAAAAGCTGAAGCGCGGGAAAGAGAGCGGGAAAAGGAGGAAGCCCGGAAAATGAAGAGAAAAGAATCTGCCTTTAAGAATATGTTAAAGCAGTCTGCACCTCCAGTTGAGCAGGATTCTACATGGGAAGAGGTACTACGGGAAAACAAACAAACCACAAAGGTTATTTAGGAAAGTGAGAATTAAAAGTACATTTTACATTTAAGGTCAACATAGCCAAATAAAAAAAAAAAAAAAATCTTAGTCAGTTATGCTTTTAGTTCAGTTACTCTGGATTTAAATAGAATTCACTTTAAATTCTTCCTTTAGCAAATAACCTTATTAATGTCTAATTTAACACCTATATTCACTGAGAATCCCATGGTTTGATAAGTACCAGTGAAAGGAAGGTAAAGATTTATTTTTGATAGGTTATATTATTTATAATCCCATAAAGCTATGCTCACATTTTCATTTTTTTTTTTTTTTTTTTTTATATAATATAAACGTGACTTCACCCTGGGAGATATAAAACGAGTGAGTTTTGTCTTTTCTAGTATCAAGTTTAGAATCTTTGTCCAGTAACTTGTACGAATATGTGATTTTTGCAGCATTACATTTAGGTATTTGAAGGGAGGAGGAGATTACATTGGTTTAATGCTCTGATTACCAAGTGCTGCTTACAAAGCGCAGGTTTGCTGATTTCACACTGCAATAAAGATAATGCAGCACGTGAGCATCTCTGAGCATAAATATCACCGTATATCCTACCGCCATAATACATGTACTAGCAGTAAATACATGTGTAATCCTATTATTCGTCCATATAACACACTGACACACTGTAGGGTTGTTAGCCGGTGCAGTGGAGATTGACCTAGAGACTCTTGTGAACATGGAAGCAATTAACTCTGTCTCCTTTATTCTTGCTGCAGGCTGTGTTGTCTCCTGATGCCTTCCTTGCAATTTTTGCCACCACTAGCTGACAATGTTCACATACATAATGGAAACAAAAAAAATACTGTGACTGCCTTTTAACTTAAAATGTTACATAAATATTTACGTTCTAACCTCCTTTAAACAGTAGTTCTAAGGTTAGATTTTTGTAGAGGTCAACAAATAAGTCAAAAAGCTTTAAATAAGCCATATCTTCTCGTACCCTCTCCCATCTAATCGTATTTCTTTTGTACATTTCTTGTTAAGGTTCGAGAAAGGTTTGCTCGGGAGCCAGCCTTTGAAGACATCACATTAGAGTCTGAGCGCAAGAGGATATTTAAAGACTATGTGTACATGCTCGAGGTAAGCTCATTTGTATAATCTTCCATGAACAGTTTGCATATATATAATTTATATTGTACTCTCAAAGGATGAATGTCTACTCGCCAGGGCTATATAGTACACAAATCATCTTCCCCTATGTCTCTTAATAGCAGTAAAATTTACCAAAAAGGCTGTAAGTAGATAGAGTGTGTGTGTGTGTGTGTGTGTGTGTGTGTGTGTGTGTGTGTGTGTGTGTGTGTGTGTGTGAGATGTGAGTTGACACAGCAGATCAGCTCCCACCTAATTTTTTTTTTTAGAAGTTTTTGTGGGCCGCATTTCTCCTAAATGTGTTTCTTGGTATCTGTAAAGTTGGTGCATGTATATTCCCCACTGTCCTTGTCACTAAATCTTGGTCATTGTCTATATGTATCACAAAAGTAAAAAAGAAAAAAAACTACCGTATATACTCGAGTATAAGCCGACCCGAATATAGGCCGAGGCCCCTAATTTTACCCCAGAAAACTGGGAAAACGTATTGACTCGAGTATAAGACTAGGGTGGGAAATGCAGCAGCTACTGGTAAATTTCTAAATAAAATTAGATCCTAAAAAAATATTAATTGAATATTTATTTACAGTGTGTGTATATAATGAATGCAGTGTGCGCGTGTGAGTGCAGTGTGTGTGCGTATATATTAATTGAATATTTATTTCCAGTGTGTGTATATAATGAGTGCAGTGTCTGTGAGTGCAGTGTGTGTGTGTGTGTGTGTAGTGCAGTGTGTGTGTGAGTATGTGTTGGTGGGGGTGGGCATTTAATATATTATTAATTATTTTTTTATTTTTGTTATATTATTATTATTTTTTTGCATTATTATTTAATTATTATTTTATTTTTATTTTTTTTTATTATATTTTTTTTCGTCCCCCCTCCCTGCTTGATACATGGCAGGGAGGGGGGCTCCTTCCCTGGTGGTCCAGTGTCATTGGCAGTTCAGTGGGGGGGGAGAGGGGTGCTGGCAGAGCTGTACTTACCTCTCCTGCAGCTCCTGTCAGCTCTCTCCTCCTCCGCGCGGTCTGTGCAGCTCCTTCTGTCAGCTCCCAGTGTAAGTCTCGCGAGAGCCGCGGCTCTCGCGAGACTTACACTGGGAGCTGACCGAGGTGCTGAACGGACGGCGCGGAGGAGGAGAGAGCTGACAGGAGCTGCAGGAGAGGTAAGTACAGCTCTGCCAGCTCCCCTCTTCCCCCCTCTCTGTATTATGGCAATGCAAATTGCCATAATACAGACATTGACTCGAGTATAAGCTGAGTTGGGGTTTTTCAGCACAAAAAATGTGCTGAAAAACTCTGCTTATACTCGAGTATATACGGTATTTAGAAAATATTAGGTTATGCTGCAATAAAAACTGAACTAGTAGTTTTCCAAAGAGCACTGTGACGTCCTGCACAGACACAGTTGTAACAGTCCATTGATCTCTAATCTGTGCCCCGAGAATTATAGCTTAGTATGGTTTTCTATCCTCATATTTAGCAAATTCAATTTTTCACACAAAGCATTAGAAATTTGCATATCTGCAATGCAGATTGTAGACGGTCACCTCTTTTTGACTGCATTATTTGTTTTTTGTTTTTTTGATAGAATGAATGTCAGCATCATCATTCGAGAAATAAAAGGCACTCAAAGAAATCTAAAAAACATCATCGGAAGAAATCCCGTTCTCGATCGGTATGTTGACAGATATGAGATGCACATATTTGTTTTATTGCCTTACAGGTTCATACAGTCCTAACATAAAATGTATTTGTTGTGGTGTTAGGGATCTGAATCGGAGGAAGAAGAAGAAAATCACCCGAAAAAGAAGAGGCAAAGATCTGACTCTCGATCACCCTCTGAACATTCTACAAGTGGAGAATCAGGTACACTTTCAAAAACCTATCCAGTTTATTTGTAAACCGTTAGAAAAATATTAACATGGCTTAGACATAGATACAAAATCTAGTTTTTCCTAGAAATGTAAAATGCTTCTCTAAGTGAAACATTCACCAAGGGTTGACATCATGTTGTGCATTTGAACATGTAGTCCTTCAAGAGAAATTAATCTGAAGGTAAAGGGGGACTCCAGAAAGCCCTAAGAGGTGTGTTTTTGGCAAAGTATGAGCATTCTGTGTTTTCTGAGAAATGGCAGTGTTTTAAATTGTCGGAGGTTTTGATTAGATGCGTCCAGTGTACTTGTTCACATAGATTGTTTCCTTTATTTTGCAGAAAAAAGCTACAAAAAGACGAAAAAACACAAGAAGAAAAGTAAGAAGAGGAGACACAAGTCTGTACGTACACTATAAATTGTAAAATGATAATGCATGCTCAACAAAGCGAATTCAAGTGTTGATGTGTGATGAAATGACTTGTGTTAAAGGAACACTCCAAGCACCATGACCACTGTAGCCCTGGCACCTTCTAAGTATAGTTTAAAAATTAAGAATGTTTTGATAACTTACACGTTAGACACTTGCTGCCATCTTCTCTGCAATCAAAGCCCTTTCTTTCTTACTTTGTGAGGATGCCAGGGGCTTGGAGTGTTTCTTTAATTTATACTACAAAAAAAACAGATCTGCCTCATTACTTCCAAAGGCATTGTACGATTTCCCATCTTCAAGATAAAAAAAAAATCAAATCCCAGCATTTGTTTGTTTCAGGTTGTAAGCAAACTTTCATGTAGTCGGTTTGTGTTACTTTGTTGTGAAGGTCAATAAACACAATTCAAAGAGCAATACATTTACGGAACCCTGACCATTTCAAGAGGCATACAAAGGGCCACCAGCACTCACTCATATATATGTATATACTCACTGCCTAAATGTGCAAAACAGAGTAGCTCCGCCACCATCTAGCCTAAAATCCATGGAGACATATGTCTGACATTCCATATGCATTGAGGTCCTCCCCTTCATAAAACTGGGGGTAGTCTTTGCCTACTAATGTGTGTTGGACATTTTATCCTTTGGATTTTTATGTTGACAATTTCAAGGGTTGAGAGGTATTGTCATGGCTTTTTCGGAAGAAAGCCCTCTTCCAGCATAAAGTAAAACATATACCACATTTAATTTGATAAAAATGTTTTCAACGTTTATTACATCTGAAAGATTCATGCCCTATGACTTTCAATTCATGTATTTGTATTTTGTAGCTACTTCATCTTGTATGTAAATACTTTTTAGGTGGGAGAAGTGGTTACGTCCTGCAACTGCTTGATTAATTTTTTTTTTACCCCTCTAACAGAATTCCCCAGAGACTGATGGGGATAGAGAGCGAGAGAGAGAGAAAAAGGAAAGAGAGCGCGAAAAGGACAAAGAGAATGAAAAAGAGAGGGCGCGTCAGCGATCGGCTTCAAAACAGAAATCACCCAAAAGGAAAGCTAGAAAGGATTCTGTAAGTGTCTCTCCCCTCCCTCTCAACAATTTTCACTTGTTATGGTAAGCTGTAGTTCATTAACCAAGCTTGCCTAAAGTTCTGTTTACTTCTGTGCAATTCTATTTTCAGTTCATTAGAGTTTACTGAATAAATACCACACTGTGTTCTTGAACTTGTTATTGAACTATGCTTTCTTTTGGTTATAGCTTGTTTGTAATTTCTCTGTTTGGAGAAGCAAATAGTTATAAATTGCTACATTTACATTGTGTGTGTGTAACTGTGAACCAAGAATTCTGGGGAATTATAAATTGCTGCTTACCTGGAAAAAGTATATCTCCTGTTTACCTATTTTACCAGATTTGCTATTTTGGCCTAAATTTTAAATCCCTTGACAAATCTTCACAATCCCAACTTTAGTCAGTAAATGCTACGTGTTAAGCAAATAAAAATAAGTCACCATTTCCCTTGTCATTTTATGCTTGATTTCGTTTGATCTGCCAGTTAGCTCTATGCAAGCGCTGGTTGTCAAATTAAGTTAGGCTCGTGCAAGAGATTTTCAACAATTGTATGTCCACAGCTCTCCTATGACCATAATAGGCAGCTGTGTGCTTTATTTCACAAACTAAGACAGTGCATTTTTAAAATAAAAATGTATTTTGTTCATTTATTGATTGAGTTGTAGCCTAGAAGATTTATTCAGGTGTATTTTTTTTTTTTTTCCTGTTACAGGGACAGTGGGACACATCTGGAAGCGAGTTAAGTGAAGGGGAACTGGAGAAACGAAGAAGGACCCTCCTGAAGCAATTAGATGATGATCAATAAGAACTTCTTAAAACCAAATATGTTTACAATAACATGTAATAAACCGCTACTTTTAGTTTGTAATTGGAATGATCTATTCTCTATGAATGAAACACTTGGTTTAAACAGCTGCTCTTTGTACAAGAACAAGTTTATCCGTTGAAGACAACTTGGGGCTCTTGACCAAGGTGTTTCAATTTCAGATGTAAATTTTAGTTTTCAAAGAGTTGCCTTAAAACAAAACTTTTTTTTTTTTTTTTTTCTTTTTTTTTTTTTTTTTTTCTTTTTTTTTTTTTTCTTTTTTTTTTTTTGTGCACCAGCTGGGTTTGCAGAGTAGTATTAAAAAATACATTGCATAGCCCTTTGGTACTCAAAGAACTTACAGAATGTGCCACCATACTTTATGAAACTGTAATTCTAGTGAATAGATGAGATTGTCATTAGGCTTTGGGAACAGGGCAACTGAATTGTACTTCTGATTTAAACAAAGTCCTATTTTTTTATTTGTTGCGTTTTATTTACAGCATATTCCTCCTTGTTTCAGTAATTTCTCTGTGGTTACACACAACTTCTGATTGGAATATTTTTGTACATTTTTTTATGAAGTATTAAAACAGTGTCTTTTAGTTTGTGCTAGTATTTATTCGCGACTGGCCCCAGATTTTTACATCAACCCGAATAACAAATCTAGTCCAAGCATAATTTGAATTATCTACAATGTTAATCTATAAGTGTTAAAATTATATTATAATTTATGTATTACTCTTCCACAGCCAGGGACGCAGTGAAAATTTTTGCATTTAAATTTTCAGCAATGCATTAAAAATAATATAAATTTGGGGTAATCCCTGTTTGATTCCGGTTTATCCTCTTCGTTTACTGGAAAAAAAATCTACTGGTGATGTATAAATGTTTTATATGAAACGAGTGTGTGTATATATAAGAAAAAAAAAAAGCACAACGGATTAGCCTGACTCGTTCAGTAGGATTTTCAACTGATTTTGTTGCAACTGTTATTAAAAATTCCAGATCTCTTTGCAATAGACTTGTGTGTGAGCCCTTTTATATAACATTTAGTTTTACGTGGCTTTTATTTTAACCGTCGTATCCTGCTGTACCTGAATTGTAAGATCTAGGAAATGGCACAAAACCTTAATAGCCCTAAAGTTTTCAGATACACCTAATCGTATGTAATGATATGGAGCTGCATTGTATAAAGCATGCAGACATGATGAAGTCTAGTTCAGCCAAATATTTGGATAGGTAAAATATAGTGAATACACTCATGAATCTGGTATCATTGTAGCAAATCTGCTGGTTTCTGTCTCTCAAACAGATGAGTTCCTGGTATTTCCTCATTTACAGGAAATAGAAGGATGAAAAAAACGGAGTGGCGGTTTTGTGGGTGATACAAAGTGTTGTGTCCGATTTAATTAATTTGCCACTTTTCTCCTCTGTTCTTTAGTAGATCTCTGACCACATAGTGATTTGAGATGGATGATCACATCAAAAGAATATGCCAGGTTCCTCCTAGTGTGAGCTAAGGACTGGTCGATAAGGCTACACTCACATAATCACCAAAACTGGGCGATTCAAAATTGGATTACATTTTTCTGGTCTGATTTCTTGTCAGACATGCAGAGTAAATTATAATTAGTTTTGTCTGGTCTGGATAGTAATATTTATTACAAAGTACCAACAGAACTATAACCTAACCTAAAAAAAAATAAACTTTAGAATATGCAGTGTGAGGGTCAAATATATAAAGACTTGTATGTGACAATCAGAATTAAATAGGTATCCTTGAGGATACTAAACCATTGTAAGGATTGTCATTTAAAATATGCAAGAAGGGGCGGGGCCGGGCGGCCATGCCAGCAGGCTGCTAGTGGCTCCGGGGAAACTCGACGAATAAAGGGTGAAAACCCATCAAAAATCAGCTTGGAACCCCCTGGAAGTGCGTGATACCTGACCCTGGAGTGTCCCGGTGCAGCTGGAGCACCTGATATTGGGTGGACCGGGTCCTGGTGAGATGCTCCGGGGCAGGGGAGACTGAGGCCTACCCGGGAACAGGGCGGGATGGACGGCCGCCACCTCAGTTTCTGTCCCCGGCAAATACCGAGACCCATGACAACTCTGGGGCCCTCGGCCTCGTTCCCCCCCCCCCCCTTTGGGCCGGTGGGGGTTATCCTGGCCCCCACCAGGCAGACCACCTCGCCAGGGCTTCTGGGCGACTAGCCGCCGACAGCCACCACGCGGCCCTCACAAAATGGCCGACAGCGAGGCACCTATCCGGCACACCGCTGAAGGAAGCTCCCACACCACTCAGCCAGGGCTATAACCACCCAAGGCATTTACCAGCAGTCATGACGGGGCGACAGCAGAGACCTGCTATACTGCTGAACAATCACCCTACAACCAGGCTTACACACCAGCAGAGGACCCAGCGCTTACCTGCACTGAGAGAGCCCCACTGGAGCTCTCGAGACCCCAAGCGACCAGCACTTCGCAGCGTCAGCTACATCTGGGTACTGCGAACCACAAAGCAACATACCCGCATTCAAGCACCAGCTGAGTACACAGCCAAGAAGGCCCGCAGACACATTAACACACAGAGGGACCCACAGCTGCAAGAGACGCAGAGATGCTCTATGTGGAACATCTGGGTGCCGGAGAAAAGGACACTGCTCGACACCATCCTCAACTCTGAAGCGACAGGTACTCCAGCTCCATGTGACAGGCGGCAACTACGGTAAAAGCTGCTAGACCTGCTGCTAACAGCCCCACTCACCCCCCACAAACCCTGGCTGTGAACACCTCCAAATGGACACATCTACTACAGATAATTAGCGCAGTTAATCACCTAATATGCCATAACCTGCCTGGTGGCAAATGTTTAACTTACCTGTGTAATCCTTCTTAGATAAGCTGTTGATACAGGTGAAACTATTGTTACTCTTAATAATGTTACCCAAGCATACTCCACATAATCTAACTGACGTTGCTCATTTATAATTAACTTTATCACATGCATGTCTAGCGTAGAATATGTAATACGACTACTAATGTTACAAAGCTTGTACTCTTACAGTTAATCGATAAGCCTGTTTTAACCTCTAACGAACACTCGACTTATACTAGCCTATTAGAATCATACCACATAGACCGAGCGGATTATCAATCCTACGTTTAACTATTAATATGCCTAAATACTTTAGCATGTTATTTAATTTAAGCAATGTTTCCTAGCCTGTTTTATTCACTTTTAACAAAAAATGTGCAAATGTACAAAACCGCGAACATGTCTGCATGAACCTGCCTTTGTCTGCTGTCGTGGCTACACGGGCCTGCATGTAAAATCTTTTGCACCAAAAATAAAGAATTAAAAAAAAAAAAAAAATATGCAAGAAGACCAGTGGTTTGGTTAATTAATAAAGTAGAACACCCATGTTTATTAAGCACTGTAGGGCTGGTATGCACTTAAATAGGTATCCTTGAGGATACTAAACCATTGTAAGGATTGTCATTTAAAATATGCAAGAAGGGGCGGGGCCGGGCGGCCATGCCAGCAGGCTGCTAGTGGCTCCGGGGAAACTCGACGAATAAAGGGTGAAAACCCATCAAAAATCAGCTTGGAACCCCCTGGAAGTGCGTGATACCTGACCCTGGAGTGTCCCGGTGCAGCTGGAGCACCTGATATTGGGTGGACCGGGTCCTGGTGAGATGCTCCGGGGCAGGGGAGACTGAGGCCTACCCGGGAACAGGGCGGGATGGACGGCCGCCACCTCAGTTTCTGTCCCCGGCAAATACCGAGACCCATGACAACTCTGGGGCCCTCGGCCTCGTTCCCCCCCCCCCCCCCCTTTGGGCCGGTGGGGGTTATCCTGGCCCCCACCAGGCAGACCACCTCGCCAGGGCTTCTGGGCGACTAGCCGCCGACAGCCACCACGCGGCCCTCACAAAATGGCCGACAGCGAGGCACCTATCCGGCACACCGCTGAAGGAAGCTCCCACACCACTCAGCCAGGGCTATAACCACCCAAGGCATTTACCAGCAGTCATGACGGGGCGACAGCAGAGACCTGCTATACTGCTGAACAATCACCCTACAACCAGACTTACACACCAGCAGAGGACCCAGCGCTTACCTGCACTGAGAGAGCCCCACTGGAGCTCTCGAGACCCCAAGCGACCAGCACTTCGCAGCGTCAGCTACATCTGGGTACTGCGAACCACAAAGCAACATACCCGCATTCAAGCACCAGCTGAGTACACAGCCAAGAAGGCCCGCAGACACATTAACACACAGAGGGACCCACAGCTGCAAGAGACGCAGAGATGCTCTATGTGGAACATCTGGGTGCCGGAGAAAAGGACACTGCTCGACACCATCCTCAACTCTGAAGCGACAGGTACTCCAGCTCCATGTGACAGGCGGCAACTACGGTAAAAGCTGCTAGACCTGCTGCTAACAGCCCCACTCACCCCCCACAAACCCTGGCTGTGAACACCTCCAAATGGACACATCTACTACAGATAATTAGCGCAGTTAATCACCTAATATGCCATAACCTGCCTGGTGGCAAATGTTTAACTTACCTGTGTAATCCTTCTTAGATAAGCTGTTGATACAGGTGAAACTATTGTTACTCTTAATAATGTTACCCAAGCATACTCCACATAATCTAACTGACGTTGCTCATTTATAATTAACTTTATCACATGCATGTCTAGCGTAGAATATGTAATACGACTACTAATGTTACAAAGCTTGTACTCTTACAGTTAATTGATAAGCCTGTTTTAACCTCTAACGAACACTCGACTTATACTAGCCTATTAGAATCATACCACATAGACCGAGCGGATTATCAATCCTACGTTTAACTATTAATATGCCTAAATACTTTAGCATGTTATTTAATTTAAGCAATGTTTCCTAGCCTGTTTTATTCACTTTTAACAAAAAATGTGCAAATGTACAAAACCGCGAACATGTCTGCATGAACCTGCCTTTGTCTGCTGTCGTGGCTACACGGGCCTGCATGTAAAATCTTTTGCACCAAAAATAAAGAATTAAAAAAAAAAAAAAAATATGCAAGAAGACCAGTGGTTTGGTTAATTAATAAAGTAGAACACCCATGTTTATTAAGCACTGTAGGGCTGGTATGCATTAGTCCAGTTAAGCATTAGTTGCCTATATTCAAAAAGGGGAGTCAACTGGGGAGTTAACTCAAGACAATGTGCTGCAGCAACTAAAGAAAGTTAATATAAACAAAGCTCCAGGGCCTGACGGTATCCATCCACGTGTACTTAAGGAACTAAGTGTAGAAATAAGTGAACCTCTGTTTTTAATCTTATGTAATGTAATGTTGGTAATTCACAAAATAAACAAGAGACGCATGATATTAAATGTATGCTTACTAATGCAAGGAGCCTAAATAACAAAATGGGGGAACTAGAGGCATTAGCATACACTAAACAATATGATATAATAGGCATAACTGAAACATGGTGGGATGAGACACATGACTGGGCAGTTAACTTAAATGGGTACATGTTATTTAGGAAGGCTAGGAAAAACAAGAAGGGTGGTTGGGTATGTTTGTATGTCAACCATGATTTAAAGCCAAATCTTAAGCAAATGGAATGCGATGAGGAAAATGTGGAAGCTTTATGGGTAAATATCTGCTTAGGGGAAAAGAAGGGAAACCAACTATTGGTTGGGATATGTTATAAACCACCTAATGTTAATATTGATGAGGAACAACAGCTGTTTGAGCAAATTGAGAAAGCTGCAAATCTTGGTAACACTTTAATTATTGGAGATTTTAATTACCCAGACATAAATTGGGACAGAGGGACTAGTAGCTCAGCAAAGGGAATTAGGTTTTTAAACTTGTTAAATGACAACTTCATGTCACAACTTGTACAAGCACCAACTAGAATGGACGCTTGTCTGGACCTGGTTTTAACAAACAACGTTGATCTTTTGACCAAAATTCAAGTAGGTGAGCACTTGGGAAATAGTGATCACAATATAGTGTCCTTTGAAATAAACTCAAAAAAACAAAAGCACATGGGGTATACTAAAACATATAATTTTAAAAAGGCCAATTTCAATAAGATAAGGGAAGCTTTACAATATATTGACTGGCATAAACTCTAGTGAAAAGAACACTGAGGATAAATGGATCATCTTCCAACAAATATTAGAAAGGTACATTTCTCAGTATGTACCATTGGGAAATAAGTATAAAAGAAACAAATTAAAACCAATGTGGCTTAGTAGAGAAGTAAAACAAGAGATTAAAAATAAGAAAAGGGCATTTAAGGCATTTAAATCAGACAAATCAGATGCATCTTATAAAAGATATAAGAAAGCAAATAATGCGTGCAAAAAGGCAATTAAACTTGCTAAACTTCAAAATGAAAAAATGATAGCTAAAGAGAGCAAAACCAACCCCAAAGCATTTTTTAAGTACATGAATTCCAAAAAAAACAAAAATGAAAGTATAGGTACACTTAAAACTGAAACGGGGGTGTTAGTTAATGAAGACCAAGAAAAGGCAGGAATTCTAAATAACTATTTCTCCTCCGTATATATTAAAGAAGAACCCATGGCAATAGATGTGCAAATGATTGCTACTAAAAACTTGCAGAATAATTGTAATTGGTTAACTCAAGACAATGTGCTGCAGCAACTAAAGAAAGTTAATATAAACAAAGCTCCAGGGCCTGACGGTATCCATCCACGTGTACTTAAGGAACTAAGTGTAGAAATAAGTGAACCTCTGTTTTTAATCTTTCAAGATTCTTTTCTTTCAGGAAGTGTTCCGGAGGATTGGAGGAAGGCAGATGTGGTTCCTATATTCAAAAAGGGTTCAAAATCCTTGCCTGGAAATTATAGACCTGTGAGCTTAACTTCTGTGGCTGGTAAAATATTTGAAAGGTTATTAAGGGATAATATTCAAGAATTCCTTGAGAAGAATATGGTTATCAGCAAAAATCAGCACGGTTTTATGAAGCACAGGTCATGTCAAACTAACTTGATTGCGTTCTACGAAGAAGTAAGTAGAAGTATAGATCAGGGTGTTGCAGTGGATGTGATCTATTTGTATTTTGCCAAGGCATTTGATACAGTTCCACACAAAAGATTAGTGTTCAAACTCAAGGAAATCGGTCTCGATGAAAATGCTTGTTCTTGGGTAGAACATTGGCTTAAAAACAGAATACAAAGAGTTGTCGTTAATGGTAAATTTTCAAGCTGGACAGAGGTGGCAAGTGGTGTCCCTCAGGGGTCTGTTCTGGGACCCCTTCTATTTAACATTTTTATAAATGATCTTGAAGACAGCATTGAAAGTCATATTTCAGTGTTTGCAGATGACACAAAACTTTGTAAAATAATACAATGTGAGCAAGATATTACTTTGCTGCAGAAGGATTTAGATAGACTGGAGGACTGGGCACTCAAATGGCAGATGAAATTTAATGTTGAAAAATGCAAAGTTATGCACTTCGGCGTAAAGAATACACAAGCAACGTATACCCTTAATGGAAGTGAATTAGGGATAACAACACACGAAAAGGACTTGGGAATTGTTATAGACAACAAACTATGCAACAATGTGCAATGTCAATCAGCAGTGGCCAAGGCCAGTAAGGTATTGTCATGCATGAAAAAGGGCATTCATTCTCGGGACGAGAATATCATTTTGCCTCTCTATAAATCACTGATAAGACCACATATTGAATATGCTGTGCAATTTTGGGCACCTGTTCTAAAGAAGGATATCATGGCACTAGAAAAAGTGCAGAGGCGGGCTACAAAATTAATAAAAGGAATGGAACATATCAGCTATGAAGAAAGGTTAACAAATTTAAACCTATTTAGTTTAGAAAAACGTCGCCTGAGAGGGGATATGATAACATTATACAAATTTATTCGGGGCCAATACAAACCATTGTGTGGAAATCTATTCACAAACCGGACTTTACATAGGACACGAGGCCATGCGTTTAGACTGGAAGAAAGAAGATTTCGTCTAAGGCAAAGGAAAGGTTTTTTTACTGTAAGAACAATCAGGATGTGGAATTCTCTGCCTGAAGAAGTGGTTTTATCAGAGTCCATACAGATGTTCAAACAGCTACTAGATGCATACTTGCAAAGACAGAATATTCAAGGATATAATCTTTCAATGTAGGGTAATAACTGCTTGATTCAAGGATAAATCTGACTGCCATTCTGGGGTCAAGAAGGAATTTTTTGTCCTAGCTTGTTGCAAAATTGTGCTTCAAACTGGGGGTTTTTTTTGTTTTGTTTTTTTGGGTTTTTTTTTGCCTTTTGGATCAACAGCAAAAAACAGGTGTGAGGAAGGCTGAACTTGATGGACGCAAGTCTCTTTTCAGCTATCTAACTATGTAACTATGTAACTGAACAAGTGATTGGTTGCGGTCTTGTGTTTGACATAATGCATGTAAAGGCACGGCATAGTATGTAATAGAAACATAGAATGTGACGGCAGATAAGAACCATTCGGTCCATCTAGTCTGCCCAATTTTCTAAATACTTTCATTATTCCCTGGCCTTATCTCATAGCTAGGATAGCCTTATGCCTATCCCACACATGCTTAAACTCCTTCCCTGTGTTAACTTCTACCACTTCAGCTGGAAGGCTATTCCATGCATCCCCTACCCCCTCAGTAAAGTAATACTTCCTAAAATTATTTTTAAACCTTTGCCCCTCTAATTTAAGACTGTCCTCTTGTTGTGGTAGTTTTTCTTCTTTTAAATATAGTCTTCTTCTTTACTGTGTTGATTCCCTTCATGTATTTAAATGTTTCTATCATATCCCCCCTGTCTCGTCTTTCCTCCAAACTATACATGTTAAGATCCTTTAACCTTTCCTGGTAAGTTTTATCCTGTAATCCATGAACCAGTTCAGTAGCCCTTCTCTGAACTCTCTCTAAAGTATCAATATCCTTCTGGAGATACGGTCTCCAGTACTGCGTACAATACTCCAAGTGAGGTCTCACCAGTGTTCTGTACAATGGCATGAGTACTTCCCTCTATCTACTGCTAATACCTCTCCCTATACAAAAAAGCATTTTGCTAGCATTTCCTGCTGCTCTATTACATTGTCTGCCTACCTTTAAGTCATCGGAAATAATCACCCCTAAATCCTTTTCCTCAGATGTTGAGGTTAGGACTATCAAATATTCTGTCATCTGAAATACCCTATATACCAGGGGTGGAGAACCTTTTATCTGCCAAGGGCCATTTGGATATTTAAAACATAATTTGTGGGCCATACAAAATTATCAACTTAAAAATTAGTCTGCTGTATTTGGTCAAACATTTTAATTAACTGACTCCTAATGTGATGGATGGAACTGCTTCTCTTTGGTGTGATGTTAGCTGGTATTGATGTTGTTGCTACTTGCAGTGTGTGGGGTGGGGGGGGGTGGCGGCTGCAGTGTGTGTGTGTGTGTGTGTGTCATGGGTCTATATGGTGGTGGGGGGGATCAGGGAGACAATCTATATATATATATATTTTTTTTTACTTAAAAAGAGGAAAAGAAAACTTTTATGCACTCTCCCAACACCCTTCTCACCTCTGGCCTGGTAGGATGACATATCACTGCAATACCTAGTGATCCAGTGGTTTTTCGTGCACTTTAGCCTGCAGCTCCTCCTGCTGCAGGCTGACTTTTTTTTCTCTATTTTCTTCCTGCGAGTACAGCGCTGTCGGAGCATGTTGCCATGGTCATGTGCAGCAACGCTCCGCCTTGCCTGTTCGAAGGAGGACCACAGCCTCCTGGGTTGTCGTCCTGTCAAGCAGGCTCCCTGGCCCTAGCTCCCTCCCGCTTGCTTAACAAACTGCCAGGAGATCTTTGATCTCCCCACCACCCCGAAAAAGGAAGACCGCAGGGCCGGTCCAAATGATTTTGCAGGCCTTATACGGCCCACGGGATGGACGTTCCAGACTATAAGTTTGTTTGAGCAGGGTTCTCTTCAACCTATGGTTCCTGTACGTTTTCTTGTAATTTTCCTATTTATTGTTAAACCCCCCTCTTATTGTAAAGCGCTATGAAATCTGTTGGCGCTATATAAATGGCAATAATAAATAAATTACCCATAAATCCCTTTCCTCAGATGTTGAGGTTAGGACTATCACATATTCTGTACTCTGCCCTTGGGTTTTTATGTCCAAGATGCATTATCTTGCACTTATCCACATTAAATGTCAGTTGCCACAACCATTTTTCTAGTTTACCTAAAACATTTGCAATTAGGCTTATCCATCCTCTAACATCAACCCTGTTACATATCTTATCAGCAAAAAGACATGCCTTACCATGAAGACCTTCTGCAATATCACTAATAAAAACATTAAAGAAAATGGATAACATAATACCTTTGAGCTTGATGAAAGAATACATGCATAGAGTGCCTAATACAGCTTAGTGTGGGCTGGCTCACAGTTTGGTTTAAGTGAGCCTTCACTGGCAGCTCACAATAAGCTTCATTAGGCAGTTGATGCACGGTAAGTATAGTAATGAGATGGATGTGCATGCACTTTCTCTTATTCAGGTTTGCATTGTCCCATAATGGGTCACTGTAAGGGCCGGCCTTAGAGGTGTACGAGCTGTGCGGCAGCACAGGGCGCCATGTGGCCGACACAGCTCACACATGGCCGGGTGACAGGAGTTCAGGGAAGCAAAAACAGGTACCCGGGTGGAGGATTTCATTATTCTCCACCTGGGTCTATTAAAAAAAAAAATAGAGGCAGTGGAGGCGGGGCTAATACCTTCCCGAAGCCCCTGGTGCTGCACAGGAAGAGGGAAGGAGTCCCTGCTTCACCAACAACCAACTGCATCCACTGGAAAGAGGTAAGAGTGTGTGTGTGACTGTTTGCCTGTTTGTGTGACTGCCTGCCTGTTTGTGTGACTGCCTGCCTGTGTGTGACTGTGTCTGACGGTCTGACTGCCTGTGTGTGTGTGTGTATGTGTGAGAGACTGTGACTGTTTGCCTGTGTGTATGTGTGCCTGCCTGTGTGTGTGACTGTCTGAGTGACTGCCTGCCTGTGTGTGTGTGACGGTCTGCCTGCCTGTGTCTGGCTGCCTGCGTGTGTGTGTGACTGTCTGTCTGTGTGTGTTTGTGTGACTCCAATTGTGTGTCGATGTAGTTGTGCCGTTGTGTGTCTGTGCCTGTATGTGTGACTGCTAGTGATGTACCGAATGGTTCGCTGGCGAATAGTTCCTGGCGAACATAGTGTGTTCGCGTTCGCCACGGCAGGCGAACACATGCGCGGTTCGATCCGCCCCCTATTCGTCATCATTGAGTAAACTTTGACCCTGTACCTCACAGTCAGCAGACACATTCCAGCCAATCAGCAGCACACCCTCCCTAGCAGACCCTCACACCTCCTGGACAGCATCCAATTTAGATTCATTTGGAAGCTGCATACATTTTTTTTATTTATTTATTTATTTTTTAATTCTTTATTTTTGTAGTGCATGGAGGTATAACAAATGAGCATGTGGTACCCCAACGGCATTCCTCATGCTTTTCAAGTAACAATTGTAACATTAGGGTATATGTTAATACCCTAGTCTGCGCGGAGCCCTCCATGGGTGAAGATGGATTAATTTTTTTTGCGCTCGGATTTTTTATTTTATTTTTAAGTTCGACGGGTATGATGGCTTTTTATTTGGCCTTTTTTGGGGCTGAAAAATAAAGATTTTAGAAAAAAGAAGACGTTGAATAGTAAGTTGAATTTTACGTTACAGGGTAGTAATTTTATTCCCCCCTCACTATTTTTTAGGGTGAGAGGGGTAGGTAGGGGCTTTTTTATTTGGGTGTGTGACTAGGGGCTTGGGGACCCCTAGTCACTTTTGATGGGGGGGGGATTTTTATTTATAGAGAGGAGCCATGTTTACTCTGTATATAGAGGGGAGCCATGTTACTCTGTATATAGAGAGAAGCCATGTTACTCTATATAGAGAGGAGCCATGTTACTCTGTATATAGAGGAGCCATGTTACTCTGTATATAGAGGAGCCATGTTTACACTGTATATAGAGGAGCCATGTTTACACTGTATATAGAGGGAGCCATGTTACTCTGTATATAGAGAGGAGCCATGTTTACACTATATAGAGGGAAGCCATGTTACTCTGTATATAGAGGGAGCCATCTTATTCTGTATATAGAGGGAGCCATGTTTACACGGTATATAGTAGGAAGCCATGTTACTCTGTATATAGAGAGGAGCCATGTTTACACGGTATATAGAGGGAGCCATGTTATTCTGTATATAGAGGGAGCCATGTTTACACGGTATATAGAGGGAAGCCATGTTACTCTGTATATAGAGGGGAGCCATGTTACTCTGTATATAGAGGAGCCATGTTTACACTGTTTATAGAGCAGAGCCATGTTACACTGTATATAGAGGGAGCCATGTTACTCTGTATATAGAGGGAGCCATGTTTACTCTCTATATAGAGGGAGCCATGTTACTATCTGAGGTGGTTAACTATGATTGGCCCTGGCATGTTTGTTAGTCTGGCCTGCATGGTTGTCTGGCATGAATAAAAGTAGCATGTTTCAACTATATTAGTAGTTAGACTAGTTTGCACTAAAACATGTGCAAATGGGGAGTTTGCGGTTGTACAAACGGACTGTTTGCGGTTGTTTGCGGTGCGTTAAACAGGGAGTTTGGTCTGTCACTGTGAAGCGGGCGTAACCCTTACACTACCTGATCGATACAACATCATACCTGATGTTTTAAAGCACGTTATTCCAAACAATTTAGGAATGTTAGGTGATTTCTGCCCTTTATGGATTAAAACCAGACTCTGCATCAACTATGTAATTTTCCATGGGAGTTTTGCCATGGATCCCCCTCCGGCATGCCACAGTTCAGGTGTTAGTCCCCTTGAAACAACTTTTCCATCACTTTTCCAGAAAGATTCCTTGTGGGTTTTAAATTCGCCTGCCCATTGAAGTCAATGGCGGTTCGCCGGTTCGCGAACGTTTGCGGAAGTTCGTGTTCGCGAACCGAAAATTTAGTGTTCGCGACATCACTAGTGACTGCCTTTAACTGAGTGTGTGTATGACTGTGTGCCTGTAACTGTTCGTGATTGTGTGCCTGTAGCTGTGTGTGACTGTCTGTCTTTAACTGTGTGTTTGGTTCTGTGACTGTCTGCCTGTAACTGAGCATGTGTGACTGTCTGCCTGTAACTGTGTGTGTGACTGTTTGTCTGTAACTGAGCGTGTCTGACTGTCTGCTTGTACCTGTGTGAGTGACTGTATACAGGCAACTTGGTTTGGGGAGGGCGGGCGCCGTTAAGACTTTTCTTCGCACAGGGCGCCTAATTGCCTAAGGCCGGCCCTGGTCACAGCTGACTAGTACTGAGAAAGAGAGAGTATTCAACCTCCTATATCCAGTCTGTTTGGTCAGAGTATTAAGCCTTCAGTTTGAGTGGAGGGGGTGCAAACCTAATTTCATATCCTGCCCGCTCTCCACCACAATGTCCTGAGCTGACTAACTGGGCAGAGGAGACTGAATATGGTCTGTCTCTGTGTAGTGTTACTGAGGGATAATAGTGGAAATTAGAGGGGTTACAGTGGCAGAATGATGCACAGACAATATTACAGGTGATTAAATTGGTAATCTTTGGTATTTATATAGCGCCAACATATTCCCCAGCGCTTTACAATTAGAGAAAGGAGTGAGTTGGGAATATGGGGATTAAAGGGGAACATGTTCGGTAAGGGTGATATGAGGAGAGGGACACCAGGGAGTGTTTGCAGGGCATTTGCATTAAATGTGACTATTAATGGTCTATTGCCACTGTGTCCCCTTTAGGAAAGAAAAAAAACAAAACACTAGGATTGCAACACTTGCTGAAAGAATGTGACCTGGAAATTAACTTTTGGCGGTTCCAAGGGAGTGAGATTATGGGATATAGGATGGAAACAGATAAGACCACGACAAATAACCAAGTAGGGATTATTTTCCATTCAGCTTTAATTTGCAAAACTTTGTTAGTGAATAACTTTGCATGTGGCCACTCCCCCTACTGCATGCAGCACCTGCTATTGGTTGCCTCACAGTTCATGCACCTCACAGGGGATTTGGGACTTAACCACATATAGACTTATCTATAATAGTGTGTGTATATATATATATATACACACATACACATATGGTAGTTCCATTCTCAATTTCTGATAACTGAAGAGATATCAATGCATTTCTGACAGTTGCCATCTACTCTCTAGTGCTGTGATCTCATAGCACTGACCAAAGACCATTATCAACCCCATAAATACTTTCATGTGTCCTGCAGCCATCCTTCCTAGATTTGACTGAATTAATTGTGGAATAGTTGTATCTTTGAGGCATACCTCTCTTTATCTTATATTTTATTTATACTGGTCTGCATCAGGACCTGGCCATAACTTAGGCTATAAACCGGAGCACATAGTGCGGTAAGCAGCCTGCTCAAGTGCAGTCCACAATACATAGGAGAGGGGGAGGGTATAGTGTGTGTTTCTGAGTGTGTTTTTATGCATGGTAGGATGGATCTGTGCATGCCAGTTTGGGAGTAGGCATCTGTAGACCACACGTGAAAAGACGATTGGTGGCTGTGGCTTCCAGATAGGTTGACTTTATGGCCCTTGGCTCTAGTGTGATCCGAGCTCACTAAAAGAAACTGAAAATATCGACGTTTTGCAGCAAAAATGCAGGAATTTCAAATTTATCAGAGCTAATAAGAAGGTCAAAGTTCACACTTTCTGGTCTTTTTGAAATTGACAAAAATATGAAATTCATGACGTGTTATTTAACATGTATATTGTGAGCTGTTGTATATGAAAGCATGAAAGCTTGTCATTTGTTCTAGCGGCCAATTTATTTTTTTGTGATTTTTTATTTTATTTATATGGAGCCTAGAAAAGAGGAGGGATGAGGATAAAAAAGAGGGACAGCAGGATTTGGGCCCAAAAATCTGATTTCTCGCAAGCCTGAAGACCTGTCTGCACAGAGAAACACGTTTGGAACCTGTTCCAGCACAATGTGAGTATTTTATTTATATAATCTGAAAAAAAATAAAAAAAAATACAGTATTTTATTATGATTATGATTATAATTTTGTAAGTAATCCTGATTTCCATGTACTTTCATAGCTTTCAAAAGTGCTTACTGTGTCCACGATTTGTCTCTTTGAGAAGGTTTTGGACATTGCCCAGCATGAGCATTGGAGTTAATCCTCAGAAAAAAAAGGTGGTCAGAGATCGATAAATGCTGCAATTTATGGAACTTCGTAAAAGAACTTTGAAAACCAAATAAATTCATATTTTTCATTTTTTACAAAAATCTGATCTGTTTATCACAAAAAACATTGCAAATCAATAATTGCATTCTGACATTATTCCTTCCAATATTGCTGTTTCAGCCTGTCTTGCATGTGAAACGTACATTGTACTTGCCGGAATCTCCAATAAAAATGACACAAGGAAAAATATGCATTTTTCCGTTCTAGACTATCCCTTTAAGAATCACTCCACAATTTTTTCTTCTATATCGGAGTAGTTATATTGTTTTTTGGAAAGATACACTTACATAGTTCAGCATTTCATCCATTTGCAACCCTCAATTTCTCTCTATACCTTTGCGCAAAACAATCACAATTAAACAAATCAATGTATTACCATGTAGTAGTGTAAATAGTTTATTTGATCATGAATATAGCAGTTAAAGTAACATGAACTGTTGCTATAAGTCGTGTCTATATTACTAAGAAGCTTGAGTACAAAGAGAAAACATGCCAACATTTCGGACATTCCATAATGTAGATAATGCTAGTTTTGATTATTTTATTTATTGTTTTAATACATTTGTCATTTTACATTATTTCACTTGTTAATGTATTGTGTTCATTGCTGGGGGGAGGGGGATGCGAGGGGAGTTGTAGTCATCTATTAAAATATTATATAACAGCGTGAATAAATATTGGCATGTCCCCTCTGGGTATGTAACTAACACATCTGTGCATAAGTAACATATTGGCGGTTCAGAAAATCTTCTGCAACGTTTAACCCCTTAAGGACACATGACGTGTGTGACACGTCATGATTCCCTTTTATTCCAGAAGTTTGGTCCTTAAGGGGTTAAGAAATGGCAATGTTAATCTGGTAAATTTGATCCCCAAAACTATTCTTTTAGTTAAATATAAAAAAAAAAAAAAAGAAAAACCTATAAGTTAAAATAACATTCAGATTGTATAGCACAGGCTGATGCATATTTTTATTTATTTTTTAACAATATTTACACTATTACCCAGGGGCTAAATTGTGAATTAAAGAAGTATATATATATATATAAAAAAAAACAAAAAAAAACATAAAAAACTGCACCAACTTTGTAGCAAAATATCTGTACATTTAAAAACAGATTATCATAAAACTACACATTTCAAGGAGATCAAAATTGGAACATCACCAGTGGTATAACTTAAACAAAAATTAGGTACAAGAAACACAGGGGCAGGTTGAGCAAATGGTTGCAGTAGTATATATATATTATATATATATACATACATGCATTTATTTTATATTAGAAAAAACTGTTGGGAACATGTTATTGGTTCGAAGGGTTACTTTACTACCTTGTGCAAAATCAATGTAAAATCTAGTTCATCTCCTTCAAAGTGGTTAAATACTATACAATACATTTTACAATGAACATATTTAGTTACTATCATAAGGTAAGCCAGTAGAAGACTGCTTGTATTGAACAAGGAATTGAGTTGTTCGATAGGGGATATTAGGTTTAGAACCTTGCATTATTGGGTTAGATATATCAAACTGCAGTAACTGACAGACGTGTGAGCTCTAGTGATTTCTCTCTTTGAGCTGCAAAGCTACAATATGGCATGCATCGCGAAATGAGAGAGGAAATCTATGTCGTAAAAACTGTATTCAATGTATCTGCTACATTTTAAATCATGTAAAAAAAAAATCTATGTCGTTCACATTGGTGTAGAGGTTCCGGATGGAATATCAAAATAAGCAAATAAAAAATAAACATAAAATGCAGGTGAACTTTAATAAAAAAATTTTAAATAAAATAAAACACTAATATTTGGAGCAGACAGTAATATTACCGCCAGCCTTAATGGAGTGATTAATTACTTAGTACTAGTTAATAAGTAATAAAAAATAAAAACATCCTGTCATGTGACTTATGGACAACTTTTGCCCACAAATGATAAACCAATTGGATGGGTATGGAGTAATAGCTAGCATGATTTCGGCAGTTGATTGAGTGTATTTTGGAACACTCCCAGTTCATACAATTATTGAGATGTGTATATTGTTTAAAGGTGCAGGTTCATTTTAAATGTATTCCTTCACACACACCATAAGCCCTTGAGTATTAAAGACCAAATAAGTGCAAACATTTTTGTGAACAGGCCCCTTCGAAAAGTCCACAGCAGGTCGTATACCAGCGTAACTTATTCATAGACTAACGAGAAACCAACATTGCCCATTAATAAATTGCATGTAACAAAAAGTCAAATGTATTTTACATTTTGGTTAAAAATACTGAGTAAAGTATTGGAGTAGAGAATACCCGATCAAATCAAGTCATATTGCTTTGATAATTCTGAACAGGTATTTTAGTTTTAGGCACTTGTTAGCTACAGCTGAATATATATCAGTTCCATTGGAGATCCCAACGCATTTTAACATATGCGCTTTTTTTTTACTTTGAGCCTTGCCGTTCAAAGGTAAAATGCGTTCTTTGCAAAACCTGCAGTCACATGAAGGCAGTAGAGCTCTCTGTCACCCACACTGTCTCTGTTTTACGCTGTATATCTCCAGGTCATATGGGTATTTCAGCACCATTTAAACAGCGCATGTTGTTCTGGTCATCAAAACGTTTTCGCACGCTTCTCCTCACCGCATCGGCTCTTCTGTACGGCTGGCTTCTAAGATCTGCCAGAGGAGAAAAATATTAGTGGATGTTTTGTGTTTTAGTAAATGAAAGAAATAAAGAGATCCTGCTGGCAGCCAATCAAAGCAGCTTGTAAAAAAATTATGATAGAATCGAACGCAGCTTTCACAATACCGTCTTGATTTTTTATTTTTTTTTGTCCCTAAGCAGACTTATTCAGTAAATCGTCAATTATTGGAAATTGACAAAGGAAATAGCCTATCAGAAAAGATGAATGAGTCGGGAGGGTCTATTTTCCTATTTTTGTGTTTTTAGCTTAAAAATCAAAAGTCCTTAAAAATTAAAGCCAATGGACAATTCCAGATCATTTCCTGTTTGTAAAAAAAAAAAAAAAAAACTCAATAAAGTATACTCATCAACAGAATGCTTGTTCTTCAGTAAAAAATGTTTTGCACTAATTTTAGATTAACTGCATTCAGATTACTTTAATTACAAATAATTTTTGACATTGCCAAATTAGATTTTTTTCATATGCTATAGATATGATATATATATTAAAGAAAGAAAAAAAGTAAATATTATAGGTGTTAAATATGATTTGAAGGTGATCTACTTCTTTCGTGACATCAATTGGTCCCAGCAGAACCTTTATGGATGGTGCATCCTTTCTATTCTATATATTAAATGAGAGCAATATTGACAAACAAATTTAAACATTCCCAGTTTTGCTCAACCCTTCTAAGATGCTCCATTATCAGTGTGTCTTTTAACTCTTACACCAACACCAAGAGGAAGTATGTGCAAGTTAATCGCTTTAACAGCAATCATTAGCTTAGTGTATTTACTGTTTATTTAATGCATGATTATATATTTTTTTTGTAATTAAACTCCTATTCTTTTACCCACACCTGGGGTTATTTACTTAGAGGCTCTAATCTCAGTTTGAAGCTCCCAGTAATGTGCGTGTTCCTTTGTTACTGATAAAATAAGTAAAAAGACGTTTTTTAATATATAATTAGTATATAGCCAAGTAAGGTGTCATGTTTCCACAATCCTACTCTTACAGTGAAAGGGACATTTTAATGGAAGCTAAAAAATATTTTAACATCCTTTTGTCAAGATGTCTTCACCACCTTTATTTTAAACGTGAGGTTTGAGCTTTGGGGAATTGGGTGAGCCACAAGGTACCAGTATATCACTGGCCCTTCAAGAATTTGTTTTTTTTTTTTCTGACATTCCATGACATCACTGGTTAAAAGTGTTAAACCGTCAGCAGAATGTAAACCATAAATTGCAGCTGTGATCTGCAGAGTAATAGAGTCCTCAGCTCAACACAATTTTAAATTATTACAATTTTAATTAAAAAATACAGCTATTTTGCTGAAACATATTTTCACAATATTTCTGGCTGTGTTTAAAGGAACACTATAGTGTCAGGAATACAAACACGTATTCCTGACAGTGTAGTCCTGACACTTCAGGTCCCTAGCCGCCCTCTCCATGGAGACTTACCTTTCTGCCACTCTGCACCGGTTCTCACCGCAGCTGGCCCCACATGGCCCTGCCCCTATAGCAGAGATCTTCAATCTTGATGATCTAAGCCACCCTAATATTTTTCCATAGGAAAGCATTGATAGGCTATTGCAAAACACCCATCTCCTTAAAGAGATGCATTGAATTAATGCACCTCTATGGGGAACGTTCAACGCCTTTGTGCAGCACTGAACTAGGAAGTACCTCTAGTGGCTGTCTGAGTGACTGCCGTTAGAGTTGTTCCTAGACAGCAAAGTAAATACCTGCCTTTTTTTCTGAAAGTTCCGTGTTTACAGTGCTAACACTGACGGGACATGCTATAGACACCAGAATCACATTATTAAGCTGTAGTGGGTCTGGTGACTAGAGTGTCCATTTAATGTTAAAGGGGACTCTCCAGTGCCAGGAAAACATATCCATTTTACTGGCACTGCAGGGCCCTGTAGTGCCCCTCTCCCTCCCACCCCCCATCCCCTGTTGCTGAAGGGGTTAAAACCCCTTCAGTGACTTACCTGAATCCACGCTGATGTCCCTTCAGCGCTGGGTCAGGCTCTGCCCACGCTCCTCCCCCGCCGGCTGATGTCGGCGGGGGAGACCTAATGCACATGTGCGGCAATGACCACGCGCATTTGACCTCCTCATAGGAAAGCATTATTCAAATATTCAATGCTTTCCTATGGGGATTTCGGCAATGCTGGAGGTCCTCAAATAGCGTGAAGACGTCCAGCGTTGTTTAAAACACTTTTCGTGTTCTAAGAACACGGAAGTCCCTCTAGTGGCTTACTGATAGACAGCCACTAGAGGAGGACTTAACTCTGCAAGGTAATTATTGCAGTTTATAAAAACTGCAATAATTACACTTGCAGGGTAAAGGGTGATGGGAGTTGGCACCTAGACCACTCCAATGGACAGAAGTGGTCTGGGTGCCTGGAGTGTCCCTTTAAGTAGTTAACCCTGTAAGCATTTTTACGATTACGAATGTTTCCAAGCGATGTGAATGTTTGTAATGTAATTGTTTCTGAGCTTTCTGAATTAATTACTGGTGATATTGATACGATTGTGAAGAAATTATAGATTTTTATGAATGATTCAGTCATTTAATAAAATATACTTTTAAATTGCATCAAGATGACATTTTTACTTTACATATTTGCCACTAAAAAGCAGCTTTTAAAACAATCTGTATGTTTATATGCATAGTTATATGCATAAGTTTTAAATTTACCTACTGAAAATTATTACCTAATTTATTTTTTTTAAGAACCTTTTTAATATGGGGACCATATACAATATTTTGCATCATCTCTCGCCCATCTGTCACTCAAAAACTTAAGAAGAATCCTCTATATGAGGGTTAATTCACTCAATAACGAGTTATTATAATTAACCATGTAGTTTGCAAAAAGTGATCCAAAATTATTTAATTGGATAAAACAACAAACTCAGTGGCCTATAATGATATTTTATGGTTGGTTGCAAATGAAAAAAAAATTGCTGATGTAAATAAATTCCAAAATTTCAATAATTTTGTGATATGACTTATAAGAAACTAGTCTGGCACAAAAAGAGAGAGGAGGAATCAAGTAAAAAATGATGCTTGCCAGCTCTGTGTATCTTCCACCACCGCTGTGCTAGATGAATTCCTTACCCTCGAATGAACATTTGGAAATTTAGTTATATTGTTCTTCTTTAGGGCTAAACAAGAGAAAACACAAAATGATGGTTAAATAAATAAAAGTAATAAATAGATGGTTTGGGAGTGAAGACAATAATAGCTCGGCATTGAGTGCTTCAGGTGTTAGGTGCTAGCGAAGAACGAAAGATAGGACACGGCGGTTGGCAGGGGAGTTAAGCAGAGCGAGGCAGTGGACAAGGTGGCCTTCTGGATACATTCATTATTTTAACTACTGTTCAGAATTGTGAAAGATTGTAAAGGCAAGCTGCTTTGAAGATTGGCCCCAGAAAGATAATTAATGCAGCAATTAACATGAAAGGAAGATTATTATTCAAAAGACATTCGACTTTGCTTTCCGAAATAAACCCATATTAAAAATAAATACATTTTAAAAAAGCACAAAACTCACAAAACACTTAGATACGTGACACTCGGCACAGTGAAATACACTGATCTATGAATGATGTAAAATGATTTGTTGTATGTTGTGAGTTTTGTAGGAAACAAAAAAACAAAACAAAAAAAGGCATTGTAAAATATCACCCACAGTCAGTGAAATATAGATACAACCTCACAGCAGTTTTTTTGCAGTTCCATTACAATAACATTTACTGTTCTACGACAGAACTATCCAACAACGGGACGCAACTGGACGCAAAGCTCAACTTCTTGTTGGTCCTTTGTGTCTGGACTAATCTATGATTTTGCCCCCAAATTAATGGAATGGAATGGTCTACTCTTGCAGATATATTTGTTTCTCCTGATAATCTGGTTAGTTCATGATATAATGTATCATAAAGCTTCTTGGCATTACTATTCTACAACTGCACAACTGGTAACAACATGTTTTAATGCATTTTGTATTTGAATCCATTAGTCTTCTATCCCTTATCTTGGTATGGATTATAGCATACCACTCAGGTGTTCTGATTTAGGAGGGGTAGTCCCTATTTTGGACCCAACTCCCTCTATCTCTCTTTTCTCTCCTAATGTCCCTCTTTTCTAGTAGCTCCATATTGTTGGTGTGTCTGAGAATATAGAACAGAACTCCACAGAAATAATACACACAAGAAATGTGTCTTTAAAAAAAAAAAAAATGTTTTTAAAAATAAGCACATTTAAATCATTGTTCTTGATCTAAATTACATTTTAATTACATAAATTGTTATAAGTAAGTCATCTGCAATGTCTCAGAACAGCCCGCCCCAGCTACATTCCTACTCACACTCTCTTTGTCCAATTGAAATTTGGGAGGTATGCAATAGGATCCATTTATCTATTGCATACATTATGTTCTACACCCCACCTCCTAAGACTGTAAGCTCGTTTGAGCAGGGTCTTCTTCAACCTATTGTTCCTGTAAGTTTTCTTGTAATTGTCCTATTTATAGTTAAATCCCCCCTCGTATAATATTGTAAAGCGCTACGGAATCTGTTGCCGCTATATAAATGGCAATAATAATAATAATGATAATACAGAAACCATATTACAGTGGCAAATAGGTCTGTGATAAACAGGAGCTTATTAAGTGTATATAAATGATGTCAACGAACAAAAAAGCTGCTATAACTATGTGTGGTGCTTCCCAAAACACCACGACCCAATCGGTGAAAACAAAATGTGTAGTGAATCGTGAAATACCACAAACTACAGTGGAGCGCTGAGTGTTAATAGGTTAGCACAGCACTCACCCTTCCTCAATTAAGATATGGAGTTAATAACCACAAAAAAAAGGACATTTATAGTGTAATATTGTAAGGTTTCTCACTCCAACGCTTTGTATTTCAGATACCTCATAATATTACACTATATATATTTTTGTTGTTATTACCTTCATCTCTCCATTGAGGAAGGGTGAGTGCTGTACTAACCTATTAACACTCAGGCCTCCACTGTAGTTGTGGTATTTCACTATCTTCTACAAATTGTTTTTTCACAGGAACCATATTGTCTTGGAACTGTAAAATGTGAAAAGAAGAAACTCATGCGCAGAATCCAGAATGTTCATGCAAATAGACGTCATGCAGGTGGGAGTTAGAAAGATAATGAAGACACTTCAATAATAAACAATCATGATCTGGTAATTAAAAAAAGGTGAGCAGAACAATTTAAAATAACAAAATTAAAAGATCCTTCAAAACCTTTTAAGTGCTAGAACAGTTTACAAAAAAAGATTCAGCCCTACAGATCTCAGGACTCAAATTTTGCTGTATAATTATATGTATTTATACTCTGGACACTTCCAACTTTTACGACTAGAGTGCTCCACCACCATTGCGATGTATAGGATTTATTAATTATTTATCAATACTACACTTTAAAGACCTGTTCGTTAATAAAATGTTATGCAAAACAATATAACTCAGTTAATACAAGCCATAGCAACTAAGAAAAATGCTCATTTAATGCACAGGACAAAATGCTTCACTTTGAGGTCCATAGTGTTCCAAACAGTTAGGCAGAGCAACTGCTGTATACAAGGTAACAAATGCTTTGAACATGGTCTACTGAATGGAACTTACACACATGTAGATGTCCTTCTTCTATTTAACGGAACACAATAGTGTAGAGAAAGCTAGGGGTATGAGTATAATTTACAAGACCTGATAACAATCTTGAAAAAGTAGACCAATGACTGCTGGAATGTTATGGTTGGTCTTACTGCGGGCACTGGTACTGCGGGGTAGAAATAACATAACGACCAGCCTTAGTAAATCTTGTGTTTTCTTCATCTGAATATTCTGGCACTCAAAGGTTTATGAAGGTCATAACCCATACTTAATTACAAAGCTGCATAAAAAAAGGCATGTGAAATGCCACAGAAGTAGTATTTGGTGACATAGCACACTTCCTTTTCCATGGGGAACACTAGACGTTTTGTGATCTTAGCAAATGAGGATGGCCAAATGTCTCATGCAGAACCTGTGAATACTAACTATGCTGAGGGATCACATATGCACCGGATATTCATGGCATGCAATGAGAAGTGACAAATAATAAAACTCTGTGCGGACAACAGGCAATATAATCCACTCAGATAGTTGTGGTCATTCCGAAACATGGAGACGTATTTTGAAAAACCTACAGCAACCTTTTAAGAGCATCAGGTGTGAAAGAGTAATATTTTAATAATGGAATTCCTCAGTGAGAACTGGGTCGCAGAAAAACCGTGAGCCACGCTTGGCTGTTCGTGCGGTAAAGGGCACTGTCTTCAGCACTGCATAGAAAATAACAGCCAGAGAAGACAAACAAAGACAGTAAAAAGCAAGGATGTATTGTGTTAGTACAATTGTTAGTGTTCTGTTGACGTTATTTTCGGTTGGCTTTAAACAGTTCAAAATAAATAAACAACTAATTTGGTCATTACTTCAAATATTTAAGCAACTGCTATAACATAATTAAAATTCCAAAATCTTGGGGGGGTGGGGGGGATGGAGTAGAACAAATGATTTAATTCAGAAAAATGTAGAACCCTATTGGCTACAACAATGACAGTTATTCTTACAATATACCGGTAGCTATACAATATTTACACAACCATGCGTGTAGAAAATGACTGAAGGTATATTTATCATGTATACGGATCCACCACATGTTTTGATGATATAATTGTTGAGGACTATTACGTATTGTAGAAATTGACCCAATATTTTCTAGGGGATATGTTTACAATAAAATTAAATCAACTTTCAAAATAATTTTGTGTGCTTGGTTGGAGCAACCTTTTCTTTGAAAAGCTACACTTTATTTAAAGCCACCGCAGCAGTTAATTTCAAACAAATGTTGGCTGTAGATGGAATTTTAGTTACTGGCAGAAGACGAGTATTAGATATTTGTGTTGTCTTTCATGGTACATTCAGAAACAGTTATGATCAGTCAAATAGCTCAAAAGTAAATTATTACATATCTTCAGTACTGCACAGTGATGGGAATTCATTTACTATAACTTTACATTAATGATTTGAACTGCACAGTATTATATCCCTAAACTTAAATATTGCACCTTTTAAAGAAATCACATTTATAAGAAATGGATAAAGAGTATTTAATAAGCTAGCACAAATTGCTAAAATTTTACAAAGACGATAATATTATTATTTAAAAACAAAATTATTACTTATGTAAAAAAAATAATAATAATAATATTTGAAAAATTGACAATGACATTTTGACAGTAGCAAAAGTGCAGGCATTTACATATTTATTCTTAAAATACTCATCATCTAGTGGGTTACAAACAATGTTTAATGGTGCAGTCAGTTTAAATTGTTGCTACTTTTTCTGCGTTTATGATTTTGCAGAGAAAAGGGCAGAATAAGCGCTACACTAACATGTTCATATCTGCATGCGAATGTTCCATTTGGAAAACAACATATCCGTTAGAATCTTATGGCATATTTACTTAAAGGCATATTTAGCATTATAAGGCAGTTATGGTCTTCTTGGTTAGGAAAAGCGAAGTTATACAAGGCATATTGGAAGCTGCAAATTTTACTACGAGCTAGCATAGAATATAGCAATCGCTGTCAGTGCTTAGAAGGATAGATTATGTTCCAATTTCCAAACCTCAGAAGCACTGAAATGCTCATCAACTGCTCTCTAAGGATAGAGGCTAAGAGAAGCGTAGGAAGCAAATAATTCAGAAACAAAAAAGTACCTTAGAAGAATACTCGGTGCATGGAAAAAGCTGGCATTGAGCAGGGGTAGGTCATTTAATAACCCATGTGGATAAAAAATTGCATATTGACAGTAAAAGTAAAATCGGATTTCTATGTTTACGGAGAAAAAAACCCTCTGGGTGTCCGCTAAATCTGTGCACCTGCAGAGCATCAAGAACCCACTTGCATGGCTACAGAACATTCCGAACGTTCTTGCAGGAGAAAGTTCTATGATTCGCTCAGTTACATTAAACTATGGAGCTGTGCATTTTTTATCATTAGTTTTTTTCTGGAATAACCAAACGTTTTTTGTTTTTTCAAGATTATCCCTTTACATTTTTAATAGCTGTACCTTTTCTTTATATGCAGTATTATGTTGTTTTTTTTTTTGTTTTTTTTATTTTATATAAATTTGTCCCACAGTTGAAACAATCCCTATGTTCATAGTGAAAGCAATATTTAATAGTGTCCGAAGTGTACATAACGTAATATTTAAGGTAGATGCTAATTTTCCCAGGTGGGAGAGAGAAGTTGTACCTGTAATGATATCTTCAATAGCGCCATCTTTTCCCTCGTATACATGTCTACTGTCCTTAACTTGTCGCCTTCTTAACTCTGCAATTAATTCTTGTTGCTGCCTTTTGGATTTATGGGACGGTGACTGCAATAAAGTAACAAGGAGAGTAAATGTCATAGAATAGCATCTTTAAAAAGACAATTATACGTAATGTTTACGAACCCCTTAACGGAACACTCAATCACCAAGAAAACTGTGGGGCCGGGTTATTAACTAGAGTGAGAATTCAGAGTGAATTCAATGGGAAATTCAAATCCGAGGCCAGAGTAACCGAATTGAAAGCACAGTTGACTAATATTTCCAGTTCGTCTATTTTAACTTTAAATTTGAAATTTACTTTCAATTCTAACTTTACTTAGAAAAAAAACCTGAAAATAACAGAATGGAAAAATAAATCTCCAACTCGGATATTTTTCCCACCGCAGCAGTTGCATTTCCCTTCTCGGTGAGTGAAGAAACCCCAATATTCCGTTTCCCAATTTTCGTAAAATTGCAGATATTGGTGCATTGCATTTCCACAAATTCTCACAATGGGCGAATATAAATTGTTTAATTTGTTGTCATTTTAAGACACAAACAATAGGTGAAGAACACCACAATTCAATCGAAACTTGAGCAAATTGGATTGAATTTACTAGACTCCAGTGTCTTTTGTCCAACACCATACATTTCGGAGCTGGAAGTATAATAACCTTTTGATCCTGTTGATCCATCATTGCCTCCTGTTCGAGAAGTTTTTCCATCAGTGCTTGTTCCTGCTTTTTCCTCAGTTCATTTTCCTCATCAGCGAGCTGCACAACGAAACATGTCAGTAAGTAAATGGCAAATCAGTCACTAAAGACACTAAGATTAAAGGAAACCCGTGTGTGATAAAGCATTTCTTGTGATTCACGAAAACTTATCGTCAACCTCTGCAGTGTTTGGATTATTGCAGTATAGACAGTCAGTCTCTGCAGTGTTTGGATTATTACAGTATAGACAGTCAGTCCCTGCAGTGTTTGGATTATTGCAGTATAGACAGTCAGTCTCTGCAGTGTTTGGATTATTACAGTATAGACAGTCAGTCTCTGCAGTGTTTGGATTATCGCAGTATAGACAGTCAGTCTCTGCGGTGTTTGGATTATTGCAGTATAGACAGTCAGTCTCTGCTGTTTGGATTATTGCAGTATAGACAGTCAGTCTCTGCGGTGTTTGGATTATCGCAGTATAGACAGTCAGTCTCTGCAGTGTTTGGATTATTGCAGTATAGACAGTCAGTCTCTGGGGTGTTTGGATTATTGCAGTTTAGACAGTCAGTCTCTGCGGTGTTTGGATTATTGCAGTATAGACAGTCAGTCTCTGCAGTGTTTGGATTATTGCAGTATAGACAGTCAGTCTCTGCAGTGTTTGGATTATTACAGTATAGACAGTCAGTCTCTGCGGTGTTTGGATTATTGCAGTATAGACAGTCAGTCTCTGCAGTGTTTGGATTATTACAGTATAGACAGTCAGTCTCTGCAGTGTTTGGATTATCGCAGTATAGACAGTCAGTCTCTGCGGTGTTTGGATTATTGCAGTATAGACAGTCAGTCTCTGCAGTGTTTGGATTATTACAGTATAGACAGTCAGTCTCTGCAGTGTTTGGATTATTGCAGTATAGACAGTCAGTCTCTGCAGTGTTTGGATTATTGCAGTATAGACAGTCAGTCTCTGCGGTGTTTGGATTATTGCAGTATAGACAGTCAGTCTCTGCAGTGTTTGGATTATTACAGTATAGACAGTCAGTCCCTGCAGTGTTTGGATTATTACAGTATAGACAGTCAGTCTCTGCGGTGTTTGGATTATTGCAGTATAGACAGTCAGTCTCTGCAGTGTTTGGATTATTACAGTATAGACAGTCAGTCTCTGCAGTGTTTGGATTATCGCAGTATAGACAGTCAGTCTCTGCGGTGTTTGGATTATTGCAGTATAGACAGTCAGTCTCTGCTGTTTGGATTATTACAGTATAGACAGTCAGTCTCTGCAGTGTTTGGATTATTGCAGTATAGACAGTCAGTCTCTGCGGTGTTTGGATTATCGCAGTATAGACAGTCAGTCTCTGCAGTGTTTGGATTATTGCAGTATAGACAGTCAGTCTCTGCGGTGTTTGGATTATTGCAGTATAGACAGTCAGTCTCTGCAGTGTTTGGATTATTACAGTATAGACAGTCAGTCCCTGCAGTGTTTGGATTATTACAGTATAGACAGTCAGTCTCTGCGGTGTTTGGATTATTGCAGTATAGACAGTCAGTCTCTGCAGTGTTTGGATTATTACAGTATAGACAGTCAGTCTCTGCAGTGTTTGGATTATCGCAGTATAGACAGTCAGTCTCTGCGGTGTTTGGATTATTGCAGTATAGACAGTCAGTCTCTGCTGTTTGGATTATTACAGTATAGACAGTCAGTCTCTGCAGTGTTTGGATTATTGCAGTATAGACAGTCAGTCTCTGCGGTGTTTGGATTATCGCAGTATAGACAGTCAGTCTCTGCAGTGTTTGGATTATTGCAGTATAGACAGTCAGTCTCTGCGGTGTTTGGATTATTACAGTATAGACAGTCAGTCTCTGCAGTGTTTGGATTATTGCAGTATAGACAGTCAGTCTCTGCGGTGTTTGGATTATCGCAGTATAGACAGTCAGTCTCTGCAGTGTTTGGATTATTGCAGTATAGACAGTCAGTCTCTGGGGTGTTTGGATTATTGCAGTATAGACAGTCAGTCTCTGGGGTGTTTGGATTATTGCAGTATAGACAGTCAGTCTCTGCAGTGTTTGGATTATTGCAGTATAGACAGTCAGTCTCTGCAGTGTTTGGATTATTACAGTATAGACAGTCAGTCTCTGCGGTGTTTGGATTATTGCAGTATAGACAGTCAGTCTCTGCAGTGTTTGGATTATTACAGTATAGACAGTCAGTCTCTGCAGTGTTTGGATTATCGCAGTATAGACAGTCAGTCTCTGCGGTGTTTGGATTATTGCAGTATAGACAGTCAGTCTCTGCAGTGTTTGGATTATTACAGTATAGACAGTCAGTCTCTGCAGTGTTTGGATTATTGCAGTATAGACAGTCAGTCTCTGCAGTGTTTGGATTATTGCAGTATAGACAGTCAGTCTCTGCGGTGTTTGGATTATTGCAGTATAGACAGTCAGTCTCTGCAGTGTTTGGATTATTACAGTATAGACAGTCAGTCCCTGCAGTGTTTGGATTATTACAGTATAGACAGTCAGTCCCTGCAGTGTTTGGATTATTACAGTATAGACAGTCAGTCCCTGCAGTGTTTGGATTATTACAGTATAGACAGTCAGTCTCTGCGGTGTTTGGATTATTGCAGTATAGACAGTCAGTCTCTGCGGTGTTTGGATTATTGCAGTATAGACAGTCAGTCTCTGCAGTGTTTGGATTATTGCAGTATAGACAGTCAGTCTCTGCAGTGTTTGGATTATTGCAGTATAGACAGTCAGTCTCTGCAGTGTTTGGATTATTACAGTATAGACAGTCAGTCTCTGCAGTGTTTGGATTATTGCAGTATAGACAGTCAGTCTCTGCAGTGTTTGGATTATTACAGTATAGACAGTCAGTCTCTGCAGTGTTTGGATTATTGCAGTATAGACAGTCAGTCTCTGCAGTGTTTGGATTATTGCAGTATAGACAGTCAGTCTCTGCGGTGTTTGGATTATTGCAGTATAGACAGTCAGTCTCTGCGGTGTTTGGATTATTGCAGTATAGACAGTCAGTCTCTGCAGTGTTTTGATTATTACAGTATAGACAGTCAGTCTCTGCAGTGTTTGGATTATTGCAGTATAGACAGTCAGTCTCTGCAGTGTTTGGATTATTGCAGTATAGACAGTCAGTCTCTGCGGTGTTTGGATTATTGCAGTATAGACAGTCAGTCTCTGCAGTGTTTGGATTATTACAGTATAGACAGTCAGTCCCTGCAGTGTTTGGATTATTACAGTATAGACAGTCAGTCTCTGCGGTGTTTGGATTATTGCAGTATAGACAGTCAGTCTCTGCGGTGTTTGGATTATTGCAGTATAGACAGTCAGTCCCTGCAGTGTTTGGATTATTACAGTATAGACAGTCAGTCCCTGCAGTGTTTGGATTATTACAGTATAGACAGTCAGTCCCTGCAGTGTTTGGATTATTACAGTATAGACAGTCAGTCCCTGCAGTGTTTGGATTATTACAGTATAGACAGTCAGTCTCTGCGGTGTTTGGATTATTGCAGTATAGACAGTCAGTCTCTGCGGTGTTTGGATTATTGCAGTATAGACAGTCAGTCTCTGCAGTGTTTGGATTATTGCAGTATAGACAGTCAGTCTCTGCAGTGTTTGGATTATTGCAGTATAGACAGTCAGTCTCTGCAGTGTTTGGATTATTACAGTATAGACAGTCAGTCTCTGCAGTGTTTGGATTATTGCAGTATAGACAGTCAGTCTCTGCAGTGTTTGGATTATTACAGTATAGACAGTCAGTCTCTGCAGTGTTTGGATTATTGCAGTATAGACAGTCAGTCTCTGCAGTGTTTGGATTATTGCAGTATAGACAGTCAGTCTCTGCGGTGTTTGGATTATTGCAGTATAGACAGTCAGTCTCTGCGGTGTTTGGATTATTGCAGTATAGACAGTCAGTCTCTGCAGTGTTTTGATTATTGCAGTATAGACAGTCAGTCTCTGCAGTGTTTGGATTATTGCAGTATAGACAGTCAGTCTCTGCAGTGTTTGGATTATTGCAGTATAGACAGTCAGTCTCTGCAGTGTTTGGATTATTACAGTATAGACAGTCAGTCTCTGCAGTGTTTGGATTATTACAGTATAGACAGTCAGTCCCTGCAGTGTTTGGATTATTACAGTATAGACAGTCAGTCCCTGCAGTGTTTGGATTATTACAGTATAGACAGTCAGTCTCTGCAATGTTTGGATTATTACAGTATAGACAGTCAGTCTCTGCAGTGTTTGGATTATTGCAGTATAGACAGTCAGTCTCTGCAGTGTTTGGATTATTGCAGTATAGACAGTCAGTCTCTGCAGTGTTTGGATTATTGCAGTATAGACAGTCAGTCTCTGCAGTGTTTGGATTATTGCAGTATAGACAGTCAGTCTCTGCAGTGTTTGGATTATTGCAGTATAGACAGTCAGTCTCTGCAGTGTTTGGATTATTGCAGTATAGACAGTCAGTCTCTGCAGTGTTTGGATTATTGCAGTATAGACAGTCAGTCTCTGCAGTGTTTGGATTATTGCAGTATAGACAGTCAGTCTCTGCAGTGTTTGGATTATTACAGTATAGACAGTCAGTCTCTGCAGTGTTTGGATTATTACAGTATAGACAGTCAGTCTCTGCAGTGTTTGGATTATTGCAGTATAGACAGTCAGTCTCTGCAGTGTTTGGATTATTGCAGTATAGACAGTCAGTCTCTGCAGTGTTTGGATTATTGCAGTATAGACAGTCAGTCTCTGCAGTGTTTGGATTATTGCAGTATAGACAGTCAGTCTCTGCAGTGTTTGGATTATTGCAGTATAGACAGTCAGTCTCTGCAGTGTTTGGATTATTGCAGTATAGACAGTCAGTCTCTGCAGTGTTTGGATTATTGCAGTATAGACAGTCAGTCTCTGCAGTGTTTGGATTATTACAGTATAGACAGTCAGTCTCTGCAGTGTTTGGATTATTGCAGTATAGACAGTCAGTCTCTGCAGTGTTTGGATTATTACAGTATAGACAGTCAGTCTCTGCAGTGTTTGGATTATTGCAGTATAGACAGTCAGTCTCTGCAGTGTTTGGATTATTGCAGTATAGTCAGTCAGTCTCTGCGGTGTTTGGATTATTGCAGTATAGACAGTCAGTCTCTGCAGTGTTTGGATTATTGCAGTATAGACAGTCAGTCTCTGCAGTGTTTTGATTATTGCAGTATAGACAGTCAGTCTCTGCGGTGTTTGGATTATTACAGTATAGACAGTCAGTCTCTGCAGTGTTTGGATTATTGCAGTATAGACAGTCAGTCTCTGCGGTGTTTGGATTATTGCAGTATAGACAGTCAGTCTCTGCGGTGTTTAGATTATTGCAGTATAGACAGTCAGTCTCTGCAGTGTTTGGATTATTGCAGTATAGACAGTCAGTCTCTGCAGTGTTTGGATTATTACAGTATAGACAGTCAGTCTCTGCGGTGTTTGGATTATTACAGTATAGACAGTCAGTCTCTGCAGTGTTTGGATTATTACAGTATAGACAGTCAGTCCCTGCAGTGTTTGGATTATTACAGTATAGACAGTCAGTCCCTGCAGTGTTTGGATTATTACAGTATAGACAGTCAGTCTCTGCAGTGTTTGGATTATTACAGTATAGACAGTCAGTCTCTGCAGTGTTTGGATTATTGCAGTATAGACAGTCAGTCTCTGCAGTGTTTGGATTATTGCAGTATAGACAGTCAGTCTCTGCAGTGTTTGGATTATTGCAGTATAGACAGTCAGTCTCTGCAGTGTTTGGATTATTGCAGTATAGACAGTCAGTCTCTGCAGTGTTTGGATTATTGCAGTATAGACAGTCAGTCTCTGCAGTGTTTGGATTATTGCAGTATAGACAGTCAGTCTCTGCAGTGTTTGGATTATTACAGTATAGACAGTCAGTCTCTGCTGTTTGGATTATTACAGTATAGACAGTCAGTCTCTGCAGTGTTTGGATTATTGCAGTATAGACAGTCAGTCTCTGCAGTGTTTGGATTGTTGCAGTATAGACAGTCAGTCTCTGAAGTGTTTGGATTATTGCAGTATAGACAGTCAGTCTCTGCGGTGTTTGGATTATTGCAGTATAGACAGTCAGTCTCTGCAGTGTTTGGATTATTGCAGTATAGACAGTCAGTCTCTGCAGTGTTTGGATTGTTGCAGTATAGACAGTCAGTCTCTGAAGTGTTTGGATTATTGCAGTATAGACAGTCAGTCTCTGCGGTGTTTGGATTATTGCAGTATAGACAGTCAGTCTCTGCAGTGTTTGGGTTATTGCAGTATATGAAACCAGCCTCTGCAGTTTCTTGATGGGAATGGGAGCATAAAATAAACTTGTGTGTATGTATTCTATAATTTAAAAAGCAGCGCTATATCCAACCTTGTAGGCTTTCACAAATCTGACGAAGACTGGAAAGAAAACCGATGGTGGAGTTGTTTTAGGATTCTCACCAAAATACTTCACTGCATCATCAAAGGCATCCTGGAAGAACAACAAGTGTTATTCCAGATCAATAAAACACATTACTAACACCTCAATTTAATAAGATATCCAAATGATTCAATACTATTAGAGAAACCTTCCAAATAATTTATCTACAACAATTCCCATAGACTTCAATAATGACTTCTGCAGATAAATCATTTGGAACGTTTTCTTTATTTAGGATAGCTTATTAAATCCTAAATAAATAAACATATGTGCACTGCATTGCAATTAAAAGTTGGCTATTAATGTTAAATCTTGAGGTCTTTATGGCTTTGATTACTTTGTAAACTTTGCAAATTGATATTTTGCTTTGTCCAAATCCTTGTCCCTGTTAAGAATACAACAGTTCTTCCTATACAGTGACCTCCTGGCCAGGCCACGGCAGTATATATCACAGTTAGAGTCACAGTGGCATCTAAGTGACTTTACAAATATGCCAGGCCATCTAACCAATAAAAACAATGCATTGTTTCCCTGGGCTCCTAGTGGACGGTCCTACAAATTGTATCTTAGGCTCTTCAGAAGTGACAATATGTATTTGTATCTTACATCATAAATTTGTAGAAACCACTTACCCACAAACCAACAACCAGGGGTCAAAAAACAACATTCTGATGATACATATATTTATTCATTCTCTGCATATTATTTACTCCATTATATATAAAAATGACATCAACAGCGACTACGGCCTGTTTTTCCAATGGATTCCAGAAATGAAGGCAACACAAAAAACAAGATGAAAGGGTTCAACGCAAATGTTCATAGCAATTCACTAACATTGAGACTTACACTCACCATGGTGTGTTACATTTAGACAACATGCCAATCATTGTAATAGGAAGCATTAGTTTGGCTTTCATGCTGCCAAAATGTGTACTGATGTTTATATAAGCCGACAAAAATATACCTGGGCAATTTTTGCATCGTCCTGCAATTTTTTGAGTCTCCCTTCGTTGAGATGAATGAATTCTTTCAACATGATATTGTGGTCATGCATTGTAAATTCTCTCTTTGTTAAATCCATCCCCCTCTGCAACTCTTTCACATCCAAGAGGACATTTTCTAAAGAAACTGGAAAAAAATAAGACATTTTTAAACACGAGCAGTTAAGACAAACGAAAAGGTTAAAAGGTATAAATCAGCTAACGGCAAAACATACATATTTGTTTTTTTTTCCCCCCATGGATAATTCTGCATTACCGAAATAAGACCAGCAGGGGGCACTCGAGTTACATGCTACATTTATATCGTACCATGTAACAAAGCATTGTAATTTTAAAGTACTTTAATCAGCATGAAATGTAGATGACAAAGTCATCTTCAGGTTAAGTAATAAAATGTAAAATATACAGAATGCTGGTGACACGGATAGCAAATTTATAGCTTAAACTGAATACCAGAAGTCTGTTATCTCCATTAAAATGGCCGCCTCGGGGAATAGGGTGTATTTTTCTGATGCTCAGTCTGATAGCTCACAATCTATAAAATGTGACTGTGTTTGCATTTGCCACTTTTATTACTGAGGGAGGAGAACGATGAACATATTTTAAGTGTAGGCCCACAGTATACAAGTAATGTCTAAAAATTCCAAGCAGAAATGGAACCGTGAAACAATACTGTTACGAGACATTTTTAGTTTTAGAACCCATCTATAATGTTGTATTTTCTGTGAGGTGACTTCTTCGCGCGGGCTGTAACCATTAAACATTTCATGTGAACAATGGACATTAAGTGTGCATAGAATTGGGTCCTTTTCACACAGAAGCAAGTTATTGTAAATGAGACCCATATGCAAGTCTATTAAACAGGGAAAATGGATAACTGTCCCTTTCCAAACCCCGCCTCAGGTCCCCTTTTGCACAGTAGGCTTACTATGGTTCTCTACAAAACCGCACACACGTGCATCTTTTGCAGCAGGCAGACATTTTTTGTTTTGCATGACAACTTAAAAGGAAAAACGATACCAAAATTAACTTACGGGAACCGAGAGGTTTTGCTCTACAGAAACTCGAGAAGTGAAAATCCACACTTGCAATTTGCAGTTGCCAATAAAATGCACGAATTGTCATACAGACAAAATTCCAGTTTATTTGTGCAACTTCAATACAATTGGGGTAAATGGGAAAAAGAATCCTATGGTTTATAATTTCCATCTACTATTATATTATGTTCACTGTTATTATGGATGGACACCCCTTCCCTTTCCTTCCCCGAATAGTATGTTTTTACTACTCATTATTTTTTTGTTGTTGTAACATTTTAAAACCTTAATAAAAATAATTTGAAAATGATTTGCACTTGCTTTTTTTTTTTTAACATGCAGTACTACATAAGGCCTCTGGGGGCGCCTACGCCTTAGAATACCTTTAGAATTTTTTTATATATATTTTAACACAACCTACAAAGGCAGGGACAATCACTGAACAATGAGACTATGGTGGTATAAACTTGGTATAGCAATAGTGTTTTAACCTCATTGTCCTAAGGACTGTGACACACCAACACAGCCTTTTGTGCATATATCTGGTCTGTTGTCCTTGCTGCACATATTGCCTGCACTAGCTTTTAGGCAAAGTAGATGGTGGGAACCGCACTCAATCCCAGCGGCCAAGGGTGCTCCGGATCAGGACCAGCAATCCCAGAATTATACACGAAAGAAGAAAGGACCACAGGCACTCCAAATTATTTGGAGTGCCTGTGGTCCTTTCTTCTTTCGTGCACTAGCTTTTAGGTCTTGGTTGCAATGTTTGGTATATCCTATTAACGACATTCTGTGCAAACTCAAGAGAAGACAATTATGCAAATAAACTGAATAAACTTACCTGCTGCAGCTTTTTCCACGTAATGAAGTTCATTGAAGAAGAGAGCTACTTGCGAATACTTTTCACGTACCACGTTGGATATATAGTGCAACAGTGTCTGTTTTCTATCTGTGGATTTGGTATCTAAAAGCTGTAGGAAGAATGACACAAAAACCCAGACATATTTATTAAAACACAACAAGATCTTCCAAGAAAAATATCCCAGTTTACTAACCAAAAGAACAGGGTGTAGAATTGAATGATCATTTCTATTAACGGAAGACGGATGTGTTCTTATGAAGCTACTTAAAGGAACACTCTAAGCAACATATCCACTACAGTTCAGTGTAATGTGTCCTAGAGTCCCCAGGAACTGTTTTCAAATTAAGATCAAGCATATATATTATCACAAAGAAACTTACCAAGTCTAAACTCTGAAGTTTAAAGCCATACACTGCGCCCCGCTTACTGCTATTCATATAGTTTCCAAGGGCCAATATTATCTAAAATAAAAGAAAATGGAAAAGGTAAGAATGGCTTTCTAGTAAGATAATTCTCGGCACACATGCAGGGTACGGTACATACCTCAAGTATTTTCTTGAGCTTTTGAGATGATTTAATAGAAACCGATGCTGCGATTATTGCATGAAGTTGCTGCAATACATAAAACATGGTGTTGTTTCAAACAAACTTTACTCACAGATGCAAGCACAATACATTACAAGCACGGCAGGAATATGAACCTATGCAGTTGTCAAATATGAATAGTTTTTTTAAATGTTTTTACGCCTGCAATATCCAGTTAATAAATTAATTATCTGAATTACTTTTCGGAGGTACCTTAGAATCGTGTGCCTACAGACGCCTGACATGTAAATATATTTACGATATGCTTCCAATTTGTGTTTAAAGCATAATAAATGTTTTCATGCTTTCATTGGTTGCCATCAAACACTATGGTAATGTGACTGATTTTATTGAAGGTATATTTTATTGCCCCCTCTTGGAAAATGCTAGATCTTTGAATTAAGTCCTTCACGCGGAGTATATTCATGGCTCTCTCTCATTCATTCTTTATGAGTGCAATATTTATCCTGAGTGCAACTGATTTTATTTTATTGTGTTACAATGGTATATGTTATTTTGTGTTCCCTTAGAACTGGTTGTATCTCCTTTTATCTACATTGTGTATGGAAATGAGGTTCTAAGACAAGCTGCCTACTTTTTATTTCTCTTAGAAAAACATTTGAAATGATTGAAGTCACTATTTAAGTCTTTGGGAATTTTTGTAGATAATTCATTTTAAAAAGTGTTTCTAACAGATTGTGATCCTAGCCTAGAGGGATATTGGCTATACCTCACTGATGATACCTTACAAGGTTGAAACGATAGTCTGGGGTTGCCGTATCTCTCGTGTAGAGGGAACTTGCTAGCATTTCGGATCTGGACTGCCCGTATGGGTGGGACCAGTCTGATATGCTTCAGAGATGTTCTCTCTGTAATGGCACAAGTTGAGCTAAAACCAGCTTGAGATCTGAGTGGGGACCCACCGAAGGGCAGGCTATTTGAGCTGTTGTCCATCCTCACCTCACTTGCTACCCTTTTTTTCTATCATTTGAAGAGCTTATCCAAGAGAATTAAATTTAGGCCATAGAACCTACAGCAATCCATACAGCCTACAGCAAACGCTCTGCATAACTGTGTTAAACTGGTCTTTTTGTTGCATGCGTTGCATCCGTTCTATTGGTAATTATGGCTGCCAAATCACTGTGTCTGGTAAAATCTACTTGGCTTACCGGTGTCAGCATCTGAATGCTCTCTGTGAAGTTTCCAATGAATGCCATGATGGTCATCTTTTGCATCAACCTTTCGATTTTGCTGAACTGGAGCATGAATCGATCTTCATTTGTCAAATTCTCCAGAGGCTTCTTCTCTCGTTCATAAAGCCGTAAGACTTTCACTTCAGAGTCGGTTGGCATGAACCTCATCAAGCACTCAACAAAATCCACAGGTAAAGTTTTCAGGTCAAACCTAATAAATAGAAAGAACCACAGAAGACAATTTTAATTTTTTTTATAGAAACTAATAAACTAGTTTAAATAAAAGATACTGTGGTTGATGTTCTAGTGCTTGCTCAGAACACACCATAAGTGGCAAGAGGTTCTACAAAAACGTGGTATGCATGAAATCCATCAGTTATAAGGTTCAGAACTTCAGAAATTCTAAATAAACTTTGGAACATTCCTTAATCTAGACATTCTTTGTTAATTGGGTGACATTGTTCTAAAAAAGACAATCTGTGTAGAGTTATAAACTCTCCAATGACACACTTTGCTGAATGTATTATAGATTTTGGCCACTTGCACACAATGAGCGTGAAACATTTTCATCACTAGTGTTTTGTTAAAGTAAACTTATCTTATTAGAACAGACAAGGTGTCTGCAGCTGAGAAGGTATTACACTGAGCTGCACAACCTCCTACTGATATTAATTTATATGTTGTAAATACAGCAGCAGAATTATAGATTTTTCAGTCCTTATGTCCAAAAACAATGCAACTGGATCTACTCATCAGCACTGCAGGTTTCTGGACTCTGTGATTAAGTTCTAATAAATGAATAGAGAATATTACTCCTGTAATTTACTGCACATTGTAATGTGTCTTATGCCATCTCAAACATCTGTCATTATTTCACATTTCAAAAAGAGGGCACTTTTTCTTATGTTCACTCCATTAACTTTTATAGCTTGTGTCAAATCACTTAAAACCATTTCACACAGAACCAGCGATGGTGCTACGTACATAATGGCACCATAGTTACTACAGCAGGCTGTAGTGGTTATGGGTATTGAGTGCTCCTTTAAATGAATATCTGCCCACCTTGTGGTTCACTATAATATCCCTAGCTTTAGTTCTTGTCCCAGACTAAATACGTACAGTTGGATTGCTCTGCAAATTTCTTCTGGTGTTTTGCCTGCTTTTCTCAAGGTGATTGCGAGGTTCTTCGCCCGGTTTGCTTCCAGTAACGTCACTTTATTGCATCCTTTCGGTGCTGCTTTTTGCTTGTTGGAGGTGACATCAATGGCTGGTCCTTGGGCTTTCGTCTTGAATATCTCCTCAAATTCATCGACATTTAAATCCTAAAGAAATATTTTTTTATCAGCTGAAATTTGCAATCATGGATATATATATATATATATATATATATATATAGATACATATAAAAAATGGTCTGCAACAGACAATATTGTTTGCACCTGCGTAGCAGGATGCCAAACCCCAAACTGGCCACGTCATTCACCCTGATCTGCCATACTGAACACTAGAAGTTATACATATGACCATGTGTGTTGCTTTCCTTGTGTCTCATTGAACAGATATAAAGTATCTCCCTGGATTACCTCCAATATCCTCTCATCATCAATTTCATTGAACACTGTTCCATTGATCTGATTGGGTTTTAGAGCAACCCAGTTGAAAACCGGCATGCGGAATTTCGTCTTGATAGGCTTCTTAATTTTCACAGCTGGAAAGGTTCAGAAATGGATTTTATTAATTACGTACTTGTCATTTCAGTTAGGCCTTGAAATAAAATGAATGTACAAAAAAAATGTATCAACAATGTATCACTGGCACACAAAACAAAACAAAAAAACACAGAGAGAGAAAGAGACAGAGAACGAGATGAGATTATTCACCAAATTGGGAATTTGTGGCACACTGACAATTAAATTAAACATGTTAGGCCAAAATAGTCATATTTATTTGCAGCTTGCAAAAAAAAATTGACAATTTTCAAAATCCCACTTTAGTGAATTAACCCTAAAAGGTCTGACTGCACTTCATGTTCTCTATTTATGTGCAAAATCTAAAGAGGATTAAGTTGCTTCCCAAACAAATCATTTAACCCCTTAAGGACACATGACATGTCATGATTCCCTTTTATACCAGAAGTTTGGTCCTTAATGGGTTAATGATCAATTTTGACTGTGCAGCACACCCTATGTGCATTACCCCTCAAGGACACATGACGGAAATATTCCGTCATGATTCCCTTTTATTTCTGAAGTTGTGTCCTTAAGGGGTTACTAACACGTCATGTGTGCATCATTTATAACTAAAATGCACACCCGTTATTGTAATTTCCTTCTAAGTCAATCAATTCTCGATGGAGACTGTATTTTAGTGTTTAAACAAGAAAGTATTTGGCAACTTGAAATTTACGAATGATAAAAACACCAAATTACTGTGAATAATTCCTAGGGTTATCCAAGAATTTTCAGAGATCTTTAAAATAAACTTTTGATTAAATTTAACCCCCTCCCACAACCCCACCCCGGTTATGTTGTGTTAAACCCTATGCAACTGTGTCTTAGGCGTACATGGGGTATGCTGGGGACAGAAGAGCAAGCAATAATGACCTGAGCTTATTAAACTTCTGGGACACCTAGTGGTGTGTTATGCCAACAGCAAACTGTGTTCAAACTATATTTTCTATTTTTCTTTTTTTTTTTTTTATTTCTTATTACTTATGAGGCATTACCGGAGAAAAATCATTCTTTGCAGAATGACCGAAAACGTGACCCAGGTGGCCACTTTGAACCTAATCCCCATTGTCTGAAAAAACAAACTCCCTATATATTATGGGGTTAACTGTATGGATGTTCAATCAGTCTTTTCCTTTGTTTAGAAGCACCAAATTGTTATCCTTGTGTGTCAGACAAAATATGTTATATTAAACTAAGAATTGTAAAGAATTAAAGTCCAAATTTAGGATAAAATAACTTATTTAAATTGATTATTGAACTAAGCCATAGTTAAAGCTTGGCTATTTTATCATACATTTTGTAATTTATAATTGAATTTGATACAATTTGGATTTTATTGGATAATCTCTAAAATGTCTATGTTGTCAGTAGGTATTGGTATAATTGCTCAAACTTCATGGTCATAGGTTTTAGTCCAACCAGGGACTTACATCTCTTTGATGCTGATAAAATAAACTTCACTAAATTTGGTTAGAAAAAAAATACAAACATACCCTTGGACAAACTTTATCAATCCTTCCAAATGAAACATTGTAATATTGCTCTTATTAACTAGGTGATTAATAGCAATGTAAAAGTATACACGTTATTATTGCACTGGATATTAATCCGTGAAAACGTGTAATATGTTTTTTTTATACAATTTTATGTGTATTACACTACATCAGACTAAATTAATAGAGAATACAACTTGCAAGACAACAGGACAGAACAAAGAAAACCTACAGAACAGTTTGATGGGCCCATCTTTACATCGGAAGCACAAAAGTAAAGAAACAAAGGAAGCATTATTTACCAATTATAACATTACATATTCTTAAATGAACAATAAAACAAATACAAAATAAATTACTTTGTTTAGCACTGCCTAAATCCATTAACCCACTTTTTTCTTCTCCAATGTTCTCTAATTGACATGTAATGAACCCATTAAGAAGACAATTATTACTGAAATCTTAGTTGGTCTCAGCCCTCCTTTACCCCAGTCCACAGTCACAAATTAAAGGGACCTTGCAGACAAACTGTTATTAACCTGCAGTGTGAGCACATGTGCGGAAGCTGGTTTAACGCTGTGGTGTCCCTTTAATTTTGTTAGAAAGATTATATTTACCACTATAACACTTGGACAAAACAACATTTTGTCTAGAATAGTTTTTTTTTAATATATATATATATATATATTACTGAGCAGTGCAGCTTAGATCCTTATTGCATACATTAGAAAACACGTTATTATTCATTAAACAATTTGGCTCTCTAGTGAGCACTAAGATTACAGTTTACCAATGAGTAATCGTGACCAGTAATCTTTTAATCTGAAATGACTAACACATAATGGATTATTGCCTCACGTAGTATTATACAACAGGAAATGAGTGTAATTTAATACTATACTACGCTATGCAGCGGCCGATTGCTAGCTGCGAGCTACTTTATTTATAATGCTGCAGGGTATCATGGGAAATAGAACATTGGTGGTCTGCTTGTTTTAAAAAGTAATGTTCTACTCAATTCTAGATAGAGAATGACTTATACACTTAGTCACACATGGCCAGGAAATAATATTGGCTCTTATAATGGTGCAATATGTAAGTGAACACATGCTGACTCAGTTCCACATGCTTCCTGTAGGACTTAGAATGACTGTTATCAGCAAATAAACAAACAACCGGCCAACATAAAGGTCAATCTCAATACAACGAGAAGGAAAGTAATAGCACATTAAAGATTATCTTTCATAAATCTCTACAAGAAGCAAAATACTGATTCCTGAAATAGTAAAAAAAAAAAAAAAAAACAACTTTCGATTATATGTTTTTATATAAAAAGGATTCTGTAAAGTGACTAGGTCAAACCCGTAGGTGTGCCAGATCCACTATATTTAACTGGACACATTACCCGCCCATATTATGAGCATTGCATGAAAAGTGCTACCACAAATCTCACAGAAATCGCCTGCTGCATGACGAAAAGAAATATGCTTGTAAAGGAGAACTCCCAACGTGATTAGTTAACGGATATTCGTCTTGCAGCAAGACAATGCTGACTACAAACACATTGACTTTAAAGTAAGAATTGGTTAGATGACGTGCAAGTTAATAACTGTTAGATCGGTAGAGCACATATAAACTTTCATGTTGCATATCCCTCTAGTATGACTGTGATCTATTTTTTGTTTCAAAAGTAGATGCACTTTGGAAATATTACATACATTAAAGTGTGCCTTGTATAGGGAACACTGATCTCTATAGTTGCTAAGATATATGTATATCAATATATACAATGAGGATCACTTATGGCCATAATTTTTGTTTCTTTTTCACATAGGACTGGGGCTGATGTTTCAATGTTCTGAACCTTGTAGTGCTGAAGACTGAAAGTTTACCTTTAATGGAATACAAGAGCTCGCTATAGTGGTTAGGTTGCCTAAATTCTCCTAACCCATCCCCTGGTTTAATATAAAACAGTTTGATAATAGAGTCTCCCCAGCACCCAGGGACCACTCCTATTTCAGCCAGCAGAATAAACACTTATGCACTATCAATGTCAATTTTGTCTTCTCTAGACGAGATTGATCTTCTCAGAGTTAAAGGGGTGGGTTTAACTAACCTTGGTTTAAAAAAAAATGATCATAGAACTTTTTAAACGTCTCATTAGGAACAACTGAAGGTGGCATACAATGATGGTCTCAGTAATACCTGCAAGTCCTGAGTTGAAGATGACTGTAGGAGATGCTGCACCTGGCAGTGGTGGGGCCCCTGGCGGAGGTGGGGGTGGAGGAATGGATGGCTCTGAGGTTGGGAGAGGTGGTGGTGGAGGTGGTGGTGGCGGAGGTGGAGGAGGAGGGGGTGGAGATGGGGCTGAACCTGACATAGGACCATTTTGCACTGTAGAAAAAAAACGAAGAATACACAATTATTACATCTCCATTGACCTAACACACATTTATATAGTGCTTCGTATCAGCATTTTACTGCCAAGGAATTTTACAAAAAAATAATACTAAACTGCAGAAAACATACTAAACAGTAAGATATTCATAAATGATCCCACATTACGTATACACTATGGGTTGTCTGCTTCTTACCTGCCCCAGATTCAGACGGTAGAGGAGGAGGAGGAGGTGGCAAAGTTGCCGAAGACACACATTCGGAAATTCCTGAGACATTTGAAGCACCACCTGGTGCTGTATGCCCAGAAACTGAGATAATAGTTCCAGAGGTTGTTCCAGATGTGATCTCGGTACCCGAAGGCACTGCTCCTGAGGTCACCAGTGGCGTTATAGATATATCTCCATCCCCTTCCTTTTTAATCTTAATAGTCCCTTGCTTTTCCAGTTCATGAATCTTTCTCTCCAAAGTGGACTGTCTTTGTATGGCTTCTTCCTTTTCTTTAACCATTTTTCTTAATGTATTCACCTGGGTATTTGCATCTTTGCAAACTTCCTACAAAACAATTTAACATAGTAAAGCCATGTATTGTGTGTGTGTGTACAATACTGTGGTGCTGCGTTATCATGCAACAAAAACATTATTAAATAAACATATGAACTAATAAATGTTTAATGTGAACCTAAAAAATATCTTAACTCTGTATCATTCTTGAATAGTTTTGTAAATTCAAAACAACATCTTGCCTATTCTGAGTAGTCCCTGCAATGTACGTGCAATAAAAATGTCATCTATAGATCATCTCAAAATGTGCATTAGTGCTCCCTCCAGGAATATTACCGGGGCAGCTTTAAAAGAACACCGTGCTATAGAGTATAGCTTGTCATATAAATTAGATGTCTTTTTTTTACCGTTTGCATATAAATGCTTTTAATAAGAACACTGTCTGAGACTTGTACAATAATTAACCAAATATGTACTTATTTGAATAACAAGCATTCGTGACGTGATAATAATTTTAAATAACCAACAAAATGATGGCAAAAGTGCAGAAAACCAGAAATGCTTGTTTGTTTTATTGATCTTTTTATTTCTAATTTTTAGAATAATAAATTAAGATAGATATGTGGAGATTTCACTCATATCACCATAAGCACATCAATCAATGTTCCATACAAAGCTTATGATGCTACAAATTCACTGTTCCTGTCTTTCTTAATCCAAATGATATTATTTTGCATGCGATTCTTTGCTTCTCCTTCACAATAAAGGGACACTAGTCACCAGAACAACTACAGTTTATTATAGTTGTTCTAGTGAGTATAGTCAGTCCCTACAGGCTTCTTGCAGTAAACACTGTCTTTTCAGAGAAAAGGAAGTGTTTACATTACAGCCTAGGAACTGTAACTCCTCGTCACTCCTCAGATGGCTACTGAAGTTCAGCATCTCCACACTCTGCATGGAGACACTGAACTTTCCTCATTGAGGTACATTGATTCAATGCATCTCCAGGAGGAGATGCTGATTGGCCAGGGCAGTGTTTGGCTTTGCCCCCAAGTCTGCCTCCTTGTCTGAGATCACCAGAATTGACTATGGGAAAGCATTGTGATTGGCTGAGATCACAAAGCCAGCACCAGCAGACTGGAAAAAGGGTGAGATCTTATTATATTTAGATGGGCTAGATAGTGTTTTTAATACTATAGAGTCAGGAATACATGTTTGTGTTCCTGACCCTATAATGTTCCTTTACGTTCTATGGGCTCTCTTGTACAAAATTATATGTTGCATTAAATATCCTAGCTGATAGCTGTAGGCTTCCATTTCAAAATGTGTTTGGTTCTACACTACTAATCAAAAAATAGATGTATTTAGCTATATATATTTCTGCAGTCATTCAATGCAATTAGGAGTCTATTCCATAAATTAGAATTTGAGGGAAAAAATGCAAATATTTGTGCAAATTAGTCACATGAGAGTATATTTTCCACATTGAGTATATTGGCCAACAACGTGGAGTAACCTTGTCAATTCTTAACCGTGTTCAAACATCAGAAAACAAGCCTTCTAACATAAGTCATTTTTGGATCCGGACAAATTACTTATTGCAAAATAATAAATATATTTTTCAAAGAACACTAACATTAACAAGTAATAACAAAACTTCCAATAACTTTCATAAATAGTTTATGTCCAGTTAGTGGTGAGAATGAACAATTGCGAATATAGTGAATGCTTTGCTTTCAGTGTTGGCTGTGGCTTTTGTTTCCTATGATAAAACAGCCAGTATAATTGCACGAGTTTATTGTTTCTCGCTGGAGATATCTGAAAGAGAGATATTGTACGCATGTTATAATGAGACGGGATACGCACCCGAGCCAGTTCCAGTTCCTTATGCCTCTGCATGAGTTGTTTTTCCAGTTCTACGATTTTTGACATAGCGTCATTCTCTGTGTCTTGAAGTTTCTCAGATAACTGTATATAATGAGAAAATTTGTATTAATTTTTCCAAATAAACTGAATTTTTAGAGACTTTTGAAAATGGATTGTAAAGCATGTGCTTTTTAAAACATTTTTTCCACAAGAAGACAACCAGGGCAAAAAATTTGGTGGGTTGCAGAGCCGGCAATCAACCTTTTGCTCAATAAACTGACCACTAGTTCTCAGATTAAATATCAAGGAGTACAAAAACTATATATACATAGTACCATGAGTACTGTATCGTAACTCACAGTAGTCTTGTACCATGACACCCAGTAGTCCTAGGTTTGTCACTAGAGTCCCAAACTCTGGAACCCGTTCTGCCATCCTGAGATCCTGGGATGTTCTACACCTGGAGACACTATTGAACGGAGACAGAATGCATCATTTGACACACTCTTACCGAGCAAACTGCTTTACAGTATTCAGTCCATGAGCAGAGCGCTTTAACAAAGTAGTCGGCTTGGCCAGCGAGATGGACAGCCAGCATTTATACCTGTTTTGGACAGATCCACCTCCTTTGACTATCACCAGTCATGTAACAGAAGACAACTTCAGGAGCCATAATCCATTTTAGTCATTTTTATATGAACTTTTTTAAGTTGTGCCTTAAAAGACTTGATGTCTAATGTGTATTACCATGGACATACCTGGCAAGTTAAACACTTCACAACATAGGTACCATAACCAATATCGCTTGATGAACAAATTTGGATAATAATAGTGAGTTGCGAGGGCAGGAGGTGGCTTAGCCGTTGCTATGCAAATTTGTGCAGGTAACAAAACACTAAAAGCACTTAAACTATAGGGACATGTCTGCCTATTACACTGAAGATTGCTTCTAAAATTCTTTTCTTACATGAGAAATATTTTCTTCCAGTTCTTCAACTCTTTCCAGGGCTGCATTTTTGGTTTCTGCATCCTCTAGAAGGGCTCCGACATCAAACACATTATCTAGATAAGCCTGGATCTGGACTTGAAGCTTGTCACTCTCCGTGTGTTTCAGCTTCTGAAAATCAAAGAGATCAAACCTACGCTAAGTGCGTCTTACACAGATATATATAAATAATTTTGATCATATAATTAAATGCTTTACTTCTCACTTCCCTTTACTATTTTTTTATTTCTGACATATTTATGCCTTTATCAACATGACTTTCACTGATTAACATTTCACTTGAAACTTTCTCAGTCAGTTTTACACACATTTCCAACACATTTCTTTTATTCTATTTTCAGGTTTCTTTATCACATAACACAGACTGTTTCTCTACACATTCCTTTAATTTGCATTGCATTAACATACACATTTTTGTTACGTACTACCCACACTCCTCTACCTTCACACACCTCATTCTAGTAACCATGTATGCATCGGGTTTTATTCACTAAATACCTAATCGTAATGAAATGAAAACTGAAATACAAAATTAACCAATTTGCAATTAGATTTGAGATAGACAATTTTGACAAATCAGATAATTTTCCTTAAATCTTGTAATTTATTTTTCAATCCATTACAATTTTAGGCTAATTGAGTTACACCTTCCATACCATAGTCTACTCACTTCTACGGAATCATAAAGTGTCACCTTGTGTTTTTTTCCTCAAATATCTCTCCCCTTGTTCTTCTCTTCTTAAAAGATTGTCATAAAAATTGTCTTTAAGCATTATAACCCAAAATGGAACGTTGGCAAAGATTGGCATTGGTTTTTAATGGACTATGTGCTTAGGAGTACAAACATCTATAGTGGGTTTTGAGCTAGATACACACATTGTCTACTACCATCATTTCTTTACTGTAACTATTCTTTTAAAAAGATACACATTTTCTAGTTTTTAGAATCCTTCAGTTTTAATGAATAAAATCTATAACATGAATCAACTCTTAACAGCCATAATTCCAAATTGTCCTTTAACAAAAACCCCTTATAGTAATGTGTATTCTATCTTATGTAAATGAACTGCAAATGAACTAACGCCTGGTGCCTTCCTGGAAGGACACCTAGACAGTACAATTTATGTTCCATAGTTCAAAAATTATAAGAAATGCTGCTGTATATCAGCAGTGCATTGTATGCCTTATTAATTGCCCATCGGATGCAAAGTGCATTTGTAACACAAGTAATTACATTCATTAAGAGCATGATCAAAAGAAAAATACTTACATCCAAAAATTCATCCAGAGCTAACTTGGTAAATTCAAACTGAAGATGGACTCTGAAATTCATGTCTTCTACGGAATGAACTACGATGTTAATAAACTGCATACATGCCACCTATAAGGAAACAAAGGCATTTTGGAACGGTCCTTAATTACACAACCTGCAAGCTGAGCAGAATAGATACAAAGTATATAATACTCCCCCATGGCATCCACGCCCTCAACTCCTACATGGAAGATTTCATTAGGAATTGCATTAGGAATTCCCTCCCTTCTGCCATTCCCACAATTTCTTCGGAGTCTGACGCTTTTTTGTAGGCCATCTCAGCTCTGTGACCACCATAACAGAGCTAAGTAAGGCAGAGGTAGCTAAAATGAAGATATATATTCCATGATGCTACCGTATGACAGCCTTAAGGCTAGAAATGTATCGGGAAAGCTGGAGGATCTACCTACTGGCCGTCACTGAAATAGAAATATTCAGGTCTTACTAATCTCAAACTGCTGTTATCCTCCTTCTTAGCCAACATTTTGCCGGTAGAGAATTGTTAGTGCAGAGATACTGTATCCTGTCCTGAATCAAATCGCTGAAAGTTCTTTTGCATTTTGGTTACATTTATTAGATTATTGTTAATTAAAAAGCATGGACTATAAAATAATCCTTATGAAATTAGAAGCCTTGCATACTTGCCAGACAAAATTATGATTGCCATTGTAAGATTATTTCCCTCATGTATTTTGGAATCCAATTGACCAACTCACTGGCAAACATTTATGTGGCCAATTATATTCTACACCCCATCAGATAATGTTGTTAAGAATTGTACACTATTTCTGACTAATTTACAAGTTAGATCAATTTTGCACAGTACAAACGAATCTCTATCATGTCATACGATATTACAGGCCTGTTTTAAATATAGAAAAGCTTACAAACAGAATATATACAGATACTAGGATCTCAATATATACTCAATATACACAATACATTTTGTTACTTTTATAGTCGGATTTGACTATCTTGTAGTCACTACATCTCGATTTCCTAGCGCCCTCAGTTGTTGTACTATTTGGGCTTGCCCCAGTTTTCCACCTCTCCTTTGTATACTGTTTTTAATATATCTGGCACCAATGGACACCTAGTTTTTCTCTCTCCTTCCTGTACTGCTCTAAACCGTATCTCCGTCACAGCTCATCACTGTAGCCCTGAAGAGACAGGAAGATCTGCTGGATTGACCAAGAAGGTAATTTTTGACCCAGAAAATATTTTTGGACTTTAAACCACCCTTTAGAATGTACTGTTAGTACATAGCTAGGACACACCAAACAAGCCTCTTTGTATGACCTCACATTATAAGCAGGTACTCTGATGGTTTTGGGTTTTCAGACTCTCAAGTATCTATTTTGGAATCATCCCTTTCTCCACAGGCTTATCTCAGGATTCTATGACATTCCATTAGCCGATTATGAAAATCAGATGATTGCTTCCAATGCCTCATTCTCTCACCTTTTCTTATCCAACTTAACCCAATTTAATATTTTTTGGCTATCTATACATCCATTGCCATTATCTAGTCAGGGACCTACAATATGAAAAGCTCTGTACCTAGACCCACCGGAGGAGGCGTTTATGCCACCCTCCTAACACCAGCACCACTGCTCCCTGCCTTTTCCAGACCCTGAATAGGATGAAGAGGCTATTCTGGCTCAAATAAGTGATGTAAAGCCATTATTGAAAACACATTTAAAGCACCTACTTGCATTTTGTTTAGGGCAAATGGCAAGAAAACATTGATTCGGTGGTAGCTAGACCCTTGTCTCCTATAACATGTTTTCCATAGTTCCTTAGATGTTTGATCTATGTCTTTATTTAGCACTCTAATGCTTCTCTTGTGGATCTTATCCCCCATTCAGCAGACAAAATTGTCAATTTGGTAGTCAGAAAACCACTTAATGTATGCAGAGTCAATTCATAACTAAAATTAATTTAAAAAATCCCGATGGGTACTCACCATAAAATCTATATTATTATCTTCATTCCTGAAATGTTCCATGAGTTTTTCAAAGCGCTGTTTTTCTGCACAAACCTAGTGACAAATTTAGAAATATTAAAACAAAATCTATGAAACGTTACTTAAAAGATTGCACTTACAACTGTGATATCTGGAGGAAGAATTCAGTCTAAGGGAGTTATTTGCTAAACAGTAATCATCACCCATGGATCATTTGGTGCACCTTTAATGTGATGGTATATATAAATATTTTCAAAAACAATGGCACAATTTTTCACCGAGTATAGAGTTAAGCTAGGATTATTCCCACACATTAGAAAACTGACACTTATAGCACTAACAGACAGAGCTACACATAGTTTGGACTGGAGTTTCTATGGCACAGAATTCTAAAAATCTAAGATCATAGAGAAACTGCAATATTGACATTGTAGGGTTAAGACAGCCACTAAGGGTGCTTTGTGAATTTTTGTGGAACTTATGCTGGATGTCTTCATGCTTTGCATAAGAGGAAGTACTAATTCGGCCCTGGAACCTGGTAAGTGTTAAAAGTGTTTTCAATCCTTTTAACATGGGGGGCAGAGACAGAAGGACACTTTAGCGTTAGCAATACAGTATTGTATTCCCAAGATTCTTTGGATCCAATAGAGGATCACAGAAGCATGGTAGTTGTAGTTCATGAACATCTGGGGGGTGGAGTTTGAGATGTCTGGCTTAACCAATTATATCAAACGTCTGCAACAAAGGGGTTTAAAACCTTGCCTCCCAAGATGAACTGAGAGAAAAATTGCAGCTTAATGAAAAATCCTGTATAAGTAGTCAAAAGACTGGAAATGTCATTACTGCTGGGGTTAATTAGCATGCAGAATAATGCTAAATGCATTCTAAATACAATGCATTCTAAATGTAATTTATTTGCTAAATGCATTCTAAATACAATTTGCTTTTTTAGGACAACCACCAAGATTGTTACAGAATCCACAGTCATATTAGCCACAAAAGGCACACACCAGCATAGACATGCCAGAACCAAGTGCCAGGGTTCTTAACCCTTTACCAGGGATGACAACCTCTGACCCTGCAGATTTATATGACCTACAACTCCCAGAGTCCCTTGAATGCAATAGATGACCAGGAAATCATTGAAGTTCATAAACATCTCGGGGAGAAAAGAGTTTATGATGCATTGCTTTGTGCAATACAATGCTCGACTCCTTTGTATTTAAGAGCTAATTAAATTATACACACTTAAAAATTGTGCTAAATAAATCGGTCCACTTAAGCACCAGCGCAATCTGTCCCACACCTTGCTGGTGCTGACACGGTTAAAGTGAAATTTACTGACGCAAATATATTTCGTTATTTTACTAAAACCTCTGAGGGAATCTATATTTAGCCCACGTTACTATATGACTACCGAGAAATCTAAACACACAGAAAAAAAAAATCCCTGGTGCGTTTTAGTTTGGTTACCATAGCAACACCAGGTATTTCATGCAAATTGTGCTAATTAAGTTATAGAACGAACAGTTGGAGATGTCCGTGTCCAAACAATTTGTGTCAACAAGACACTTAGGTTCTCATGACACTACATTCAAAGATGCAGAATGTCTATCTGTACAAACTTACAGAGGAATGAAAAAATGTAGAAATATAACGGTCACATTTTTAGCATGCCATTTTATTTATTTTGTTTTGTACATTTGTTGGAGCAATTTACCACAAGCAACTAAATAGACAATTCTGACATAAAAATAGCAATATACAAAAAGAAAATGTTATACTAATAATTAACCTCTTGGGGTTTAACAACTGAGCAGTGATTTTAAAAAGTCAGGCCAAAACATAATTTATTTTTTTCAGGCTGGTGTTTGAAATTATTTTGGCTTGTAATGACGAGAGCTCGCTGTGTAATGAAGAATTCTTATTCTTGTATTTACTATTCAAGAGAGCATTGTGGATCCTGTTAAAGTACTATGCTCCATATAGCTACCGCAAACATTCATAGTAGATACAGAATATCAGCTCATTCCACCCAACACCTTCTTCCGTCCTTGACAATTGTGGGATGGGGCTGATAACAGGTTTATGGGAAACCCAAATGACATAATTACCAGGACAGAGCTATACGCTCCTTCCTCTTTCCTAACCCTATGTGCAGTAGGATGATGGTTTATGTAGGCTTGTACACCTCCAAGTAATTCCAAATTGCTTGGACTAAGGGCTACTGTAGGGCATCTCAGCTGGTTCTCTGCTCCTCACACTCCCTATGTAAGGGATGGTAGGGGTTTAATACACAGTGCAAGAAGGCCTAAGAACTAAAACTGCCCTCAACCTATCCCATGCCCCAAACTCTGGTCCAGGGCTACAGAAACGTAGGAAAGTTCTTGGGTCCAATGGAACACAGTTGGCTGCTCAGTCTTCATTCACCCTATACGTGGGTGGTGAGGAATTTGACTACGAAATATCTGTATTAAGGACCAATTACAGGTAATAATATGGCAGACATAGTTCTGAGTTGTGTAAACCGACTGACAAAAAATCCAGAAAAAAAAGTTAATTTTCCATATAAACATATATGGTCCGCAGATAACAGAACAAATTAGCTGGAACATCTAATAACCACATAACTTACGAAGGGTGATTGCCAGTTCCTTACTTAGATCTAACTTTTATTCCCCTATGACTCTTTGAGTTTTAGTTAATTCTTCATTTACTCTAGCATATGAATCATTGTGATGGCTGACATGTTATTCAATGCATATCAATACTGCGTACTGTGTGTACAATGCATTACTTACACATTGTATCCCTGGTGGGATACCTCCCCATTCTACATTCTATATATCTTATGCCGGAGCCTTTACTTAGTCTGTGGCATCAACACTAGAGCTATGCAGGCACTCTGGGAAAACTGGCATGGTAGAGATTTGACCTAGATGTAGGTCCTTATATGTTAAGATAAGGTAAAACATATCCAGCCCTTGCAACATATTAGCTTCTGCAGCACCCCTTGTCTGAATCAGCTCTACTATTACGGCAGACAGACATCCCTGTGTATAGAAAGCATTTTGCGTTATTGGCAGATGATGGAAAATCTAATTTTCTAAGGATAGACAATATTGGATGATGTTACCTGAAGCGTACCATGCACAGTGGCAAACAATGAACTTGCCAGATTTCCCAGAATCCCTTGGTGTTCATATCACACCTGCCATAGTTGTATATCCTAAAATTTGTGCTACATTTCATCTTTAAATACTACTGCTCAATGCAGTGGTGACCAAAACAATATCTAATATCTGTTGCAGAACTAAAACTCCCAAGATGCCTTGCCAAATTTAAGGTTGGAAAAGCATCCTGATGTTGTAATAGTACATGTTGGACTGGCTGTCTATTGTTTTGGCCACCCCTGGATTAATGCAATAGATCGAGATAATTGTCTGATGGTATACAAAGTGTTAATGCATTGTTTTGTATTCCCAAACATCCCACTGCTGAACAAAGCACACATCAAAGCATACTTTGATGCAAACTTCAAAACACGAGTACCAGGCTCCAAAGCTAAAAAATAATCACCAACTACTGCTATCACGCAGCTTTAACTTCTATCTGTGTATTTGTTTGGGAAGACATTGAAAGAAGTCTAAACCAGCCTGGCTTACAATAACACAGAGACAAGGCTTCCCACGTAACATGAAATACCAATGCGGGTTCTTACCTCCTTGAAGTTATCGAACGCTGATAAAATGATTTCATGCCCTCCACGGACAAGACAAACGGCTGCCAGCAGTTCTAATACAAGTGCTTTTGTTCTGTACATATAAAAAAAAAAAAAAAGACCAAGAATCAATGGAAATAAAGTTATAAATCAACATCTACCTTAATCGTAGATTCAATAAGGTGACATTTAGAATGATTGCTGCCCTTGAAACTGTTTGAAAAATCCAATTATATACTCTCTAACAAAGGGTTTTAAACAGACAGACAGACAAGCAGAAGCACACATACACACACACACAAATATACATACAGACATGCATATGTATGTAGGTAGGGTAAGTATGGAGATTAGGGGCAATGATTAGGTGTCTGTTAAACACTATGAAAACAGGGGACAAAGTCGAGATTTTTTTAGTAGTCTTCTATATCACGTTTTATTTAGCAATAAATGGGGAGAAGAATTAATATTTGTCTATGTCCTTTTAACAAAATTTGGTTCTAGAAGATACTACCATTGTCCTCACAGGCAGGTCAGTTTATCTTCCAAGACAATGTGCAACAGTTCTAGAATGTCTTCTATTGATCAATTTGATCAAGGTGTAAAGATAAGTCAAGAGGGTCAGAAGTAGAAGGGATGCGACATTTTATTTGTACAAATAAATAGAAAAACGAAGAAAGTGATTTAAATATTGCAGATTTTTTTTTAATTACAATTTTCAATTTTCCTATTAATTATCAATGCATATAATCTGATCACTGTATTTAATTAGTTTAAAAAAAAAATCTGTGTAAAATATGCCCTTTATAAGCATATTGAGTGCTATTTCTTTGTTTTGGTCTGACCTACTTTTGACAGATGGCGAATTAAAAAAAAAGGATACCAAGAAGTCTGAAGAAATCATGTAACACAATTCATAGCCTGACTCGCAGTCTGACTCTCAGTAAGTGTTTGGTAATATAGCAGGGGTGGCCATAATTTCAATTTCCAGCTGTCACAGTGCTAGAACTCTCATGATGCTCTGCCTGTATAGAGCTGACAAAGTGTCACGAGACTTGTAATTCAAAAAAAGTTGGGGATCTATTTTATGAAAAACACTTTTAATGGCATGAAGGGAGGTTTAATAATTAATGTAAGAGCAAGAATGGCAAGGAAACAGTAATACAAAGTAGCATCGTCGCAACAGGCTAATGCGCTAGAATTATATTACACAATATGAATACGAATGAATCAGTCCCATTCATTGTAGCCAGGGGAACAACGAGTACCAAATTATATTACACACTATGAAAAAGAAGAACGGATTTATGTCTCCTTTAATATATTTCATTTAAAACTACGATAACGGGAAAAGTGAGTTAGGAAACGTTTGTCAGAGTCCCTTTAGCAATATGGACAAATTTATAGAAACACAATGTTTGATTAGGAAGAGGTATCAAAAACAATATCAAACACGCGTGGTAGAACAAACTCTTTCTGATACACAAAGTTACCTGTGAACAGGTAAAACTCGTCATGGTTTTTATGTGAATCCTACATTTTTTATATACTGCAAACACCCAAATCCAACACAATGACACTTTACAGCATCTAGACAAACTGACACCAGAACCAGACACACAGCATCTAAAACATAACGTTAAGACGGTAAAAACTGACTACAATAAATGCAAGATTCAATGATAGGAGATCTAGAAAAGGTACAGAGGAAAAACACATAGAAAAAAAGGAATACATAATGAATTAAGCATTACAAATGACTAAACATATCAAACAGTGGGAGTTATAAGATGTTTCTATATGTCTACCAGTTTGACTGTGTTTCTGTCTCCCTCCCTCCCTGGCTACCCATTTATATTTGTCTGCCTGATTTTGTTCTGTCTATTTTTTTGTATGTCTGTCTACCCATATATCAACCTATCAGATTGTCTTACATTGTATCCTTTGACACTCAGAGGTGTCAGATGTCATTATTAGAGCCCAGCTTCATGGCTGCACAATGTCCGAATTAGATTTACTAACTTACTTACAGACGTAGGCTATATTTGTGCTTTATCTTTTAATAAACAATGATTCCTAAAATCACGGTCACACTTCTGCTGGAATGCTAAATTGCCAACACTTTTTCCCCAAAAATATTAAAATTACTATAATACTAAATATAGCTTACCTGGGATTCTTATTGTTTAGACTTAATGCAATCTCATTGACGGCGTGTGGATGGGACATGACCATGTTGAAGCCATACTACAGAAGAAACAAAAGTAACGGAACACTGTTATACTAGCACTAACGGGGCAACAAGGAGAATGTGAATGATTCACTAAAGAACAAATTGCAGTGAGTTGTCTGAAGAACTGAGCTGCAAAATTTAAGGAGACGTATAGAATATAGAAAAAATGGGATACAGCTGTAAACCTAAAAGAATATTAAAAACAAAATAACATAGTGTAGTATCCTTTTAACCCCTTAAGGACCAAACTTCTGGAATAAAAGGGAATCATGACATGTCACACATGTCATGTGTCCTTAAGGGGTTAAACAGTATATGACATGCTAGTATAATGCACTCCTAGAATGTCGAAATAATAGTCGCCTTTAGGGTGCCTCCCCCGATAGTACTATACAGTCTGACAGTTCATTGGTGGTCCGGTGGGTGTTTCTTGACCACCAATGAACTGTTAGACAGTATGCCTATATAATTTGTATTTTGGGGGAGGAATTTCAGGCGGTTATCATTGTTTTTATCATCATTTGCATGATTCCTGCTTTGTCCAAACTCCTGAATATTCAGAAGGGGAAGGAGAGGAGGATTCCATTTAGCCCCCTAGTGCTTGCTATCGGGGAGGCACCCTACAGGCGACTATTATATCGACAATCTGTGAGTGCATTATACTAGCGTGTCATATACTGTTTAAAAGGATACTACACTATGTTATTTTGTTTTTAATATTCTTTTAGGTTTACAGCTGTATCCCATTTTTTCATATTCTATACACCTATTCGTCAGTGACCCACTGGGAGGGTTACCTTGGGAAGCTGTTGATTGATCAAGTTTAGTTATTTATATTTTTTTCTTGTTTTCAAAATGTAAGGAGAAACAGAACATTATAGAGTTGAAAAATTTGCAGATTTAAAGATTTGTTTTTTTTAACCAAATGGTGATATTTGGTCTTAATTTTGCAACTTTGTTTACGACTCCTCACAACTCACTTGTTGATGACTAAATATGAATTAACACATTAACAACGGGCCATTTGCAAAATGCTTTTTCATGGAAAATAAATGTCATCAGCTCTAATCAACTCTATTCAAGACAGGGTCAACTCTCTATGAAAAGGTGGCTAGGCAACATCAAGTGTTTGTTTATTTCAATATTGATCTGTTTTTCTTTATTATTATTGATTTTCAGGATCAATACAAATTAAGGGCAAACATAAACCTATGAAATAGTCAACTAAACATTTATTACCTGTCATATATTTTGTTATCTACTTACATATTACTACAAATGAACCGGTATTTGGTGATTATGTTTATTGCTATTACCATTTAATCCAGAACAAATAGCGGGGGAGCTAATGGCCACCTGTGTTTTGATAAAATAATTTTATGTGGTCAGTTTACTGTAAACAATAGTGATGCTAGTTTGAGTTTCTCTTAAAGGACATTGTGAAAATTAAATGAAAGGATATAATAGTCAGGAGTATGTTTATGATTTATGTTCATTGTAAAACAATTTCACATCCTTTAATCATAATTATTCACAGAAAAAAGCTGCATTAGTTGGTTTTGGTAAAGTGTTATAAGTAACCACTTCCTAATGGCGCAAACAAGAAGAGGATTATATTTTGAGGATATGTTACTTTCCTTTTCAAAAGAATATAGATGTTAGTTAGTAGATAACACATTAAATAATTATACATAACAGATACATTATATGGCCAAATATAATGTGGACAATGTTATTATTTACAGAGTTCAGGTATTTCAACTTCACCCACCACTAACAGGTGCATACAATCAACACACAACCATGAAATCTCTATAGACAAACATTAACACTACAATGAGCAATACTGAAAATCTCACTGTCAAAGGATTCCATCTTTCCCACAATTTATTCACAATGGTAATTGCTATTATTGTTGTGAAGTGGAAGTGTGTATGAGCAAAGACTCCTGCTATGAAGTGGTAGACTCACACAGATTCACAGAAAGGGGACCACAAGAGCTTAAGCATGTAATGCATTAGTATCACCAAGTTGAATCAATAACTACAGAATTTGAAACTATCTCTTGAAGCAACATCTGAACCCTAGAACTGTGTTTCGGACCTTCAGTAAAGTGGTTCCAATTGCTAAGCAGCATTATACAAACCTGACATCAACATGCACCATGCCAAGTGCCAGCTGGAGTGGTAGAAAGCTTGCCACCAGTGGACTCTGGAGCAGTGGAAACACGTTCGCCGGAGCAGTGGAAACACGTTCGCCGGAGTTATGAATAATGTTTTACTATCTGGCGGTTTAATGGAAGAGTCTGAATATGGCAGATAGCAAGAGAATGTTTTGCAATTGCGTGCTTCCAACTTTGGCCTCTATTGAATTCTGTTGGACAAGCTTTTCAAATAATCACAATCATTTTTAAATGATTGATTCCCATTGGCATTAATGGTGATTTCTGTAAATAAATCATTTGAAAGGTTTTTCTAACAGATTGTGATTATTTGGAAAGATTACCCAAAATAAAAAATTGAGGTCTTTGTGGCAAAATTTTGGGGTATGCTCTTTCCTGTTCCAGCATGGCTGTGTCCCTGTGCACAAAGCAAGGTCCATAAAGCCATGATTTGACAAGGTGGCCTGTACCGAACCCTGACCTTAACCCCACTGAACACATTTGGAAAAACTGGAATGCTGATTGTAATCCAGACCTTCTTGTCCAACATTAGTGTTTGACCTCGCAAATGCTCTTTTGGCCATTTTGGCCACAGACATTCCAAAATCTGGTGGAAAAAATTCCTAGAGGAGAGAAGGCTGTTATCACTGCAAGGGGCACTTTATATCAATGCCCTTGATTTTGAAATACGATGTTTAACAAGCTCACATAGATGTGATGGTCATTTGTCCACATATTATTGCCACATACCGTATATGGTTCTTTAATCACGTTTTCAAATGAGTGATAATTACCATTAGTAAACATTCTATTACATACCTGGTAGTTCATTATCGCTCGTAAACACATGATACAGACATGTACGTCATCTTTTTTACATACTAATCTTGAGTTTTTTAGAGTCCTCCTGCTTGGAAGAGTATTATACCTAAAACAAACATAAATACAATAAACATAAAATAAAATCTACAAATAAACTAACACTAATCCCTACACTACACTATCACTAAACATTAATCTAACCTACTTAATTTGACATTTACATTACGACTAACGTTAAACTAAAAATATGAAACATAAAAGATACATAACATCGATAACATCTCTTAAGGGGAAATAATACTACTTCAAGGATCCGGAGACATTTATAAACCACTCGACCTTCATTTTTGTGTTATGTTATGGTGTCTTGAGAACTACTCAATGTCATTATTTTCCATTAATACACAGTTTACTATTATGTATCATTTCTGTGTGTGCATTGTTGTTTTTTCCCCCAGACATTATGGTAACACAATGATAAAAGTATATGCAAATTAAAACTTTAATGTATTATCTCTCCTTAATAATTTATCGCCCAGACCATAACTATGGCTATGAGGTTCCTCGTGCTCTGTGATCCTTTCCTTACTGTATTGGTTAAAATATCAATAGCAACGTAGTTCCTTTCTATAAAAGAATACATTATGCACATTACAAACAATACAATACAATAATAATAGAATGGTTTATTACAAGATATAAATAGACGTACAATTACTAGTTTCCAAACTTATTTCCACTTACCGTAATTCACTTAAAATCAGAGAGAGAGAAACCCAATTATTTCAACTATTGGCTGATAAATCTTAGAATGGGTTACATGCAGTAACGTACATGGTTACGATATATAAAAACACATACAACCGTCAAGGACGGCCATCTTATATTAATTTAACGCACTATACGTGTCTAGATAGCCATATACGTCCTGCTAACCACTAGCGAGTGGCACAAATACCTATGTATTAGCATTTTACTTAGTTTAGGCCTTACAATGTTGTCTGTAAACTGCTTGCTAATACTTTTGTGGCGTTGCTAGTCTGTCTGTAATCATATGCACCAAAAAAATAAAAAACACATTGAAGAGAAACCATAATACTATGGAATAATGCTGCCTAAGATTAATATACCCGTATCACATATTAAATAAAGAAAGAGTGGTGGAAATTAAATAACATCCCTCTATAAACTGACCTCAGATAAGGTTGAAAAACTGTATAGTGGAACACAAAAAGAAACATATGCTGGGATAGGGTTGTTAGCATGTTATATCACTTTCTATAAACAACTAGTGGAAATCAAATGTGCCAGATTTCACACAACACCACTGGACCTGGTGGATGCACTCTGGGTGATGCAGCTCTTCTCCAGTATTATGTGCCTACACACAGTGTCCTCCTGCAGGTGGGCAATTGATCCTCTTATGCATGGTCCCACTCACTCACTATAAATGTATATATACACACAGACATACAGGCCTCCCATTAGCCATGATTTTGGTCAGAACAATTTCTATTTTGCGGTCCTGATTTAATTCCCTTGTATCCCATATCTGTGGACACCAGAGAATTGTCTTCAGACAGCACAGTGAGTGCACAGGATTAGAGGAGTTCAGCAGTCCTCTCTGCATGGTATGTTTGGGCCCTACCAGATAGTCTGTCAGGCTGGCATGACTCATACCAGGTTGACAAAGCCCTTCAGTAGACATGCTCTATTTCTGGGCTGGCTCACCACTATGAGCATTGCGAGTGACGTAAGTCATGTCACTGACAACGTCCCTTTTGGCCACTGAGCAAAACTCTGGGCACTGAGCAGAACACATGAACACAGATAGAGATTCATTATGTTTCTTTTGTAATGCACAAACTGTGTAAAAACTAAAAAAGTGTTAATTTTTAAAACCTAAGCAGAAGATGTTAACAAATGGCCTTAGAATAACATTTTCTGTGATCAGACTGTGTCTAGATAGTACTCCCAACATAAAACTGATGTGACAAACACTCTTTACCATGGACGTTTGCCACACACTCCTGGAGGAGTATGGAAGCTGGCTTCCTGCCCACCGACTATTGTCTAGGTCGGACACCCCGTTCGGGAGTTATCCTCCCCAGCCGCCATTAGCAGCTTTCCCTGGGTGCCCCTGGTTCGGCACTTTCCCTTCATTCGAATGGAACCAAACACTAGCTCCCTGGTGGCCGGTCGCATGAAGACACCCACGAATTGTCCTCAGCAGTACTTAGCCACGATCGTTATGGAACTAAATTCTGCATGAGGACTTCGTGAGTCCCCGGTCTCCTCAGCGTTACTTAGCCACGAATGTTATGGAATTGTTTTCAGCATGAGGTGACAATGCGGTTCCCGGACAACTTGGTCTGGGGTTTTGAACAACTTTTTGGAAGGAAGGTGCTTGAGACTAAGGGGCGCAAACGCAACCTGAGAGCCAGGCAGAGAACCCCATATTGCGGAGGCAAGAGCTCCCGAACGTTGACCGGCAAAGCACCCTATTTTAGTCATAGGACCCCATGTGCGGCTGAACAAAACTTGAACACGGTGACGTTTCCTCTACACTGCATAGATCTGAGCACTATTTGGAGAGCATGGGCTATTAGATCAGGGCTATTTGGGGATGTATTATTTGTGGGGTTATTACATCTTTTTTTGATGTTTGGGGGAATTTTTATGTTTTATATTTTTCTTTTTGCATGTCTGTTCCTTTGAGATAATCAGCTTACTGGTCTTAACGCAATTATCTCCCAAGCACAGCGATTTATGGGAGGTGCTTGTCTTGTATTGAATGGAGACCCTATGCTGGGGGCTGTGTATAAAAGCAGGCAACTTGGCCATAATAAAGCAGTTCCTTTTCACCCTTCACTCAGTCTGGGCTAGTGTTTGGGTGGATCAGCTATACTTTCTGCAGGAAGCTGTACCCAGGACCCTGTTCCAGGGCGGGAAGCGACGTTGGCGGCTAGGGGCTGAAGCACTCCTGTGTCCTGGAGGAGAGCTAGGAAGTGAGCTTGATGGAGGTACGCAGTCGGGCTGCCAGGCGATCCGTCACACCTGATTTATATGAGTCTCAGTTTTTAGACCTACACAGTTTGTTTTATCAGTGTTATAAGCAAGTGAATATTTAACTTGCATTGCTAAAATCAAGATATACATTTATATAGTCAGTGTCTAGCTCGTTTGAGCAGGGCCATTAACACCCCTTGTTTCTTTGCAACCAACTCGCCTTGTTGTAAATACTTCTCTGTTAGTCCACCTATTGTACAGGACTGCGGAATTTGTTGGCGCTTTATAAATAATAACAGTAATGTCAACTCGGCCGCTCCTGCAACCGTTAAAGTTAAAGTTCAATGACTGTACTGGTTGTTCTTAGCAGATGGCCTGCTTACTCGATATGGCATGAGAGCATTGTAAATTCTTTAAGTGTCTTAATGCAAGATAAGCCAGGTAATTACCATGGAAAGTACTGAATGTTTTATTTGTATAGCATCTCATCTCTTTGAACTTAAAGGGACACATCAGGTAAAAGTACCACTCCTTTTTAAATGTGTTTGATAGAAAAAAAAAACATTACAAGAAGCATTGAAAAATATATTGCTTAATATTTTAAGGATATCCTCGGAGATTTAAATTAGCTCATCTGCAGTCATTTCCTGGCTTAAACCTCTCACCTAATTCCAGGTATCACATCATTCTTATAGGGGAATTATAGGTACACGCTCTATAATATTTAATAGACATGAATGGAAAACAAAAACATGCACATACTTGCTTCTGCTTCTACTTATAATTTTTATTTATTGTTTCTCATTATACTAATATGGCACAAATGGCTGCATTGCATATTTTGACAAGAAACAGAAGTGACGCCTGTTTAACGTGATATCGGAAGCTCTATATACAAGTACCGAAAAACGGAAATTACGTTTTCAGATGCCAGTAAACGGAAATGATGTATCGGCGCGAATACCGGAAGTCACGTGAGCGTCAACAAACATCCGAATTACGCGCCCATTATGAGAAGGTCGACTCTTACAGATTGTATGGGTATAGGACGCCATATTGGGAGGGAATGAATACCGGAACTCCCATATATGGCATTGAGGGGTGGGTTTTGTATATTTTCTACATGTGTTTGGAATTTTTTAATTTTGCATTTAATTTATAAGCAAGTTTTTGTGACATAACATTATTTCACCTGAGGAAGACCAAGAGAGTGGTCGAAACGCGTTGTGCCTGTTCAGTTTTTTATTTTAAATAAAGTATTTTGGGGGGCGGCATGCATGGCGACTGGCAGCACTTGCGGGAAGCTCCGGCAACTAACCGTATTGTAAGTGCCCTGCAGGAGTTCCAGAGTGCCCTGTCACCCTTAATGTGAGACATTCCTGCGTCAGCGATCTACTGAAACAAGCGACAAGTGTCTGGAAGCGGCTCCCTCTGCACACGCTGGAGATGCGAGTGAGGCCTGGTGAGCCCGTCGGACAGGCAAGACGGCCGCTTGCCTGTACTGTGTGGCACTGGGCGTCCGCAGGGCAAGCTACAGCTCCGTTCCCCCCTTTGGACCGGTGGGGGATATCTCGGTCCACACTGGCTGGCCGACCGCACCAATGACCCGGTCAACTTTTTCTGAGAAGCAATCTAAACCAGCCAGGCCAGCGGGCTGAAGCCACGAGCACAAGCCAAGAGGGCCGAGGCCTATCTAAAATGGCGGAGGCCTCGAGGCTCCCAAGCCCCAACGACAGTGACATACTCACTCGGCTGAATAAGCACTTCCAAGACTTCTGGCTAAAACTCGAGCACATGTTACACCAACCAGCCCCACCACTGACACGTACTTACCAAAAGTACTCAACTTCAGGGGCTCCCACACGGCGGCGGATCGGAAGGCGCACCCCCCTGAAGCACGGGAAAGCGCGACCACAACCACGGAGGCACCTAACCTGTCAACCCCGCCGGGAAACTGTGTGGCACCCAACAACGGGAACTCATCCAACGCCTCCACAGAGCCAAAATTTGCCCGGGAGCCAGAACACCACAACAGCGGAAGGTTCTCATGCAAAGCCCAGGCCCTCAAGACGAACCAGCACGCACCAGCAAGCACCGACCACACTGCACCTGTCGCCCGACGGCCACTGGCAGCCCTGCATGAACTGTCCTCACATGGAAACTTACAGCCCAGCCGGGGTATAGGTTAACTGACTGCTTGAATGTGCTGGCATGCCAGGCTTGCTGCCATGAAAGATCACTCCACCATTGCTAGTGATGAATGGCAGTGTTACCCATTTCTATTAGCCACCAGTTGATGTTTCAATGTTTTTGCTAGCTCAAGCTTTTTCCCTCTTTCCACCACTTATTCTCACATTTCTCTCACGCTAACTTAGCTGTGCTTTAGGTCTCCAATGCCATACATCGCTATAACTCATAAATGCAAATCCAGCAACGAGACTATACACACATATGATGAGCCTCACAGCTATACACAATGTGTTGTTTTTTGTTTTTTTAAATCAAACCTGCTGTTAGTAAATACAATGCAGATCTCTCACCCATACACAACTAAGACTAACTGTGCTGTTGCGGTTAGCGTAGTTTCAAAGTTCATGTTAATGTCTTTAGGTTAAGCGTAAATAACGACATCATCCTGTGTACCAGGGAAAATACACAGCTTAATCCTGCCAAGCTAATCAACAAATGTCAGAGCTGGATGTTCCCTAATTGATGTATTGTTTTCCTATGTTACAATGCATCTAAGTCTTATACGTGTACCTTTCTTGATACCTAATGAAACAATGAAAATGTGCGCAGTTTCAACTATATGCCACTAATGTTCTGTCTATTGTCAAAAATCTGTCTCACTTTAGCTGTTGTGGCAAAGTGAGAATACCTGTAACTTTCAAGCGCTTCAAAAATAAAGAATTTAAAAAATAAATAAAATAAAGTATTTTACTTTTAAACTTATCTTGGTTCCTGATTGCATTCAGACGAAATCTGATGTCCGTTTCTGGTGGGACCAGTCTACACACAGCACTCTTCTGGAAATATCCTACATGCTTTTACAGTAGAGAGCCGACTTATATGGCTCTTTAAAGTGTGAGTGCTCCAAGTTACTTTCTATATTACATCTTGGTTTTAACATATTGTCCTATGATAGCTGTTTATGTTACAGATCACATAATTATTCATCCAGCGTGTGCGCAAAACCTCCTCTTCTTTTATCCAATTAAATATACTGTATCTGTCTCGACTTGGTGGACGGTGGACCTGATCAGCCTTAAAAACCTTCAGACGCGAATACTTGCATGTCAATATGCATGGAGTCAGTCTGTATCTGAACCACTGCAATTGCTTATAGAACATGTCTAGGTACCAATTCTCAGAGTTCCACAGAAAACTATATCCAGCTCATACCAAAATAGATGACCGGATATGGTTTTCCATCAAACAGATCCTAAGACAGCTACTGTTGAATGCCTTGGCCAAGCCTGCATCTCAGCATGTACTCATGTGGCAATATTTCAGCCACTCTTGTCCGATTACGGGAGTGGTGTAGAGACTCAGACTGACTATCATAACCCATGTCTTGTGACCGTCTAAGGATAGATCTCTTTCCTTACCTGGACTGAACAGATGGTTAGGAGATATGTCTATGCAGCTCTGTGTACGGTTGTCTGTTATATTTTGTTTTAGCAATGCTCTTTTACTTAGATCTTACGCTTTTCTCTTAACCTAATTCAATGCCCATTCTGTCTATGTTCAAGTTGTCTATTATTAGCTCATAACTCTATAATCCGTTTCTATAACAAGACACTCGCGTGGAGTAAATGCAAACTATCCACTTCATAAGTGTAACCTACGTCTTAGCAACAAAATACAGTGCTCAAAGGACACTCATTGCCTAATTTTGTCTTTCAAGGACAGAATGTTTGTTGATAGATTGCTGATTGAATATTGTATCTCCTCTCTTTTCCAATTGTTTGTCTGGAACAACTCAGTAAAAAATACATTTAAATTAAAAAAAATTTAAAAACCATTGTCTACTTTTCTCACATGATGCAAAGTTTTTTTTGCAACAGAGGAATTGTATTCTCTCTGAATGTGATTTGCAACTTTTTCATTATATAAAATTATACCACACCTAGCAACAGTACAAATACACAGCCTCCAGGACATAAGTTAAGGGGTTTACAGAACTCTTACCCATCGTTCATTAAATAGATGTTTATTCTACTCTGCCAACAGCCACATGACCTGATTCTAACCCTGCGAGTGTCCGGTGTACCATTTTATTTAGACTGTGCACAGAGAACAAAATTCACAAAAACGTGGGTCATTTATGGCTATTGTATTAGAGAAGATAAATTGAAAATGACATGTCTGGACATTAAAAAGAAATAGAGAAAAAAAAACAAAGCAGCATTCAATACACTTTTACTGGTGGTGAGGCTGCAGAGCATGTTCCCTGCTGCAGGCTTAAGGATGTAGCAAAACCAATTATCTCTAATGTGATGCTCACTCACTATTTGGCCACATACGTGCAGAGAACTTATACAGGAGTGCTTCTTGACTCATTTTAATGGCTTGTCTTACACTCACTACTTCCTGTGGTTAACCCATATGGTTTTAAGATACATTTCTTTGGTTTATTTTTGACTGTTACACAAGACTAAAATGATTCTTGCAGCTTCCGTACCTTGGAACATTCTAAATTTGCTAGCCCAGGGACTTATCAAAAATCTTAACCCTTCTATAGCTAATCAGAAACTATAATGTTGAGATCGGCCAAATGTGATTTTAAAAAAACATCCCCTAAACAGAAAATCTTAATTTGCAAGGCTTAAAGATCATCTTAATTGCAAAGCATATAGTCCAACAAAAATATTCCAATTATAGAAAGGAATTGGACTGAGTCCAATCATCTAATCTGTATAACCAGTGCTTGTCAAAGTGGTCAGACCATCACTAGCCAGTCCGCAGTATGCCAAGCCTAAGGCAATTCTTGACGCAGTCAGCGCAAGTGAGTATGCATGTACTATCGTGCGGATATCAGGACTCCTTGAGGCTGAATGATGTAAGCGTGATGAAGTCTCTGAATTTCCTTCTCTACTGACTATCTACTTAAAGCAGCCCAGGGTAAATAACTCTGCTGGCCCCTTACTATTGTGTTTCTACATATTTTGTTATCTAAAATACTCATATTCTAAACATTCCGTCATTCCTTGGGTACATACACATGTAATATCATACCGTACTGATAGCTCATTAATGACTATTGAATGCATTTCCTGTGGAGTACAAAGGTAAGCACACAAAGAATGAAATTCAAACACCGTCTGACTCACTGTGATGTGTAAATAAAATCATCACACTGCAGGATTAGCACAGAATTTTATTATGGTTATCAAGAATGATCCTGCGGATCAAACAAAGATTTGGTGGGACTTCGAAATACTGAACATACAATGAATGTCACTTAGCAAGTTAACACTTTTTCTGTTTTTCTGAGACCGTACACTGATCATTAGAACGATCAAAGAGAAAAGCATAAAATAAAATTAAATCATACAATTCATAATTGTAATGTTTTGGTAACATATATGCTGTTTAATTCTAAATGCAAGTGTTTAATATATGTAGTAGTTGAGACCATGTTTAAACTGCATCTCCCCTTAATCTATTTATTTTTAATCATTGCAAACAGTAAACCATAACATAACCAGACCAAATAACCAAATAGAATATTTAACCCAACTATTTTTTTTTACTACACATTCATAACTCATTTTGTATGTATTTTAGAATACTTCTATATTCCTAAATGGGTCACGCAAAAATAGATTTAAAGAGACACTATAGTCAACAAAACAACTTTAGCTTAATTAAGCAGTTTTATTATTAATGTTATTAATTATTATTAATGTTATTATTGTCATTTATATAGCGCCAACAGATTCTGTAGCCCTTTACAATATTATGAGAGGGGGGATTTAACGATAAATAGGACAATTACAAGAAAACTTACAGGAACAATGTAATAAGGGGGGGGGGGGGGGGGGTTTGAAGAGGGCCTGCTTAAACAAGGTTATAGTCTATAGTTTTGGTGTATAGATCATGCCCCTGCAATCTCACTGCTCAATACTCTGCCATTTAGGATTTAAATCCCTTTGTTTATGAAGCCCTAGTCACACCTCCCTGCAAGTGACGTACACAGCCTTCCTAAACACTTCCTGTATAGAGTCATCTAATGTTTGCAGTTCCTTTATTGCAAATTCTGTTTAATTTAGAATGACATCTCCTGCTCTGTTAATAGCTTTCTAGACCCTACAGGAACCTATGTAATGAATGTTCAATTTACAGAACAGGAGATACAAATGTTTAATGTAAGTAACATCTGATTGAAAAACAAAGATTTTTGTGCTTGAGCAGGCTGTGTCAGTCACAGCCAGGGGAGGTAAGGCTATGGCTTTTTTTTTTTTTTTTTTACGCCAGTGAGCCAAGGACAGGACTGTCCAGTGCAAATTGAGCTGGTTGTGATATTTTGTGATTGAAACGTATTTTTAAAAATGCAACATTTCATCTGATGGGTTCAGTCTTTCTTACCGTAACGTAGAATGTCTGCCTGATCGAGTAATGCTATTCCCAACAGGTGACGGTAAATTACTTCCTCTATGTAAGTCCTCGATGGACCGACTCCAAGGCTTGGATTTATCCACATTATTTTCCACATTAGTTTCTAAAGTTTCAAAGTCAAACCTAAAAGGAAATAAAAAAGCACAGAGGCAATTAAAACACCTTTCCTTTTTTGACAGAGATCGCTGCAGACTGTTGGATACAAACTGATTTATGGTTCTTACAGATTGCTGGGTAACCATTCTGAGGGGAGGGCTGGCAGCCTTAGGTCTGGGGGGCAAATCCAGTCAAGTGGCCCATTGCACCAAGAGGAGAGTAAAAACACCTTTCCCATGTGATTGAAAGTGTGTGTGTGTGGGGGGGGGGGGGGTGGAGAGCAGTCAACTAAACAGACAATCAATGACAGGCACACACACTTGCTGATTTGGCACACACTAAAAACACACACTCACTGACAGGCACACGCACCCACTCACTGACAGGCACACAGACACACAAAGAAAGACACATTGTTACAGGCATACTGACTCAGACAGACAGACATACTGACACACACAGGCATACTGGCTGACACAGACAAATTGGCACACACACAGAGACATACTTGCACACAGACATACTGACACACACACAGAGATACATACTGGTACTCACACAGACACACACAGAAAGACACACTGTTACAGGCATACTGACTCAGACAGACAGATATACTGACACACAGGCATACTGGCTGACACACACACAGACAAACTGGCACACACACAGAGACATACTTGCACACACAGAGACATACTTGCACACACATAGACAGACATACTTGCACACACATAGACAGACATACTGACACACACACAGACATACTGACACACACAGACATACTGACATACTAACACACAGACATACTGACATACTGACGCACACACACACAGACATACTGACATACTGACTGACACAGACATACTGACACACACAGACATACTCATACACACACACCCAAACTTTTCACTTTTAAAACCAGTGGACAGGGGCTGAGTAAGGGGACAGGGCTGTAGTGGGGGACAGGGGGTGGTAGTGGAGGGTATAAGCTGTAATTGGGGGTTTAGGAAATGTACGGGGGGATAGGGGCTGAAGCAAGTTGATGGCTACAATTTGGGAAAGGGACTGTGGTGTGGGTAATATGGGTTGCAATTGGGGGAGAGGAGCTGAAGTGGGGATGTTATGGGGCTGTGGTGGGGTGCATGGGGCTGAGGAAGGGGGCAGGAGCTGAGAGGGGGAAAGGAGCAGGGAAAGGGTGGGACAGGGGCTGACCAAGGGGACAGGGGCTGAGGTAGGGGACAAGGGCTGACTAAGGGGACAGGGGCTGACTAGGGGGACAGGGGCTGAGGAGGGGGGGCAGGGGCTGAGGAGGGGGGGCAAGGGCTGAGGCAGGAGCTGACTAAGGGGACAGGGGCTGACGAAGGGGAGGTGGGGACAGGGGCAGAGGTGTGGACAGGGGCTGAGGTGGAGACAGGGGCTGACTAAGGCTGAGGTGGGGACAGGGCCTGAGGTGGGGACAGGGGCTGAGATTGGGACAGGGGCTGAGGAGGGGACAGGGCTGAGGAGGGGACAGGGGCTGACTAAGGGGACAGGGGCTGAAGAGGGGGGACAGGGGCTGAGGAGGGGGGACAGGGGCTGACTAAGGGGACAGGGCTGAGGAAGGGTGACAGGGGCTGAGGTAGGGGACAGGGGCTGAGGAGAGGACAGGGGCTGAGGAGGGGGCAGGGGCTGACTAAGGGGACAGGGCTGAGGAGGGGAATAAAAAAAAACACTAAAGTGTATTTCCCCCCACCCTGAGTCTTACCTTAGGCCAGGGAGGGGTGGACAACAGCCAACAGGAGCAGCAGCCAGTGAAGTCGGCCTCTCCTGATGATGTCAGGAGGAGGGGCCGTGACTTCCTCTGCACTTCTCCCAGACTCCCCAGCGGTCCTGTGAGAAGAGCAGAGGAAGTCACGCCCCCTCCTCCTGACATCATCAGGAGAGGCCGGCCGACTCCACTGACTGCAGACTGCAGGGAGAGCGAGGTAAGTTGAAAAATATGACTCCTCAGCCAGAAGCAGGGGGTTCAGATTTTTCCTTTTTTTGCTGGGTGTGGGCGGCCCTGGGTTTAGGGCGGCCTGGGGGGCAATTGCCTCCCTGCCCCCCTTCCCAGCCCGCCCCTGAATTTCTGACAGAGACATTTGACAAGGGAATGTCAAATTTAAACAAAGGAGATGTTGAGAAAAATTGAACAAAATGGAAAAAATTGTCAGTTCTCCACCAATTTTGGTTTAGCAATAACCCTCCAAATAATATAGCTGCTGGTAGCATTTGCACAACACAACTAGGGAATATTTAAAGTGAAAGCATCAATCAAGAATGCGTGGGTTCTCTGCAGTAGAGTTTAATATTTGAGCTATACAAGGTGTTAGTAATAGTACAGATCAGGTGTGTCTTCTTTTGACTTTCCAATTATTGGAAAGTCATTCTTTTAATAATCTGTTAAATAGCAGCTGATAGACAACTATGAGTAACGTAGCTCTACAATAGATGCACTGTCAAGACTAGACACATTTTTGTTTTCCCATTTGACAAGGGTTCTATCCACTAAACAGTGAGTTGAGAACCAATTTGCAACGTTTAGACCAAAATAGACAATTTGGAAATATTTTTTAGATTGGTCCCATTACATATATTAGGAGATTAAGTGGTTATGGTGCCTAGTGAGTCCCTTTAAAAGCACAAAATAGCATTGAAATTAGTTAAATGAATGGACTGCTACACATAAGCATATTATATATTTGAGTAATAAAGTATCTCCCTCTTGTGAGCAGATGACAAGCCACTTGTAGCGTGTTTACTCATTCGGGAATATCCCCAAACAAGACAGCCTGCATGCTTCATGCCATTTTTCAAATGTTAGCAATAATATTAAAAATTTAATTTTCCATCATAGCGAACTAATGAAACATGAATAATACAGCGTGGCTGCCAAGATTTTCAAAAACAAGCATATACGAGAACAGCAAGCTACAGGAAAGTGGTTTTAAAAAACAGTCCTCCGGTGTAATATTGCATTATTTAATTCATTTATAAACTGGAGAAAAGTAGAGAAATTATTGCTTTGTTGACGATAATACATACCACTCTTTTTATTAATATTTTGGTATAGGTATTAAAAAATAATAAACAGAAGAAAAAAAACAAATGAGCAGAATTTGTATTACAAAAATCTGCTTTACTGCAGAGTTTTAAAGGCATTAAAAGAAGTCCATTAAATATTTTATTTTTCTAACAGTATTTTTTTCTTTTGGTCTTAGATTATTCTATGTATTTGTATGTTATTTGTTTTGTTTTGTGTGGACTTTGTTTACTCTATGGGGTGTTTTGTAAACTCTGAACTGTAGTGCATTGAAATCCAATTTGTATTATTTAGGAAAAGTAGAAATATTTATAGACACATAGAATGTGATGGCAGATAAGAACCCTTCCGCCATCTAGTCTGCCCAATTTTCTAAATACTTTCATTAGTCCCCGGCCTTATCTTATAGCTAGGATAGCCTTATGCCTTTCCCACGAATGCTTAAATTTCTTTACTGTGCTAACCTCTACCACTTCAGCTGGAAGGCTATTCACTACCCTCTCAGTAAAGTAATACTTCCTGATATTATTTTTAAACCTTTGTCCCTCTAATTTAAGACCATGTCCTCTTGTTGTGGTAGTTTTTCTTCTTTTAAATATAGTCTCCTCCTTTACTGTGTTGATTCCCTTTATGTATTTAAATGTTTCTATCATATCCCCCCTGTCTCGTCTTTCCTCCAAGCTATACATGTTAAGATCCTTTAACCTTTCCTGGTAAGTTTTATCCTGCAATCCATGAACCAGTTTAGTAGCCAGTCTTTGAACTCTCTCTATGGTATCAATATCCTTCTGAAGATACGGTCTCACCAGTGTTCTGTACAATGGCATGAGCACTTCCCTCTATCTACTGCCAATACCTCTCCCTATACAACCAAGCATTCTGCTAGCATTTCCTGCTGCTCTATTACATTGTCTGCCTACCTTTAAGTCATCGGAAATAATCACCGCTAAATCCCTTTCCTCAGATGTTGAGGTTAGGACTCTATCAAATATTCTGTACTCTGCCCTTGGGTTTTTACGTCCAAGGTGCATTATCTTGCAAACCTGGACAAATTCCTCAACTCAGCTATAGTCATACCGAGTTTTTCCACTAAAGTCAGAATACAAAGTGAATTTCAAATTTAAGGCCAGAGTACTCGAGCTGAAAGCAGAGCTGAATTACAGAATGTTTCCTGTTTGACTACTTTCACCTTGAATTTAGAAGTCACTTTGAATGCTCACTTTCGTGAATAGCCCTCTCAGTTGATCTATATTTTAGTCTAGCGTATTAGCAGGCACATCAGCACAAATCAATGGAAGTCAACAGTCAGGAAAAGAGTTGAGCAGTTTAGCAGAGACTCAGAGCTGACGGTAGGTATAATAATATAATGAGATTTTAAATGACATATTACGCTTACGTGACTGCGTATTGTGCGAAGGAAAGATATTCCACCAGAACATCCAAGCCTTTATTTTCTTCATTCAAAAATTCTCTCACCCACCTGAAAAACAAAACATCAACATGGAACGCTCAATTATTTAAAGAATTACATTCTGTTTTTGATTTTTTATTGTTTTAAAAGCATTCCCTCCCAACCGTATGTATACCTGTGTTATTACATAGTTACACCGTTACATAGTTACATAGCTGAAAAGAGACTTGCGTCCATCAAGTTCAGCCTTCCTCACATTTGGTTTTTGCTGTTGATCCAAAAGGAGGCAAAAAAACAGTTTGAAGCACTTCCAATTTTGCAACAAGCTAGAGAAAAAAAATCCTTCTTGACCCCAGGATGGCAGTCAGATTTATCCTTGGATCAAGCAGTTATTACCCTACATTGAAATTATATCCTTGAACATTCTGTTTTTGCAAGTATGCATCTAGTTGCTGTGTGAACATCTGTATGGACTCTGATAAAACCACTTCTTCAGGCTGAGAATTCCACATCCTTATTGTTCTTACAGTAAAAAAAACCTTTTCTTTGTCTTAGACGAAATCTTCTTTCTTCCAGTTATGCTTTGATTTCTATTCAAAGTAATCCAAATTATATTTAGCATAGAAACCCCCGTCCCCCGCACCTTCACCTTCCCCACAGTAACTCTAATATGTCAAACTATTTAGTAATCTCGGAAGAAGATAAATGGAGGGCGCTGGGAACACTGTAGAGCAGGGGTAGGCAACCTTCGGAACTCAAGATCTCGTTGACTACATATTCCATAATGCTCAAACAGCCATAACGCTGACAAAGCATCAAGGGAGACATAGTCCACGACATCTGCAGTGCCAGAGGTTGCTTATCCCTGCTATAGAGGTTGTTTGATGAAAAGTAAAAAAAAATACGCCACTTGAAATTCTGCTGATGTTTTTAGAAATCTGCATTTGTGGAAATGTCGTCAGATTGCATTCTAATACACATGTGCAGAGTATTTGATCATTTTCATATTTTTATTATAACTACTGCATGTAAAAAAAGCACGTAAAAGATACATTGTTTTGCCAGTGAGAACATCCACAACAATCAAAACAACTGCAGTGGTAACATGTGCAGGACTTGCAAAGATAAACAAAGGATGTCTCAATGGAGATTTTGTTCAAAATTCTTAAAGGACTGCACAAGCAAAAATAAAATGCAAAATGAGCACACAAAAAAAATCAGATGGTTCCTTTATTAGATCCATTTAAGAAAGACTGTATCACAAAAGAAAACATTCCTAATAGTTTATTTCTCTGCCTATGTCAACTACGTCAAATTTCCTCACAGCAAATATAAAATCTTGTCAGTTGTGTTTGTTTAAACATTTGGTTGAAGAATAGGAAGCATACTAATAAATGGAGTATAAAAAAACAAACAAAAAACAAAACGTGTATACATTGTTGTTTAGGTATTCCTAAAGCAAAAAAAAAGGAAATTTGCATAATATAAATGTATTGGATTATATTTTACAAGAATATTAGGAATAATTCTAAAGTTTTAGAGGGGGATGGGGCCGAACCTCACCAGCGGCACAGACCAGTGGAGTGTAGGGGCCTAACTAGAAGAGTGGGCGGAGCCTAGCACCAAACACCATGCCTAGGTCCAGAGCACCTGGGTGGTCCGCATGATGTGCATTTATTTTCTCATACTACCTTTCTTTTTTAAGATACCAAGATACCGTGTGTTAATCTGCTTTTATCTTTGCCAATCGCTGCCTATATCACACATCCTACTGCTGCTATCTACAATGTATACCATCTGCAGCGTACTTCCATTGTACACTGTAATGCAGCCATCAAAGCCTTATGCCAAGTCTAGATTAGCAACACTGTCCTTCATTTAATGAACTCATGTGTTACAATATAATGCAGTGTTATTCTCCATGGCGTATGACTTGGTGTTCCAGGAAATACGCATTCACTTTATTTTATCATACAAACCCTTTTCTACTGTTTGTATTCTGTTTTTACCTTTGCCAATTGCTATTTACATTGCATACCATACTGTATGGCAGATATCTATAATGTATACAACCTATCTACAGTGCATACTGTAATGCTGTTATCCAAGCCCCATGTTAAATCTATCAATAATCGATTGAATGAGAAGAAAAATAAAGTTTTAGAGATTATATTTTATCCCTAAAAATCCACATACTGCAAATGTAACAAAACCATATACCCCCAAAATGCTCATATACCCTAAGTACAGTTCCTCCAAACAGGAACAGATCCGTAACACAAATTTAGATGGGGCACTGCCAAAAAAAGGAAAAGAGGACACTGCCTCTGAGATAGCGCCAGCAAGTACCCAGAAAAAAATATATAAAAATAATTCTATTTTCCTCCCTCACCTCTCGTTAGCAGTGCTACTGATTTGCATTTAAATTACAGTCCTGTGACCGATCATGCTCTCTCAAAATGCTTCACTGGAGCACCAGCTGCTCTGTGGAAGGGGAATGGAAATTATATCATATCCCTGATCTATCAGCAATTTGAGCAAAGTGTTTACTTTAGAAGTTTGTATCGCCTGCTTTATTAATTGAACTTTAATCACACATAGAAGGCTGTTGCAGGCACTAGCAGGGAATTAACAGGGCAAGAGCAAATATATTCTAAATTAACTGTGCAATAAGGCAATATCTAAAATGCAGACTTATTTTTAAGGAAGTGAATAGAGAGACTGTGTAAGTGTCAGCCAGGGGAGGTGTGGCTAGGGCTGCATAAACAAAGTGATTTAACTCTTAAATGGCAGAGATTTGATCAGTGAGACTGCAGGGGCATGATCTTTACATCAAAACCGCTTCATTAAACTAAGGTTGTTTTGGTGCTTATCGTGTCTCTTTCATCTTATGTTTACTTATTCCCTATACTTATCCATTATGTGTTAATGATGTCTGTGAAAAAAATAAAATTAAATGTAGAAACCCACACCCCTTTCTTTATTTCTCTCCTGGATCTGAGTGATGCCACCTGTCAATCATTGTTATACACCCTGTTCCAAATTATTATGCTAATTATATTTTTCTCATTTACCTAAATAATTGATGTAAATAACAGTCAGCATAATTCTCATGTTATCAACTAATGATAACAGTATTTTGTTTAAACATAAAAAACTTCCAATGCACTGTTCCCAATTATTACGCACAGTAAGTTACAAAACACTTAATAGGTTGTAAAGAACTGAAAATTGTCATTTGTTGTGTTTGCAGCATATTTACTGAAATCAAAAGCTATTTAAATCAAACTTATAACAACATTTTAACTTTTTAAACATTTTAACAGATCACGTTACATTTTAACATAGGACCCTTTATTTTATAGCAGCTTCACAAGTCTTGCATCCATTGAACTTGTGAGTTTTTGGACAGTTTCTGCTTGAATTTGTTTGCAAGATGTCAGAATAGCCTCCCAGAGCTGCTGTTTGGATGTAAACTTCCTCCTACCCTCATAGATCTTTTGCTTGAGGATGCTCCAAAAGGTTCTCAATAGGATTGAGGTCAGGGGAGGATGGAGGCCACACCATGACTTTCTCTCCTTTTATCCCCATAGCAGCCATTGATGCAGAGGTATTCTTTGCAGCATGAGATGGTGCATTGTCATGCATGAAGATGATTTTATTATTGAAAGCATAGTTCTTCCTTCTGTACCAAGGAAGAAAGTGGTCAGTCTTTACACCTTCGGGGAAGCTAAATGGGCCGACCAGCTCTCTTCCCATGATTCCGGCCCAAAACTCCACCACCACCTTGCTGACGTTGCAGCCTTGTTGGAACAGGGTGGCCGTCCACCAACCATCCACTACTCCATCCAGGGTTGCACGGCACTCATCAGGACTGTTGAACAGGACTGTTTGAAAATTAGTCTTCATGTATTTTTCTGCCCAATGCAGCCGTTTCTGCTTGTGAGCATTGGTTAGTGGAGGCCGAATAGAAGGTTTATGCACAGTTGCAAGACTCTGGAGGACTCTACACCTTTATGTCTGTGGGACTCCAGAGGCACCAGCAGCTTCAAATATCTGTTTGCTGCTATGTAATGGTATTTTAGCAGCTGCTCTCTTGATCCGATGCATGGATCTGGCAGAAATCTTCCTCAATGTGCCTTTATCTGCACAAACCCGTCTGTGCTCTGAATCAGCCACAAATCTCTTAATAGTGCGATGATCACGCTTAAGTTTTCGTGAAATATCTAATGTTTTCATACCTCGTCCAAGGCATTGAACTATTTCACTCTTTTCGGCAGCAGAGAGATCCTTTTTCTTCCCCATATTGCATGAAAATGGTGCTTTGCTTAATAATGTGGAACATCCTCCTTTAGTAGTTTTTCCTTAAATTGGGCTCACCTGGCAATCTAATTATCACAGGTGCCCGAGATTGTTTTTAGTGATCAAAAGAGCCCTGAGACACAATGCCATCCATGAGTTAAACTGAAAAGCAAAATATTTAATCTTTGTGACACTTAAATTATAATATAAGTTATAAGTTTGATTGAAATAGCTTTTGATTTCAGTAAATATGCTGCAAACACAACAAATTACAATTTTCAGTTCTTTACAACCTATAACGTGTTTTGAAACTTACTGTGCATAATAATTTGGAACAGTGCATTGTAAGTTTTTTATGTTTAAAAAATATACTGTTATCATTAATAGTTGATAACATGAGAATTATGCTGACTGTTATTTACATCAATTATTTAGGTAAGTGAGAAAAATATAATTTGCATAATAATTTGGAACAGAGTGTAAACATTCTCTGGAACTGCAAGGTTTTACATTGCAGCACTAAGTACAATAGGGACACTGCACCCAGACGACTTCAATTAAATGTAGTGGTCGGGGGGCCTATAGTGTCCCTTTAAGGAGGAGTATTTAGGAGGAATAAATTATGCTTATTGTCTAACTTTTTATTTATTAAAGAGCAGACAAATAAAAAAATAAAACGTGTACAAAAAAGCACAATAAACTTTATGAACATTAGCTATGTATAATGTAGAGGGTGCAGGGTGTAAAAAGTGAGCATTAAAATAAATAAATACGTATATGATGGATTGGACATACTTGCCATAACAACACCATATGTATGGAAACGGTAGACTAAACTTTGTGGTTAAACTAAAAATAGAGGCTTATGGGAAGACAAGGTTTTTCCATCTCACTAAATTTATAATATTCAGGTTTACAGAGAGCAAATCGCAAATGGGTAACACGACAAGTCTGCAGTAGGTATCCAAATTCTCTCTTTATTTTGGCACCAGAACTGCTTAGCTCACAGTTTGGCAATATAAGACCGGCGTTTATGTGCCTTATAAAATCTAATTGATAGAATTACGAGGTATTGTTGCTCATGAATACTGAAAGTATTTGCATAATTGATGTAGTTAACAAAAACCCCACTTTTTATTAAGCACATTAATACGCAAGTACATTTTATTTTATATAATTGATAAACATTAAAACATGGCAGATGTTGCATGTTACAAATACAAAAATAAAAAATAATGACGCCAACACTCAAACCAGTAAATTAAGTCTCATCTTGCTTGGTTGGAATGTAACTGAACATAACATAATGCATTTTGCCCATTATGCTTGAGGCAGTGGCGTACTAAGGGGAGAGAAGGTGCCAAACACAGGGTCCGCCCCGGGTTCCAAATGCTCTAGGTACGCCCTTGGCTTGAGGTGGTAATTCTAAGGTTATATCATTGAGTGTTATTTATTCAAGTGATATTCAAAGGGCCCTAGTCAGGATGGCAGATCGAGGTCCCTCTTGCAGCCCTGGGCTCTGTTATGTGGGGGTGGTTTGGTGTTGTGTGTGCAAGAGTGTGTAGTTACTTTGTGCTGTTAATGTGATGGTTGAGTGTGGTTGTTAGTGAATATGGGAAATGTGTGTGATTGGCTGAAAGTGACGTGTGTGGGGTTGGCAGACTGGTTGTGTTGGTGACTGAGTATGCTGAGCATTGGGATGCAAGGGAGTGATGTGAGGAGGGATTGGACTGATAGGAAGAAAGTGATGAGTGGGGAGGGATTGGACTGATAGGAAGAAAGTGATGAGTGAGGAGGGATTGGACTGATAGGAAGAAAGTGATGAGTGAGGAGGGATTGGACTGATGGGAAGAAAGTGATGAGTGAGGAGGGATTGGACTGATGGGAAGAAAGTGATGAGTGAGGAGGGATTGGACTGATAGGAAGAAAGTGATGAGTGAGGAGGGATTGGACTGATAGGAAGAAAGTGATGAGTGAGGAGGGATTGGACTGATAGGAAGAAAGTGATGAGTGAGGAGGGATTGGACTGATAGGAAGAAAGTGATGAGTGAGGAGGGATTGGACTGATGGGAAGAAAGTGATGAGTGAGGAGGGATTGGACTGATAGGAAGAAAGTGATGAGTGAGGAGGGATTGGACTGATAGGAAGAAAGTGATGAGTGGGGAGGGATTGGACTGATAGGAAGAAAGTGATGAGTGGGGAGGGGTTGGACTGATAGGAAGAAAGTGATGAGTGGGGAGGGGTTGGACTGATAGGAAGAAAGTGATGAGTGAGGAGGGATTGGACCGATAGGAAGAAAGTGAGGAGGGATTGGACTGATGGGAAGAAAGTGATGAGTGAGGAGGGATTGGACTGATAGGAAGAAAGTGATGAGTGAGGAGGGATTGGACTAATAGGAAGAAAGTGATGAGTGAGGAGGGATTGGACTGATAGGAAGAGAGTGAGGAGGGATTGGACTGATGGGAAGAAAGTGATGAGTGAGGAGGGATTGGACTGATAGGAAGAAAGTGATGAGTGGGGAGGGATTGGACTGATAGGAAGAAAGTGATGAGTGAGGAGGGATTGGACTGATAGGAAGAGAGTGAGGAGGGATTGGACTGATGGGAAGAAAGTGATGAGTGAGGAGGGATTGGACTGATAGGAAGAAAGTGATGAGTGAGGAGGGATTGGACTGATAGGAAGAAAGTGATGAGTGAGGAGGGATTGGACTGGTAGGAAGAGAGTGAGGAGGGATTGGACTGATGGGAAGAAAGTGATGAGTGAGGAGGGATTGGACTGATAGGAAGAAAGTGATGAGTGGGGAGGGATTGGACTGATAGGAAGAAAGTGATGAGTGAGGAGGGATTGGACTGATAGGAAGAAAGTGATAAGTGAGGAGGGATTGGACTGATAGGAAGAGAGTGAGGAGGGATTGGACTGATGGGAAGAAAGTGATGAGTGAGGAGGGATTTGACTGATAGGAAGAAAGTGATGAGTGAGGAGGGATTGGACTGATAGGAAGAAAGTGATGAGTGGGGAGGGATTGGACTGATAGGAAGAAAGTGATGAGTGAGGAGGGATTGGACTGATAGGAAGAAAGTGATGAGTGAGGAGGGATTGGACTGATAGGAAGAGAGTGAGGAGGGATTGGACTGATGGGAAGAAAGTGATGAGTGAGGAGGGATTTGACTGATAGGAAGAAAGTGATGAGTGAGGAGGGATTGGACTGATAGGAAGAAAGTGATGAGTGGGGAGGGATTGGACTGATAGGAAGAAAGTGATGAGTGGGGAGGGGTTGGACTGATAGGAAGAAAGTGATGAGTGAGGAGGGATTGGACTGATAGGAAGAAAGTGATGAGTGGGGAGGGATTGGACTGATAGGAAGAAAGTGATGAGTGGGGAGGGGTTGGACTGATAGGAAGAAAGTGATGAGTGAGGAGGGATTGGACTGATAGGAAGAAAGTGATGAGTGGGGAGGGGTTGGACTGATAGGAAGAAAGTGATGAGTGGGGAGGGGTTGGACTGATAGGAAGAAAGTGATGAGTGAGGAGGGATTGGACTGATAGGAAGAAAGTGATGAGTGGGGAGGGGTTGGACTGATAGGAAGAAAGTGATGAGTGAGGAGGGATTGGACTGATAGGAAGAAAGTGATGAGTGAGGAGGGATTGGACTGATAGGAAGAAAGTGATGAGTGGGGAGGGATTGGACTGATAGGAAGAAAGTGATGAGTGGGGAGGGGTTGGACTGATAGGAAGAAAGTGATGAGTGAGGAGGGATTGGACTGATAGGAAGAAAGTGATGAGTGGGGAGGGATTGGACTGATAGGAAGAAAGTGATGAGTGGGGAGGGGTTGGACTGATAGGAAGAAAGTGATGAGTGGGGAGGGGTTGGACTGATAGGAAGAAAGTGATGAATGGGGAGGGGTTGGACTGATAGGAAGAAAGTGATGAGTGGGGAGGGATTGGACTGATAGGAAGAAAGTGATGAGTGAGGAGGGATTGGACTGATAGGAAGAAAGTGATGAGTGGGGAGGGGTTGGACTGATGGGAGGGAGGGATTGGAGTGATGGGAGAATGTAATTGTATAATTGAACATGCTTTGCTTGTTTTCACACAATTCCCAGCATTGATGCTTTTTTCATTTCAACAAGAACATCACTTGTGAGCCAAACCCCAGGACATTTGAAACTTGATACTGGCAAACATGTACAGTAACACAAACAGATTTTGCATAAAGTAACCCAAAAATGTCATATATGCGTGTTAAACAAATGTACAAAAAGAGCAATGATTATTTCTATGCCATAGACATAACGTGGCAGCTCCAATTATAGTCAAATCAGTCCCCTCTGTTCCATTACATCCAGAAAGGAATATGGTGTATCTCACTGCAAATAACAACATCCAAGGTTACAATTTCCAAACTCTCTCTTACCCAATGTGGTTTGTTCTCAAAGATATTTCCAGTTCTCGTAAAACTTGAGTGGATTCCTGTACTCGCCTCCTAAATTTCTACAAATGCAAAAATAGAGAAAAAAATACTTTTTGATTAAGCAGCACAATCAGTTTTTATTAAAGCTAATTTTAAGTATTCTTTAACACGTTCACTACCACCATTTTATATACACGTTGTACTTTCATTTTGCATAAAAAATATATATTTTTTTTTTATTCTTTCCCTAAATACATATTTTTTTATAACTCTAATTACCTTTTTAGGAAGTTGTACTATTAACCATATGAGGATATTTGTGTAGTATGAATGAATAAATTAAAAGAAATTATATTAGTTCTCCTATTTTCAAATTCTATGTATATCTGACAAGCAATCTATATCCAAACTTTTAACCTATATGTACACACTGGATATGCTCCCCAAGTGTCAAATACAAAACGAGCTTGGTATGAAAGGGGTTAAATCAACCATATTGAGATATTCTTACACAATGTCAGATGTGCTGTAGATTAAGAAATTCTATTTTAAAAGGGATGAGGAATTGCTGTAGGTTTGTTAAAAAAAAGTGTTTTCAAACTATTCCAACAGAAATTCTAAGTATATTAAAGCATTCTTAAAATAAAATTAGTAGAACAATTAGGCGCATAATAATAATAATAAAGTATACCCTCGCATACATGCCTCAACTATGATGAGACTTTTATAAGCAAATGTTTATTCTGCTCTCCTTAACTCTTGTTATTATTTATCACAAGCTATTCCACTGCCATGTTGTATTCTGAGTTAACCACTCAACCTACAGGTCCGCTCCTTTTTACTAAAACAGTGGGCGTTTGCTGATGCTCTCTTTAGTGGGTGAAATATTACATTTTCTTGGGATGCTTACCCCAGCTCTCTGTTTTGGCGTTAGAAGCTATAGTTTTTATGTTGTCGAGCTAGCACAAATTACCATAAAACCTCACTTAACCCTGTATCATATCCGCATGTCTATGGATCTCTAACTATGCCTTTTCCTGATGCAGCTTTAGACGTGTCAATTGTGCCTGTTTGCTTAATACCAAACACAATATGCAGTTTCTGACAATGATATACAAATGTTTTTTTTTTTTTTGTATGGCTTTTATTGTCTGTGTTTCCTCTATTGTGGCGTGTATGGTCTGGTTGTAACTTCTCCCGCACAGCAAAAATAAAGAATTGAAAAAATAATAATAATAAAGTATAGTAATCTTTTGAATGAGATACAAAATAAAAATAGAAAATTGAGACTTTACATTTTTAAATCGTCCCTTTAAAAAAAATCTAACTGTAAAGCATATCTGAGGTCTCCTGTTTGCATTTGACATAATTGTGGTGCATGTGGTAGGAAAGTGCAATTGTGTAAGAAAGAGGGTACTAGGTACTGATACCAATCTGAACAGCTCTGTGGTTTACTACAATTGTTCCAGAGGATAAACTGTGATTCTGGGAAATATTATGCCATTTCCAGAAACACTGCAATAAATCATTCCACAACCCATTATTTTATTTTAGAATGTCAAATATAATTTCTCATTGCCACATATTAAATTGACATTGATAACAGCCTAGTAAATGACACCTAACAAACATACACACAGCTGTGTCCTCACTACACGGTGTGTCTTCACTACTCTGGATTTCCTCCGAGATACTTCATCTTTTTAAACTTTAAGAGTTGCAACAGAAAAGATTGAATGGCCATTACTGATTAAACGGAAATACAAAAGTAAAACTGGATTAAACATTGCAATCCACCCATTTCTTGTCGCCCTTCATAACCTTAGCCATTGAACTTTTCTGATGTACCTATCACTCCCAGTCTCAATTCACTTATTGTACATTAACTTTCAGTTTGAGAACCACGTCCTTTAGTTTTAAACTCTTTATTGTCACGCTTTCTGTGGCTAACTAGATGACAAACTAGTTGTCCCCTTGTTTTTTCTTCTTCTAACAGTAACTCGCTCTTTTCAGTCTCTCGTCAGATTAGTTACTACTATCAATCCAAACCGACGCGTTTTTCGGCTTTGTGGCTTTTTATTTTTACGATGCATGCGCTTCACTCATTATATCCAGCTTATCTCCAAATCCTTCAACTTATATCTTAAAACTCTAACATTATCCCATATCTCATGCAAGATCCAACTAAAGCTCCTTTTATCACACTAATTTTTGTCTGTGTTTAATAGTGAAACACACTCTTTTTGGATTTACTTGTGTTCTCACACTACCCGGTTAGAGTCAATATTTAACAGTGCCAGACCTATATTTATTTCTTTTTGTATTTTTGTATTTTTTTTTTTATGTTTTTAGTATTTTTTCCCAAGACAATTACATTGTATGAGATAAAAGAAAGAAAAAGACAGAAAATCAGATACATCCATAAAACATGTTAAAAAATATATTTTACTATTGACGCTAAACATTCACCATTAGAATGAAATTGTCATGATATTCTCAAATAAAAATGAAAAAATGAAAGATACAGAATATCTTCAGGAACTGAGAGAAAGGCCTTTACAGTCTTGATACAATCTCAGGTAATTCTTAAATGAGTCCTGAATAAATCTTAAATCAGCTGTGGCACTGATGAGCTCCTTCCTAATATTTCCTCATGAGCTCAAAAAAGACGGACTTTTCATTCCTGTCATTTCAATCCTTACCTGGATTCCTGTGTTCCTTGTTATTCATTTTCAACAAATGATCCCCACTTTCAAAATTCCCTACAACCACACTTCAAACAATATATACCGGTAATCTGTGATTTGCAATTAGAACCCTGATCTCAAACTGATTATAAAAAGTTTTACTTAGCTGAATTTTCTTGGGTTGTTTCTTACATTACTATGGAATGTCCCACCATGTTGAATTTCTATTTCAAAATGTATTTTGCACAAAAACAGAGCAAAACTATCTGAGCCATGGGTTGCTGCTATTATCTTGAAAAAGGAAGTCCATGGTGTAACAGGAAAATTCTTCCCCCAATTATTTGAAAAATAGCATTGAATAAAAATTTATTTTAATTGAATTTAATGATATTTTGAAAATGCTTATATTTATATTTATAATTGTTACAAAATACTTTTGCCACATGGGATCGGCCTTTTTTTTTTTGGCCTACAGCTATTTTTTAAGAAAAAAAAAAATAAAAAATAATGAATAGAATTAACTTATAGGCAATAGTATAAGCCAATTGTACAGAATCACAAAGCGAGGATTGTCTGAACTACGAAACAAGACAAGGTAAACGGCAATACGATCTGCAGTCTGGTGTGTGCCTTCTTCACAAATTGCACATAAGGCCTCAGCACAGGATATGAACACATCTGGGCGCACTGAACACTAACAATTATGGATGTTTTTTTGCAATAAAGCTGTATTTTAGGAAATTTCTTCCTTTCCTGCCAAAATATTTATTTTTCTTGTATAGGCTTCTTGTCTGTTGTCAGCCACTTATCTGGGAGGAATTTTAATGCAACCATAAATAATATTTTCTTATTTATTAAACTATTCTGGATCAAATAGTGACAGCTCAAGTGTCTACTCCAACGGATTCTGCCTACCACGTTCCTACTCCTATTATTGCAGTTAAACGGAAACATTGAAAGACTTTTTGGACAGTCACACAGAATTTCTCTTCATCACTTTTGCCAATGCATTTAACCCGATTACATATTTAGAAAAGAATAAATACATTACTAAGCTATGATTCTGTATACAGAATAATTCTCCAAGATACACAAAAATAGAACTTTGCATTTCTTTAACTTTGTATTTATTAGTTGATACTTTACAGAAATATTAGGGAGGTATCAGTTAATAGTGATTATACAGCATCTCGTGTCTTGCAATCTTTCTGACAGTTTTACAAAGATTTGAACTGAATGAGAAATACTAGAACATATATGTGGGATATGACATTGAAAAAATGTATATAGGCATTAAAGGGACACTATAGTCACCAGAACAACTATGGTCACTCCTCAGATGGCTACTAGAGATGCTTCCTGGGGCAGTGCTGCACAGTGAGCAGCACTGACATTCAGTGTCTCCTCCCTCTGCATGCAGATACTGAACTTTCCCCATAGAGATGCATTGATTCAATGCATTTCTATGAGGAGATGCTGATTGGTCAGGGCTTTGTTTAGCTTGTGCTGTCTCTGCCCCTGATCTGCCTCCTTGACAATTTCAGCCAATCCAATGATTTCCTATGTGAAATCATTGTGATTGGGTCATTTCAACACTTCTGTTGATGTCAGCCAATGAGGCAGATCAGGGGCAGAGCCAGCAGCCGCAGACTTAAATAAAGCTAAGATTTTACTATATTTAGCAGGGCCAGGGGGGAGGGTGGGCTAGATGGTGTTTTTAACACTATAGTGTCAGGAATACATGTTTGTGTTCCTGACCGTATAGTGTTTCTTTAATCTACAATGTATGTAGGCGCAAATTTACATTTGTGTTGTAATGTATTTTGGGATAGTAAACATATTAGGGATCACAGAGGTATCACGGATTGCTCAGATTCTATAAACATATTGTGTTAATACAAATGTCCTCATATTTTGCCAGTCATAAAATATGATCCACGAGGATTGGCACCATGCATTTCTAAATAACGGATTATTACAATGGCTGGCACGACCAACAAATGCATTGAGATTGGTACATTTTTATGCATATTTTTACATTTCTGCACAAACACCCTTACCTTTCTGGTTACTGCTGGATCCAGATATCCTTTCAGTTTCTGGATGTAAGTATGTGGTGGATTCTTGACTTGAAACCTTTCCTACAAAAACGGAATACATGGATCAATATTTATACTGACAGTGGTCGACAAGAATAACATAAAAAATGAGTAAGAAAAGAGCTAGAATGTAAGCAAATTTATGCGTACATGTCTAGATATGTATTCAATAACTATGCACAAGACTATAAATGTAGCTTTAGTTTCAAAACAAGTTCAAAATACCTCCCAAACATGAATACAGCCAAACAAGTTCAAAATACCTCCCAAACATGAATACAGCCAAACAAGTTCAAAATACCCCCCAAACACGAATACAGCCAAACAAGTTCAAAATACCTCCCAAACACGAACACAGCCAAACAAGTTCAAAATACCCCCCAAACACGAACACAGCCAAACAAGTTCAAAATACCTCCCAAACACGAACACAGCCAAACAAGTTCAAAATACCCCCCAAACACGAATACAGCCAAACAAGTTCAAAATACCTTCCAAACACGAATACACGAAGAGAGACAACTGGGAGATAAGGGCCAATCCTACAGTAGAATCTAAATAGATACACTGAAAATATATCTTTCTCATGTTTATTTGTAAGCATTTGCATTTAGTTACTACAATCTGGCAAACAGAATGTATAGATCAGGTAGGTGAATTGTATAGATCGAGTAGGTGGCTCAATGAGTTCTTAAATTTAGTAAGTTGTACAATTAAAATGATGTTACTCCCAAGCCCTGGTCAGATTTACCATTTGCTAAGCAGGTAATTTGTGCTGCTTGGATTGAGCGCTCATTGACTTTAATTGGAACTTAAATCTATACTTGGGGATGGAAGGGACTTGATATCTGAATGGCCACATCGAATGACACACATTAGGTCTACTATCCAAACTTGTATTGTTGTGTCATCGTCAATTGCCACTGAAAATGGACTGGTTATCTTGATGGATTTCACCAGCATAATAATTAATTCCCATTTAATAGCTCTCTCAATTGGGCAGTAAATAAACATCAACAATTTATTTTTAATCCAGTAGCAGTATCCGTAGCATTCAGATTACACTTCTTAAAAACGCATATATTTTACATTAGGTTTGAGAAACAACTTCCATTACCAATAGTCATCCAAATGCACAGGATGATAGGATATGTAGTTCACTGCCAATCTGAAGGCAGTCAACTCTTATTTTATGTAATTTTACCCTACCTGTAACCTCCACATAATTTTATAGTGAGACAGGAGGCTTCATGTTTAGCTTAAACTTTCTTTACTGACACTTTCAGCAGCAAAGAAACAGTTCATGAAGAACGGATCAAACTTTGGCGAAAGGGACACCTTATCTGGTGCTATAAGCCTGTAACACAGACAGTATACAGCAGGGAGATGCTAAGAAGCATCGGAGCGCGTGGGCCTCCACGTTGGAGCTTCGTCGCGCAATCCAAAATGGCACTTGTGGAGAGGCCACGGCCAAGAAAACAGAGTGGAAGCCGCGGAGGACACAGCAGCAAAAAAAAGAGGAAGTGGGAGCGACTGTTGGGGATTTTATATGCCCATCCTTGTACTGATTGGATGTTTTCTGATACTTGCGTTAACTGTTTCTTTGCTGCTGGAGGTATCAGTAAAGGAGGTTTACGCAAAATAATAGCCTTCTGTCTTTAATAGCAATTTAGATTTCTCGAATACCAAAGCTACAATAATCCCCAATTTGTCTGTATTTTATAGCACAAAATGACAGTGTGGGACAGCCTGCTTGCACAATACTTGTCTTCGTCTCAAATTCTTGGCAATTTATGCTATAATCTTAAGTACTGCTTGATACCAAAGGCCAACTTGTCACGTTAGACTTAAGCTTTTTCCACTGAAGTCTGTTCCACAATTTAAAAGGAACACTACTTAGTCTTGGAAGAAAGAATAACAGATTTTTGCCAAAGGTTGTTCGAGTCACATGTTTGGGTTGCCTATAATCCTGCAACTGCCAACTAGGCCTGAGGTATATCAAGAGAAAGTTTCACTTTACTACAACGGGCAATGAAAATGATTTTGGTTTTATTAGCAATTGCAGAGTTGAGTGATTTATTTTATGCAGTTTATTTTTTTGTAGGAAAGGTTACATAGCAAAATGAAAAGAAGTGGGTTTTCAAAAGAAGTCTGTAGTACAAAAAATGTACGGATTACCAGATGATCAGGTAGGTGACCAAATTTATCTGCAATAAAAGATAAGTACTCCCATGAAATGAAACTTAAATACTTCCTTATTTAGTAAAAATATAATGCAAAGCAAAGTTTAGAATACTGAGGTGGTTACATGCATCCAGGTAAAGAACCGGATAAAGGGTAGGGGATTAGACCCAACAATATCAGTAGGATTCTTTGTTTTAGAGAGTGCCTTCAAACTGTGTCAAGAAAAGAGACCACATGTTGTTGGATAAGTGCAAATTAAAGTTGGGTGAAACCCACGTGACTGTGGCAAAACCTATTGCAGACTGACATCACAGGAGGAGTGATGGAGGCACACTTCATGTAGAATAAAGTTGAAGATGTGTGACATATCCGACCCGAAGCCTAACTGCTTTCTCTTTATTATTTTGATAAATATTAATATATGTGTGAGAAGGTAAAACGTAAGTAGTCTCCTTTTTATCTTGTCTTTGTTGTTTATGCAGCCCTCCTCTGGCCGTGACTTACCCAGCCTACCTCCACACTTCCTGGAAAATAGTCTATTTTATAGATTTCTCTAATTGCACACTGTGTTTAATATATAACTTATCTTCTGTTCTGTTAACTACCTGCCAGAGCCTGCAGCAGCCTTCTATGTGTGGTTAAAGTCCAATTATCAGAGCAGCAGACAAGAGTTTCTAAAGTAAATACACAGTGTTAAGGGTCACAAGGGGACAGTAATACAGAGTCAGGGTGAGGATGTCAGATAAACAAACATGATGCATTATTAAGTTTATGGTTGTAAATGGCTTTTTAGCACTTGGAGTAATCAACGTCACGAAAGGAAGATCACTTATTACAAACTGGAATATATAAATGCAGATTATTGAATTAGTAGAGACAGCAGTCAAAAATATTTTTAGAAAGCCATTTACGAAAGTAGCAATCAGTAGCCGTTACTAGTACAAAGAAGAAGATATTATGTAACAAATCATCAGGCAGAAGATGAATACTTTGTGCTATTTCTTTACTTCTGCAGACCACCGTGGTGATTTAGGGGAAAAAAATAAATAACCACAAATATGACTTTTAAATTTTTTTTTCCTTCCTAATCTCGGCAACTCCAGATGGCTACATATTCTCTATTAGATTTATCTGTCTGCCTTTAACCTGATAAATGAGCTCTCATGTCCGGAACCAAAAATATATTCGATTTGCTTCTGCCAAATTGGATTTGTACTTTTGCCAGAAAAGATTGCCAGAGACGCATTTTTAAATAAACAGGATATTACAGTCAATGTTCATATTATATCTCAACAATCATATGGCAAGTCTAAAGATCTGAATTAAATATTTCCTACACTACTTACTCAGGTTTCCACTCTCTTTTAAACAAAAAACAAAAACTTTGATAATCAAGACACCACATTAGTTTTTTTTTTGTTTGTTTTTTTTGGTGGGGCGGGTTGAGGGGGTGGGAGTAACCCTGTTAAAGGGACACTGTAGGTACCAAGACCACTTTTGCCCATTGGAGTGGTCTGGGTGCCAACTCCCACTACCCTTAACCCTGCAACTGTAATTATTGCAGTTTTTTATAAACTGCAATAATTACCTTGCAGGGTTAACTCCACCTCTAGTGGCTGTCTACTAGACAGCCACTAGAGGGCACTTCCTGCTTCGTAGCACAGGAAACCTGTGCTAGAGCGTCGCTGGACATCCTCACGCTGTGTGAGGACCTCCAGCATCGCTCAATTCCCCATAGGAAAGCATTGAAAAGCATTTTCCATGCTTTCCTATGGGGAGCTCTAATGCGCATGCGCGGCATTAGGTCTCACCGGCCGGTGGGCGGGATCAGTCTCGCCCACCGGCCGACGTAATGCAGAGCAGGAGCGGCGGCGGAGGAAGAAGCAACGACGTGGGACATGTCGATGCCTCTGGTAAGTGACTGAAGGGGTTTTCACCCCTTCAGCAACCGGGGATTAGGGAGGTGGGAGGGAGAGGGGACCTGCTTTCCTGGCACTGGAGTTTCCCTTTAAGTCTTTACTTTTAAATGAACACTCCAAGTACCATAACCACTATAGTATTCTGCAGTTATTATGGTGCCTGAATTCCCAAGTCGCCCTCCCAGGGTAAGTAGTGAAACCATGTGAGAAAGGTTTGGCAACACATATGGATTTGCTGGGTGCTGGTCATCTCCTCCCATTGAACTGTAAGCTCCGGAAGGGAGCTTCCGTTTCTCCACAGAGCAAAGCTCAGCTGACACTTCCAGCTGTTCTTAAATGGAACTCTCAGCCAATGAGCAAAATCCTACACTGCCACTCTGGCACCATAACCGCTATGGGTTATGGCAGTAGTGATTAAAGCATTAATTTAGTCAACGCAAACCTATTATCGACATATTTTGCAAATATTGTAGTAGATGCATTCACCTTAAGGGAGCTGTGCATTTATTCATTAAACATTTAAAGGAACATTATAGGCACCCAGACCATTTCATGTCAATGACCACTTCATGTCAAACTCACATTTTGTAATCTGGTAAGTTGATTTAAACACATACCATAAAAGGAATACCTGAAATAAGCAACTAATAATTTATGTATCCAAATCAGAGGTACTTTTTCTAATTGCTGAGTTAACACTGCTGGGTATCACACCTACCATACTGAGGTGTGAACATGGATAAATTTAGGTTCAGTAAATAACAGAGTTATCTTATTGTCCTACAGAGATCTTATCCACCAAGCATAGTAGAAACCTCTGCCAAATATTCTATATTTAGTCATTTGTCAGAATTAATTTACCACTAGAAATTCACTTCTCTCTGCCAGTACATTTCCTACTAGCAAAGCACTTAATAAATAGAAAGAAAATACAGAAAATATGCAGCAATTATACATATGATACATTCTCGGCAGAACATGTCAATCCGGGATCCACTTTCCTCCATAACAGAAGTACAATATTGTTCACACATATTGTATTCATGTTGTTGTTGCCAAGATGCAAAGGGCTTATGGGAGGCCATTTGGGGACACAAAGAAGAAAGAGCTTGTTACAGATTAATGTCAATGAGAGGGAAAGTGCGGCTAATTCCATTTAGTTATACAGTAACATACAGCAAAGAGCAAAGATATTAGAGAGGTCATATAGAAAGGGATAAACGAGTCATAGAATGGGAAGACCAAGAGGCAAGAACGAACGAAAGACAGAAAATGAGGGCGAAAAAAGGAGAGCGTGAGGAAAGAGAGAGAGGGATAGGAAGAGACTAAATACATTAAAAAAAAGTATATTAGGAGATCAAATAATGGGAAGAAGATGTGCAGAAGGAATATAAGAGAAGATCTGCATCACGAAAGCGGAAAGAGGAACAGGCTGTAGGTAATTCCAAAATGCTCCACTATGTTTCCATCTTGTGATGTTTCATGGTATATTTATATCAGTAAACATTATTTATGTGTGTATCTTTTGTCAAATAAGAAGCAGAAGGGAATATTGATTTAATTTACCTGTAGACAGGACAGACAGTGTACACCAAATAGTGTTTACATTCCCCTGCTTTCAGCAAATCAACTTATATTTCCCATTATCTCTGCGGGCGTTCAAGGTCAAGTGAAGATGAGTCCATGTCTATGAAATGTGGTTTTATTGGTAGAGTTTATTAGGAAAGTTTTTTGGAAATAACATAGTAATCATGGAACATGTAGGCTGATCAATAGAAAAAAAAATACAGCTAAAAGTTACCTATTTCCAGCACAAAGGCCAAGTTCTCCCTTCACATCATTACCTCGAAGGAGGAGGGAAGACTGGAGGAGAGGGGAACATGGGTGCTGTGCACGATGGTGATTTAACATTTTAGCCCAAAATAGCATTCTTACAACTAATATTACTAAAATATTTATATTGTTAAAGGATGTATTCATTTAAAAGACTTGGGGGAGTGCTAACATAGAGTGAATGAAATAAGGACTGACTACGATGCAGTCAGAGAGCATGGTACTAATAAAGAGTGGCTGGAATGGGCACAAAGAGAGGGGACTGGGGATGGTACATTGGGAGTGTGCAAACAGAGGGACTGTGCAGCATGTAAGCAGAGGGGACTTTGGAGTGAAAACAGTGAGACTAAAAGAGAACAAACAGTGCAGTGCCTGAGGAAGATAATAATAACAAGGTATAGGGGTAAGAAATGTATAGGTTTGGGGAGGATACAAAATAGAGGGGACTAGGGAGAATATTAAGAGAAACCCTATAGTCACCAAAACCACTTTAGCTTAATGAGGCAGTTTTGTGTATAGATCATGCTTCTGAAGTTTTACTGCTTAAATATCTGCTATTTATTAGTCAAATCACTTTTGTTTCTGTTTATGCAGCCCTAGCCACACCTCCCCTGGCTGAGACTGACACAGCCTGCATGAAAACAAATTTCAGATTTAACTTACTTTAAAAGTCTTTAACCCTTAAGGACCAAACTTCTGGAATAAAAGGGAATCATGACATGTCACACATGTCATGTGTCCTTAAGGGGTTAAATTGACCTTTAATTACATACAGGATGCTCCTGTGGGATGTAGCAAGCTAGTAACAGAGCAGGAGATAAAAAAAAAATCTAAATTAAACAGAATTTGCAATAAAGGAAGTGTAAACATTAGATGACTCTCTTCAGGAAGTGTTAAGAAAGGCTGTGTAAGTCACAATAAACAAAGTGATTTAACTGCTAAATGGCAGAGAATTGACCAGTGAGACTGCGGGGGCATGATCCATACACCAAAACGGCTTCATTAGGTAAAGCTGTTTTTGTGGCTATAGTGTCTCTTTAAGAGGGGACTACGGAAGATAACAAGTGGAGAGAAGGAGGAGGTCATAAGATACTGGCAAGTAAATATGATTATAAATCATAAAATAAACTATTTTTTATGATGAGTTTAACCCAGCCTCCCTTTTCCTTGTCTGTGTGAGACCTCGAGTGGAACCTCAACACTGAGGACCAGTGTAGACTTGGGATTTATTTTTGCACTTGTTGCACAGATAAAGAACTGCTTACCTACCTTACTCTGCACAGATTATGTTACATAACCCTGGCTTAACAAATGCACGGAGTGATCCCTCAAATTCCTTTGCTGTCAATGCTGCAGCATTGTGTGAGGTTCTAATTCTCAAGTCGGTTGGTGACACAGTATATGACAGTCCAGTATATGGAGATCTCATATCTTCCTAACCATACTGTACTTCTCACACAGCCTTCAGGCCAATTCGAGCTTAGGAGCCCACCCTGTTCCATATTCTTTGCCAATGTAAATGATAATTCCATAAAATGTATTTCCTCACCATTTTATATCGACCTTCAAGGGAAACTCTAAACACCCAAACCACTACATCTCTCAATAATATACATTATTCACAGCTGCTCTGTGAGAAATATCTAATTGGCTGAGCACGGCAAATACCGTGCATGATCAGGAGGTCTCCAATGCTTCTCTATGAGAAACACTGGATTGGCCAGAGATTAAGTGGGAGAAGAGAAGCATCGGGCAGTGGGGTTACTGGTAAGTTGACACACTTTTTTTAATTTTAGAAAGGAGAAGGGATATGTATGACAAGAAAAGCACACTCGAACAGTAAAAATAAATCTATTCAATTAGAATGTTCGAGTGTCCCTTTAATTTTTCACCACACGTTGCTTGGATGAACAGAACAGCGTAATAGTAGCCAATACACCAGCGATATTCTATCTGTTAAATCTGCATCTATTTAAATCCGTACAGTGATGTTTCAACGCTACAATCTGTTTTATCAGAGCCAGAAACAATCACAAGGGAATAAAAAAAATAAAAAAATGTTCGTAAATTTCATACTGTATGTTAAAGCCATCAATGACGTGAGCTCTGTAATGTAAATCCTTTGAAGTTTGTGGCTGAATATGCCGTACTGTGCATAATGAACTGGATACATTTAAAGAAAAATCCTATTCAAGAACGGAGTTCAATATCCCACCAGAGCCAGTGTGGGTGTACTCTTCCTAAACTGGGTTAATGAATGCTGCAAGTGCTATAAGCAAGGGCATCAGAACATGACTTAATCCTATTGTCTCAGTAATATCTATACCTGTAGTTACATCAGTTTACTAAACGCTCACAGGCAGATTAACCTTTCCGAAAACCTGTCAATCATACTAGAAAAAAACATTTGATGGTATTGTAAATCTACATCCAAAATAGGGGTGACAAGCAGACATTAACTGTTCACATGTTGTTACCAGAATCCTCAAGCTGCCATATGAGTTCTAACATTATTAATCCAAGACTTGTATTCACTAAAGTGAGAATTCAAAGTGAATTTAAAATTCAATGTCCGAATAGCTGAAATAAAAAAAAAAAAATGTTTTTTCGAAATCGGCGCTATTTTCAGTTCAACTACTTTACCCTAAAATTTTAAATTCGTTTTGAATTCTTACTTTGCTAATGTTTGTCTTTATAATACAAGTTTACCTGCAATGTACCTATAAGACACATCATTTATTTCGGGCTGTTTCACTCATTTTTAAGACAAGTGTTAAAAATAATTTTTTTTGTCACTATTCATTCAGTGAGAGATACGCAGCGTCACATGAAGTTAGAGATTTACCTATTGTGTTAATAAGCCAAACATCTCTCGCTACAAGAGAAGTGAGTGACAGTCGATTACCAGAGACCTAATTGGATTTCAACCTGACAGCAATGAAGACTATTCAGGTGACACAATAACAACTTTAAAAAAACAGCCTACAATCAAAAGTGCATTTTGAAAACAACCATTACTTCTCTGAAATAGCAACATTATATGTTAAAGCTGAGCAACTGCTCGAAACTATATAGTAAATCGTATTCTGGTTTTAAAATCTGATTTATTCTTTTAAATTGCATGCCCATAATTTTAACAAGAGCCTAACATACTGTTTAAAAAAAAGTTTTATTTATTTGGAATCATTAGGCATACCAGTCACTTTTTCTTTACAAATAATAATTCCCCTAGAACTGGGGCCAAACATACCGTATTTGAAATTGTGGCATTCAAAAGACTAAGGGATTGCTGTGAATTGAAACCCTGAGTGCAAACTAAACTAAAATAGCAGCCACTGTATCTGCGTAGGCAGCAGATATCCTTAATACCAAATACGATAAACCTCTGAAGGTAGAGCCACCTGGTCTGGGCAAAGCTCACTGCAGAAGCTGTAAGTCTAAGGATTTGCAGCAAATTTAAGAAATTCAAATGCAAGTGTCTTTCTATTATTTGTTGTTGTTTGTTATGTTGGCTTTGTTTTGTTTTTAAGTATTTGTTTTGCATATATATATATATATTTTTTTTTTATTCTTTATTTTTCAGTGCAATAAAAGCGGTACAGACATATCTTATTAAGTCGCAACTTCTCATCGTTAAGACAGTATAACAAGCATGTCTATACAGTGTTTGGAGTATAACATACATTGCGCACTTTTTTGTTTTTTGGGGTGGTCTAGTGTGTTGTAACGAATTGCTGTCGTTAGTCTTGGTACCTGCTAGGCTGGATATGGCGATGTTGATGTTGTGGGGACGTGATGACTCTGCAGGCGGGAGGCCTATAGGCTGACCCGTCACCTGGCGTTATTAAGTCGGGAGGGCATAATGTGTGGTATCCCGTCAGGTCTTCCTCTGTCTATGGTGGAAGGGTCTTGCACGTCCTCTAGCGAATAGGGCTGGTTCGAGACTCCTGTCCGCCTAGCTGTAAGGTCGTTATCTCTATGGGGTAATAGATCGGAGCGTGTTTGTCTATGCAGTCTGTGGCTATGAGGCTCTCGGTGCGGGGTGTTGCGCTCCTTGGTTTGCTGTGCCCCTTTACCCTGGAGCACTAGGGGGGGGGGATGGTGTGTAGTCTGGCCGCTGAGCTGCCGCCTTGCGGCTTGGGCTTAACAGAAAGAGTGTGTGGGGGGCTGTGTGTATAAGGCCCTGCACACATAGTTAAACTTTGAACAGCTAGGGTGCTGTTCAATGATGGGACTTCCTCGACTATACAAATAAAGAGAAGAATAAAACATAAACATATTGCGCTTGTTTCTTTGAATGAGTTTCCACACATAGTTAAACATATAATAAACAAAATACGGAGAGGGTGTTCAACGGTATAGGCATTAACAATAATCCCTTGCTAGGGTGCTGTTCAATGATGGTACGTCCTCAACTGTAAAACTAAAAATAAGAATAGAACATAAACATTTTTATTTTGCATATATTTTAAACAAACACTCAAAGCACCATAACAAATACATCTCTCTGGCATTAGTGGTGGAGTCACGGAGCAGGGAGTAACTGTTTGACGCCTTACTATTGAATGGCGCCAGGTCACTCCTGGCACCATAACCACTACAGAAAGCAGTAGGAGTTATGTTTCTTGGTGTCTTCCTTTAACACGTTATCAATATAATATATTAAAAGTGGAGGTCACCTACAGCTTTTCCTACTTTAATAGAGGGCTATTCCAGGAATCTACCGCCCCCTTTTGCAAACAATAAGGCCATTCCCTCTTGGTCTTCCAGCATCCATTGCAAACCATTCAATACATCACTTTAGCTACATTCTATTCATAAACATTTACTTTACCTGATCACAGATGAGTTCCCATTTCTTTTCGTTGTCGTACTGCCGCAGTAATCTGGCTTTATCCGGAGGCAGGTTCATAGCGTTCTGAAATTAAGCAGACAGTTTTGATGAACTATTGGAACTCAATGGCGAGAAGCAAGGAAGATATATAAACACGTTTCTTTTTACATTGTTTATTTTTGCAATTCGTTGCTTTTTAAGTCACTAATACATAGTAGCTAAAAAAAAATAACGTTAAACGAGAGAGGAAAACCACTATATCCCTTCTTTATACATTGCTTGTTAATTTAACATATGTTGGCTTTTATGTGATTGATACAAAGTAACAACAGAATAAAGAGTCTTCTTATAGTGGAAAATCACATTACAAGTGGTTGTAGAAGTTTGTAAACAAATGTGATTTGTGCTCCCCTTGGCTGCGATGCCCTTTCCTTTTTGAAGTGGGCCAGTTCGCTATTAGTATAAGCTTCCACAATTACAGAGATACACAAACATCTGTAGCAACAAATCTGGAAAACACAGTAAACACATTGTACAGCGCTACAGAATCTGATGGCGCTATATAAATAATAAAATAATAATAATAATAAACGCAAACATAATGCTACAGTTTGTTCTTGGACATTTCATACAAAACCCTATATCTACCACGGTCTTTAACCATACTCTAACCTGCACTAGGAGTTCTCAACCGTAGAGACCACAAAAGTGGAGTGGCTAAAAGTGGATCTATATTTAGACCACTTAATACATTTGTATTGCTCTTATAAGATTTAAAGTTTTTTTTTTTCTAGAAAATAGAATGTATACATTTTAACATTATCTTTTACAATAAATAGAGTTTTTATATTTATAAATTTACTGTATCCTGCGCAAGTGATTCCAGAGAGGGGCAGTGTCACCCCACAAACTGACACTAGGCTTATATACTTAGAGCCAGTTATCAAAAGGCTCTAAACAAGGTGAGCGCTCTTGTATTTTACTTATATTGATATAATCAGTATTTAAAATACTACACTTAGATTGGATCATCTGTGTCTTTTTCTGTATAATGTGGAGAGGAACATACACTTCTTTGCCTTGAGAGAGGGGTCGTGTGATCTACCCAAAAGACACAGACATCTGGAAGTTTAGAGCCTTACAACTGTAAAAGGCTCTAATAAATGTGAGTTTATTCAAATTATAACTTACATAATTACTTGGAGACATTTATTTGACATACTGCACTATCATTTGTATATATATTTTTATTTTTCTCTCTATATGTACATGGAAATACAAGTGTGATATAGAGGGTAATACACACGTATTCACTTATTCCTATATTTATACCTAGCGCTACACTTGTGAAAATTGAGAGTTTAAAGGGTATAAACACCTGATAAATCCAAAGTTTCTCTGTTGTTTTTGGTGAACTTTCTGATACTATGTTAAAGGCCATTCTGTTCCTTCATCAGCCATGGGGACAACTCACATTGTAGTGACATTAATATCTATCTGTGCCTCTGGTGATAGTGGGGCTACTATCCTTGGCTCTCTGTAGGCTGCCTATGGATGAAAGGAGTTGTATAGACACTGATGTCATAGGTGTTTTAAAGGGAATTGAACATGTTCAATAAATTACAGGAAAAACTGACCCCATCTTTAATGTGGAACTGTCATAAGTGGGATGTCTGCACAATCTGACATTTATTTATCTGGAAACCAATGAAAGCACTTACAGCCTATCGTTGACGTATAAAGATTGACGGGTTCTAGGCATTAAAAGTGAAACATCTGCACTGTCTCGTTGTCAACGGAGGAGCTGGGCTTTGGCAGCCAAGAGAGTTGGGTTTTTGTCAAATTACTTGAAAAGTGTTTGACAATATCAGAGGTTCTGCACCCACAGACTCTTTGCACAATAATCACTAGGATAAGCTGCAGTTGTTATGGTGCTAAAATTGTCCATTTCATAACAGTAAAATTCTTCAAACTGCGTAATTTTATGACTTAGGCCCTGGATATAGGTTTAACTTATAGCTGGGGGTGTGAACCACTAGCCTAACTTTTATCTTGATTGTCAATCTCTAAGTTATAATTATTTTTTTTTTCTGCAGCACTTTACATTTATACAGTGGGTTAATGTAACAACAATTAATTGACAGACAAAAATAACAAAATGTAAGAGGTGAAGAAGGCCCTGTTAAAATGAGCTTACAATCTCAGGTTACCATTGCTGGGATGTTTTGGTTTGGAGATATGCACACAAAAAGAAGAAATACTCCAGTGACCCCCTTTAAAGGACAGTCTCACTACAAATTGCTACCAGAACGCTGAGCATATCTGGGGATACCATAAATTATTACAGCTGAAAGGAGAATTAGAGCAAAATTGCTGGTTTATTGCTGGTGAGCTTGCTTTCCACTCTGGGACACAAGACGTGACACCAGGAACCAGCAGCCCGAAATCAAGATGGTTGTGCCGCATCCAGAAATGTTGGAAGATATGAGGAGGATGGTGTCTATCAGCAGTTAAAATGTATTTACAATTTTTTTCTGTATTTTGTTGTGAATTTATAATGCACATTCTTTTTTACTTAAAACAGTTACATTTAGTTCACTCTGAGTCCGAGGTAGGGATGCAGAGCTATTTTTCCTTTTCTTTTTGATTGGTACTTTGAAAAAATAAATAAAGGACAACGTTTCAGACGTAACTTTGGATCGTTCCTCAAGCACGCAGCTCTAGTACATGCTTTTACCATTATCCACAGATCTCTATATAACCGTTCTTTAGGCAAAGGCTCATATGGATCTCTAATGCGAATACCATGAATGTGTGTCACTAAGGTGTGTTTTTTTTTTAAAAAAACCTGCTCGGACTTGTGGTTTCCACACATTAAAAGTCACGGCTGTTCATAAAACTGAACTTGGCAACTGAAAGCTAGTTAATAAAATGCATAACTTCCAAGTGTATTCATGTCTACCACAACCTGCCAAGTTATATAGGTGAGGATTCCATTGCACAGACTCCGCACGGACAATGACAAAACCCAGAACTTGACTTAATCACAGTAGCAGATGGAAAGCAAATAGTGATGGGGGATTTACTAAACATTAAATCACTGAAAAATTAAAAATAGGTTCAGTAACACATCAATGAAGTCTGCGTGATCCGGAGAGTGGGCTTACGCTGAGCGGTGTCCAAAAACTGCATTTCCTCTTCTTCATTTTTCACACTCTTCATACAAACTCTGGACAAAAACTGTTGTATTACGACATAGCCCTGCTTTTGCCTTTGTATTTTTTTTGAATAAAGTTCTTATCAAAATAATATGCTTTTTTTAAATTAAGCATCTCAGACAAGTTTTTTTTTCTTATAAAATATATTTATCTATTTTAATGTATTTTAAATAATTCTATTGTCTTTTTAATTCTCTAACTTCAATGTATTGTTGTTTAAATATCAGGAAGGCTCTCCATCACTTGGTTAAAATGTAAATTAGCTTAAATTAGTTAAGCCTTATTTATCTTTTACAAGACACTACGTGTAATCTGACTGGTGCATGACCTCACCCAACAATAAAGTTCATTGCATAGGGCACAAATTAAAATTCTGATATACCACACAGGAAGAGAAGACCATGATTTTAAACAGTCCCTACAGGTTGAAAAGGTCATTCCAAGCACTATGATCACTTTAGTGAGTTCAAGTAATCATGGTGGCTGTAGTCCATAAGTGCACATACAGAGTTTAACCTCTTTGCTTCCGGATGAGTGACCCCAACTTTTGCAACATTATTAGCCAGAATAAGAGTTTTGGAATAATCCTACGCACGGAATTGCATTAATTTGCTGAAAGCGATCAGCTGTAATTTTCAGTCAATGATTAACTGGCTGGATCGAATTTGGCCTCTGCAGAAGCAGCATGCCGTCACCATCGGACCCTCGGTACATGATGCGGATCCAGGTGAAAGGGCAAATTGTTGCGAAATGGGGCCAGGGTACTTCCCTTACCATAACCACTACATCAGTCTGTCCTGGTAATGATGTTGGGAATAGCCCTTTAACACAATATATTTGAAAACAGGATATTTATTCTGTAAGAGTTGTTCAGTCTTAGGACTATAGTCAGTTTGTTGCAGTGAATATTCTTTGCATCAGGAATGTAGCTGTGGCAGGCTCTCCAATCCCCCAAAATTCAATATGCAGGTGTTCGCTGATGGAATTCCTGTTTCCGAATTCTTCTACAAACTTGGCAAAATTATTTCAAGTACAACACTAAATATTTCTCAGTGGAGTATTATTTTGCCATCAAATGGATTAAGTAGCAACGTTGCAGCAAACGCAGGTGCCTTTTTAAAGCCATGTTTGTTTCCAAGTATATTATGTATCTGGAACACAGTATATATTCTACTAAAACTGGGTAATAATGATTTTTGTTTATTTTTAGAACAGATATAATAACATTTCATTTATTATAAATAACAAAAACAGGAAAACATTCTTCCCAAATACATATCTGTTCCTTTCTGTTATTCACACCATAAAATTTCCTACAGAAATGACGGAGGGACTTAGAACATCTGCTTGTGATATCATTCTCCAGTGACCCGAGTTATGATGTGGAGTGCATGGAAAGCAATATAGCTGCACAGGATATTGTAGAACAGGGGTAGGCACCCTTCGGCACTGCCATCACAAACATCGTTTCTTTATCTCCCACTATGCTGATTGACTACATCTCCCATGATGCTTTGACTGCAATATAGCTGTAAGAGCATTTTGGGGGATGTAGTCCACAAAGTCTGGAGTGCCGACGGTTGCCTACCACTGTTCTAGAGTGACAGGTTTAAAGGGAAACTTTTCTGGGAATGACACTATTCAATAAAATACTGAAATCACCTATACATTGAGTTAAAAGGACACTATCGGCACCCAGACCACTTCATCTCATTGTACAGCGCTGTGGAATTTGTTGGCGCTATAAAAATATTAATTATAATAATTATATCAACAAAATGATTACCCTCGTTTTAACCCTGCAACTAAAAACATTGCTGTCCTGCAGAAACGGTATTGTTACTCTGAAAGCCACTAGAGACGCTTCCACTAGGTAACCTAGAGGCTAGTGCACATGCGCAGCAAATCGCAGCAAAACGTCTCGCAGAGACCACCTTACTGGAGCATTTTGCTGCGCATGTCCACATGCTTCTAGTGGTGGGTGATCAACTAAACAGTGATTAGCACACTACAGCGTTAGCAATACACAAATGTATTCCTAACACTATACTGTTCCTTTAACTTTTTCTCTGATGCTCGATTTTCTTTTATATGTGAAGTATAACATTAGTAATTGCCATCACAAATATGGTTTCGGTTTCTTTTCCCCCCACTATGCTGATTGACAAGTACAAAGGACCGAGCTTATAACAATGATTGACCTGGAGCTACGAAGTTACAGAATTTAATACAGCTGCGTGGATTTCTGCATTTCATTTTATTTTTTTAGAACACATATTTATTAAATATAGACACTAAGTAAATTTAATATTAAATCCATTCTAATATTGTGAATGGGAGGCACATAAATATTTATAACGTGCACATAGCTCTGTTCTATAACAGGTTATCATGTTGTAAATGTATTGTCAGTATAAAATTGTGGGGTTTATTCAGAATACTCTGAGCAGTAGTGAATTGACACCCCATTGAAAATATACGTCAGAATAAATAAATTACATAATTATTCTTATTTAGCTATTTGGACCCAAAGTTTGTAAGTAGTTGTCAATTCACCATGGCTTAGTGTTGAGCAAATTAACTCTAAAAACATTAATGTTTGCTAGACAGAAGAATGAGGTTTTACATCTTTGGTCCCTGGTAAATGGGAATGGAGGATGCATGGGTGCATGGCTAATTAGCTATGCCTGGGGGGGATGATTATGCATACCATATAACAAGGGGCATGTCATTGCTGGCATGGGCAGATATAAATTGTGTATACACAAAGTACGGCTAAAGTGCTTGCTCGGTGTGGCTGAGTATCCGCTGAGGCTACGGTGAGGCTTTCAGGAACACCAAAGGTGTGCAGGACAAGGGTCACAATTCAGGATAAATGTGTGTGGTTGACATGATGATAAAATTGAGCAGTATGACTTTATGATAGGAAATTATACAAATCCTATTAGATCCTGATGGTCTCAACACCGTTCCTGTGGAACTCGCTTCCCTCCTCCGTTAGATGCTCACCCAGTCTCCACTCCTTCAAAAAATCGTTAAAAACCCACTTCTTCATAAAAGCGTATCAATTAAACTGTTAATAGCTCCCAACTGATTCCTCTTCTGCAACTGTCACTAGTCTAATACTATCCTTACCTTTTGTGTCATTTTACCCCACTCCCTCTAGCATGTAAGCTGATTGAGCAGGGCCCTCAGCCCCTCTGTTCCTGTGTGTCCAACTTGTCTGGTTACAACTACATGTCTGTTCGTCCACCCATTGTAAAGCGCTGCGGAATTTGATAGCGCTATATAAATAACATAATAATAATAATAATAATAATAATAATAATAATAACACATAACCTGTTATGAAGTTAGATGCGTAAATCTGAACATAATTTTGAATCGTTCCCATTTTCCCATGATTTTTACAGTATTGCATTGATATGCACAGCAAAGCACAACATAATCACTGGCACAGAATCTTTCAAAGGTTTCAATGATGTGAGCAGCCATTATTGGCCCTGTTGTGATTATAAGTTTATGGTTTCAGTATTGAAAGCATGCATCGTAGAGATAACATCGAGAATGCATGCAAGCACACTCCTACTGCATGTGAGCTCATGGGAACATTCTTTCGCCTTTTTTCACCATTTAATCACTGGACCGGTGAAACTTAAAGAAAAAGCATAGCAATAATTGAACATTCTGAGTTCAACTCTAAATCCAGTATAGAAACTCATTGTTTGCCACTGTATTCCTTGTTTTATGTTTAACTTCAATAATTCAATATAATGTAAATGCTATATGACATGGGCAGGGACAGGGACACAAAATTTAAGTTGCTGTCACTCATTTTATCAAAAGCCCTCGCCGGTTGGAATCAGACTTATTTCCGTACGGCATTAACTGCAATTTTAACATTTTCTATTCTCGTCAGAGAGAGCCGTCTGGCTGACGTTCGCTCTGAAAACATCTGGCATGGAGTATGCATGAATAAGCCAAGCGATTGCCTAGGGATCTTGCCAGCTGAAACTACTACTGTAGGACCAGCTGGGCAATGTTTGATGTAGCCGCTAATACTATTAAGACATAGGTTACAAAATAATTTAGAGCTATTTTTAACAAAACAATGGTTTGGATAATTTAGGATAACACGGATTTACATGTGCGCCTCAAGCACCTGTCTCCTTTACCGTGGCTGGTGTTTTACTAATGAAAAGAAAACAGACAGTTCCATTTATTATTATTATTTTTTTTTTTTTTAATTTATGAATATGTATATTGAAGATACAGAAATCAATATCACAATCCAGTTCTGTTCAGGCACTTTCCGGGTCCACAGAGCATTGCAGGAAGAAAAACAGGAACTCGTGTTTGATCTACTGCTTGATGCAAACAGCAGAGCTGATATCAATGAAAAACATGTATATAGGACCTTGCAAAACTGAAACACTGAACTTCAATTTACATTTAAATTAAGAGAACAACAGCAAATCAAATACAATTTTAAACGTAACCTACTATTCACCTGCTGTAGTGTGAAAAAATATATCCAGCTCCTGCAACTCCCTTCCTGCTCTGGTCTTGTGGCAGTCCACTGGTGCCAATGTCAGTTCACTGAAATTGAATATAATCCCCTATAACTGTTCCTGCCATCCAGCCAATCACAAGAGACTCCTAAACTCTTATGTGTATTATTAATGTGTGAGAGTTTAGGAGAGCCTCCTGATTGGCTAATTCATGGGAAGTCTTTATAAACCTCAGTGCAATGCCGAGAGACAAGCCCAACAAGCCTGGGGGGAAAAAGATGACAGGAGCTAGGTGAATATTTATTTTTCTTAATATGGAGGTCAGATAGCCACATTTCTGAACTCTTGACTGGAAAAGTACCATTCAATAAACAACAAAGCTCAGTGAAGGACCAAAACTAAAGGGATATTACAAACACTGTGTTACATTTATCTTGTTACAATCAAACAAACAACAGGTCCTGTTAATTCCTGGTTTGGTTAGCTCAGTAGAGCTAAACTCAAGAGGCAGGAATTGCCCAGAGCACTTGCATTGCAAATACTTCTCATTGAGGTACACATGTATATTTGTGATAAGACAGCCATGGAAAGTCTGGGCGGGTTTGAAAGGGTCGGGGGTGCAAAGATGAGACAAGAGATCTGCAGCATTTGCAATATGTTTTAGATATACCCCAATAGAAATGCATAATAAAAGGACACTGTAGGCACCCAGGTCAATTCATCTCATTAAAGTGGTCCTGTGCAGTGCCCCAGTCCCCTTAACCCTGCAATGTAAAACATTGTAATTTTAGAAAACACTTCTTCCAGGGAGCCACTGGAGATGCTTCCTCAATTCCCACAGAGTTTAACTCCTTGAAACGACACTGGACATCCTCGTTTTACCTGAGGACATCCAGCATCTTGAAAATCCCTACATTAAAGCAACAACGACATGTCCCCCGGTGCTTGAATCTGGTAAGTGAAAGCAAGGGCTTTTAACCCTTTCATGATCAAGAGTCGCGAAGGCAGCGGGACACTATAGTGTCAGGAATACAGTTTTTATTCCTAACACAGTAATATTCCTATAAATGCATACATGTTTTTAATGGGGGATTTATCTACTAGATAGTGATTTTTTTATGTTATTTTTTTTATTAGGGCAGTGGAGTGTCTCTTTAACACAATACTAAAGCACTGGGTATAGACCAAACCCCGTTTACCATCTATACAGTGTTGGATCACTCAACAAACCGGTCTCATCATCATCTGATATCTCATCGTCATCAGCACCACCACCTACTAAACAAGCAAACCCTTAGGTAGTCAAGTAACGTGTCTGCCAAGACAATCAATTTGGAAAAAAATTTCAGTGCGCATGGATAGCTTCCCTGGCTGACCAGTTTGCTCACCTATCTATCATGGTGTCATCATGAGAAACCAGAGGTAAGTGCTCCTGGGATGCGTTTTAGGAAAATTCTGCATAGACCAGGGGTAGGCAACCTGCGGCACTAGTGCCATGCACGGCACTCAAGGTGTCTTTCCATGGCACTCAAGGCTGCTAGAGCCAAACAGGATCTGGCCTATCAGGAGTCCCAGTGAAACTTCAGATATCTGCTTATACGAAAAGGTGGTGAGGGACAATCCTCAATTTATGAATTGCAGCATGTAGAGGAAGTGATCTCAGATTACTTCCTCCCAGCACTTGTGAATGGGAATCCACACTGGAGTCCTGTCCTTGACCTGTACCTGGCCAGCCTGGTACTCACTGGAACCCAAGGGAAGCCACCCACACTGCTAAATATACACAGAAATGTAGAAAAACCCTCCCCTCATACAAATAATACGAACAGCCCACACACAAACATACACACAAAGCCCACAAACTCAACACCACCAACAATCAATATACATGCACACAACCACACATGCAGTCTCTTACATGCAATACCCCAAACAGCCCCACACATACACACACTACCAAACACACAAGGTGACAAATCCATCCACACACACAATTCCACAAGCAGTCCCCATACATAGCCTGCATCATTGGTTCACAATACCACAAACTACTCATGAACATATACAATATAATAGCTCATATATGCACAAATACAACGATACAAAGCCACTGCAGTATAAATAACACAAACAGAATATGGCAACATGTACACCGCAATTTAATAAAATAGAACCGGCACGCTACAGGACATCACACTCCTATTTCGGCACATTGCTGCTGAAAGGTTGCCTACCCCTGGCATAGACCCTAATACTATTGAACACTAAGAATAATCATCATTTGCATCACTTTCTTATACATGCAGGGGAAAAAAGGGATATTATACATGTAACCACGTTAAATCGCAGCATCTTTTAATATATTTTAATCAAAAGCTGGTAATATTTTGTTAAACTATTCCATCAATGTTCACTGCTAAACTTAATCTAATATATGCCTGTACCTCCGCACTTTATAATAATCTATTCTTCATGCTAGTCTAACAGCCGTAGGCAGAAGGTATTACATAACTGGCAGACGATCATGTGATGCCAAGTTGGTTTCTACAGGCTAAAAATAACTGGAGAAAGACAGAAAATTTTGAGATGTGAACTCAATAGTGAATCTGGCAGAAAAGAAACCCAAAACTGATACATTGCGACAGAGATTGTCTTCTTAGGAATAAATCCCAAGATTCACAGGTATCTCGGTTGACAAGATTTAACCATCATTATACTTAGTCTAGAACCTACAAGAAGAATGTCCAAATTTAGCTAGCGATGTGTTACCAAGACTTACAAATATATCACGTAAAGTGAGCAGGTGACATTTATACAATACTGATTCCAGGTGAGTCATTAGGGATTTGAATAGGTTAGAAGGTTATCGTTTGCCATCACAATTTTTTTTCCCCCAATTACTCACTCAAAGAACATTATGAGGGGTTTTAAAACTGTAAGTAAATGTCATTTGACTTAAGTTCTGTTTTAAGCTGCACACCTTACTCTGAGGTCTGCAGAACACGAGGATGGAGCTGAAACTTGACTTCATACCGGAGATGGATTGAGCAGGAACCTTCTGAGGATAAGTGTAGAAGGTTCCTACAAGAGAACTCAACCTAGATACTCAGTTTATTGGCTAAGATTATTTTGTTAGTGTTTTTCTTTTTATAAATTCTTCATGATTTTTTTATTACAGCTGGTGTAAAGTCTTTGACATAAAAATGACAGAAGAAAGTAGCCATGGTTGATGTAGCTAGCTTAGACTTGTTAAGGAATATAGTTATTTGTGCATTTGGTTTCAAACTAATTGTGATAGAAAGTGAGAAGTCCTTAACTAAAGAGAGAAACAGGAAGACCAGCAAAACAAATATCTCTATCTATAAATTTAATATTAGACTTGTTAAAAAAAATTAGTTTGAGACAGTTTGCCGAATTAAAACCCATTCAAACCTGCCCAAACAAATCGATTTATCCGGGATTTACTTGTGGAGCCTTATTAGATTATTATTCAATAAATAAGACCCCATAGGAACATTCTGGGTATATCAACTTTTTAGGAATGGATTAAAGGGATTTTGATTTGGAAAAACCTCATCAAATGGATTTCTGCATTAGTCGTTTAAATATATAAATAGATAGATTTTCTTTACTGCTGCTTTCTTACCTCTTACCTCTCTTGGTTACTTCTTGTCATTTGATCTGTGAACCATATTTCGCAAATATGCGCCTATCAGTGTGCTGGCCAATTTTTGCGCCATTTTGGTTTGTCCAAATTATTTTTCTTAAAACGATCACATGAACAAAATTTGTCTGAATCAAGAATTCACTTTCAAATTACAGCAATTCTCACTCTAGTGAATCCCTAAAAAAAGTTTTAAAAACTGTTGCATAAATGTATATATCATTTTTTATGTTCATCTAAACTTTTTTTAAATACACATATAGTTTCGAAGTTTTAATGAAAAGAACTGTCAAGTTTATAAACATATATCCCAGCCTTCTGATTTATGTTGTCAGAAATGGTCAAATAGTGTTAGGTAAACCGAGCGTGCTCCGTACGTTTGTACATCTGGCATAAAGAAGGTCAGCGCCAGGCTGGTATTAAAGCACTATTCATGGAAATAATCCCATCTCTTAATCAGGCTACAAAAGCAAGCTGCTATCCACTACAGTAACATATTGTAAATACTACACTGCACAATATGCTGGGAGAACGCTCCAATTAATAACACGGATCTGAATCAATGGGGGTCATTCACCGAACTGAGGACTGCAGGAAACTGAGAGAATTACAGATTGTAGGCCAAAATAGCACAGTTGGAAAAAAAATTCCAACACAGTTATTCCAGCTCAGCTAGTTTGGTCTGTAATTTGAAAATCCCCTTGTCATTTCTACACAATACCTGGTTAGACGCTATTGTCCTGTACTTGCTCATTTCATATGTTACAACTTCTGCCCACATGCACAGATAAGAAAATGTTACATACATGGATTTTTTTTAGAGCTAAAAACAGATTACATTTAACCCCTTAAGGGAATAATGACATGTCACACATGGCATGTGTCCTTAAGGGGTTAAAAACACAGCATTTAGGAGTTCTCAGGTTTTTGTTTTTTTGGGATAACGACGATTTCAGCACGTCAGTAAGGTGCAGTTCCACCCTCTGGAGTCGAGGCAACAATTAACAAAGAGACCAGATGTGTATGCTTAGAACCTGTCCCAGATGCCTAGTTGAGTACAAGCAATGCTACATACCATAGGGATTTATTGACTAAAATCGCAGATCGTAGTCATAGTGTGTCTATTTTACCAGATTATTTTCATTGCGTTACATTTTGGTGTTTAGCGCAGTGTATTTTGTAAGGTCGTACCGCACTGTTCGGGTGCAGTTGTTTGTAGTTCACAGATGGCACACACAAATATGGGAGCCCTGCTCACACAGTGAACCCAGCAGAATGGGCATGCTTCAACTCTCACCTTTAAAGGGACAGTTTAGGAATACCAGACCACTTCATCTCATTGTGGTGGTCTGGGTGCAGTGTCCCTGTTTCCTCAACCCTACGGTTTAAAACAATGCTGTTTTAGAGAAATTGTAATGTTGACATCGCTGGTTTAAGACTGCCTCTAGTGGCCAATGAGCATGTGGCACTCGCCACGCATGCGCATTAAGATTCCCCCCTATTGGCTGATGTCTGAGGAGGAGGAGCCTGACCCAGTGCCAAGGGTTATTTAACCCTTTTTATGGCAGGGTGACACTAGAGTGTTAGGAATACAGATTTGTCGTGTTCCATTAAAAAAGTTGCAAAGTAAGTTGCGTAATAAATTAGTATAATTTCATGACATTGTTTTAAAGTAGATCATTTTTCAATAACAATTGCATGAAAAAAATGACATTATTGTCTTTTATGCTGCCTGAGCATGATAGGAGATGTAGTGCACTAAGAAACGCTTAGTCATCACTACAAACGCCCCCATACCTCAAATCCTGACAGACTGCCCTGCCACAGAACAGGCAAAACATAAGACTTGTATTCAATCTGAGATCATGTGACATAATATTTATACAGTCACACGACCAGAAGAGTTAAAAAACCTCCAAAGCTCATTGATGCAAGCAGACACCGGGCTCTGTTTACTTCAGGCCATTTTTGAGCAGGTAGCGCTCCCAGTACTCTCAGCCATCCAGTGTTTTACGGCTTGCTGCTAAAGTCCAGTTTCACATTAGCTGAGCGGCATCAAATAGGTTTCACAAAAAAATACCTCAAAACCAGCTGACACAAATCAGGACAAGGGCAGCCAGGGACTCTTTTGCACCACAACCACTTCAATAACTACAGTAATTATGGTGTTCAAACTGTCCCTTTAAATCCATAAAGCATTTTTTTTTCACCTTACACCTGTACTATTGGAGCAAGGTAAAAACCATTGTTCTATTGCCAGCGTGTAACCGGTATCCAGTGATAATCTTGTAAACAAATATACCCGTTAAACCTCTGCTGTCCTTGCCATGCCCGGCTCATTACTCTGGCTGTCCAGTCTGTCTAATCCTGTACTGTAAGGGAGTTCTTCACTTCATAGCAATCATTAAGGGTTTTTTCTCACGAACCTTGGCACGCGATTATTTGTAGTAAAGCGGTCACGGGCAACAGCAGCAAGCACTCAATTCCAGGTTTTTTTTATTTATTTTTCACATAAATGTGAAATCACCTAATTGCTATATCATTGTCTCGTGGCCGTCCCCTTTCCATGTTTAACACATTACACTTTGGTTAAATATAATTTATTTTAAACTCTTTCAAAAAAAAAAAAAAGAACCATCATTTAGATGATTCCTAGTTCAGTGGGATCTTATAATTTAACCCACTTTTTACCAACTTGCAGAAGCACATATTTATCCTAAATAAAGTTATTTACCTCCTTCCTTTCTGCTTTGATACTGAGCTTTTAACATTTTCATTTATTCTTATTGGCACATTGTGTGAGAGGGGGATAAAATGGATTTTTCTTAAAAAAAAAAAAAGAAAAGAAAAGATTCTGAAAGATGTCTTGTGGTTGAAGACATTTTCTCAAAAAAGATAAAAAAAACGATGGAAATAATGATGTCAGAATTTCTGAGATTTGCCGAAATGAATAACTGTTAAATAAAGCTGCCATTTCCACAGTGGAGAGTTTAACAAATTTCTTCTGATGGTAATTTGGTTAAACAGTTCATCAGGTCTGCCTGAAAAGAGAGCGTGGCGCGGAATTAAAATGAGAACGCAGACTGCTAGAAGATCTGTGCTGGCCTACTGCAAAATACACATGAAGAATTCATTTCACCTCACTACAGAAATGTCTTTGTACCTCTAAACCCCACGGGCCAGGAAAGCAATGCTTGGTCTTAAAGGGACATATTCACATTTACACTGTAGTTATATCATTACGTAGCAAAACAATGCATTTTAAGAAAATCTACAATGAAAATATATATGGCCACTTTAATTTTCATATCACATAAAATATCACGTAAAAATATTTGCCCTCTTTCTCTGGGCTGAAAGTGATAACAGGCATTGTAAAACATAGTTGGGCAACGAGTAAGCGAGAGTTTTGCAACAGTGCATAAAATAAAACTCCCATAATGCACTACCATCCAAAAAACGATTAGAAAGTTTGCGGCTAAGGATACGATTACCAAAATCTTTGAGCGTACATCGTTTTTAATTATTATTATTTATATAGCGCCATCAGATTCCGTAGCGCTGTACAAAGGGTATATAAAATATATATATACTTTTTTTAATAAATAGCATTACTTTGTATGAGTTATCTCCACCCATCCATGCTACATATGGCCATATTTGCCTTAAAGCAGAACTGTTTATAGCTCAGTTCTTGAATGCCAAGAAAGGTATTTAACACGTATGTTTTAACAAGCAATCACCCACTTTCAAATACTTTCTATCTGCATCCACATACTGTATGTAGTGCTTCATCCTAAAAGCTCTTTTTTGTTTTGTTGTTGTTTTTTTCTTGTTTGTTTGGGGTTTTTGCCTCAGTGTCTCCATGTTACTGTATGGCAGTGCTTAGAACTCTGCTCGCATCTGATTGATCCATTATCAAAGCTACACAACCCAAAGGTTTTGTAACAAAGTAACGTCTATGATACAGCTAATACATCTACTACAATATAGTGAATCTAGTAATATAACTCACAAATACATTGTATCTGCAAATATTACCACTTTAGAAACATAGAAACATAGACTTTATAGAATTTATTAGTAGAACGAGAAAGGGAGTCACTTGTGTTTTCATTTGAAGTCATTTGCGAAGATGAATTCTAGAGTTTTTTAAAGTAAAGTGTCCAATTCACTTTTATGTGTTGCCTGTCCTTGTAAGCTTCATTACAGGAGCAGCAGGAGGGCATCTGACCAAGTTGGCACACCACTACGGCTTGGCACAGTGACAAACCCACCACAATAATCAATTATATCTCATGCCTAGACACCATTCCAGGCTCCTCAACCATGTCTGTTCAAGGTTTACGGACCTCTATCCAGAATGGTTACGTTAAAAGAACAGTAAACAAGATTAATCAATGATATTTTTCTAATTTGCAGGCTTTTATCATGTATTTCACTGCATTACGCAGTTTTGCTCTGCCCATTTTTTAGGACAAAATTATCAAGTTTTTCTTTTTTAAGCTTTCAATACACCAGTAAAGATTCCTATCGACATAGACACTTCGGCTTTTTGTGGACTACGTTTCCCATGATGCACCATCAGCCTAGTATCTGGTAGCGCATCTGGGAAACGGTAATCCATAACATCTGATTAACACTACTGGCTCAAGAGTGCCAAAACGACAGCGCCAAATGTCAGCTGATGTACTTTGTATTGCCAGTTTAAATTAACATTGATTGGACATGTACATACATCGCAACTTAGGCATATGTTACAAAAAATATACAAACACAAATCCACGCTACAAATATCTTCTAAAGTCAATAAACAAAGCAAAAGGAAGGGGAAAAAAAGAATACAATATTAGTGTTGCTTTAAGCTGATCTCTATAGACATATTATTATTACTTAATTCCCCAACACCCTAAATCTTCAGTGAAGTCAAAGGGTTAATTAGGGTTTAGTGAATGAATGATATATATTCAAGGGTACATCTAGAAATGCAGAATTTAGGGCTCTATTGAATAAAATGACGTTCTATTATACAAGTTTTAGCGATTAGACCAGAGAGATCAAAACTTTCCAGTTTAAAGTACTTGCAAACATTGTGGGGGGGGGGGGGGGGGGTGAGTGAGGGGGGCGAAGGTGGGAGAGTCACAAATGTACTATACTATACCAATAAAATCTGAGGTTTAAAAGTTTTCTGTATATTGGATGTAAACAGCAATCCTAATCTCTAGTTCATCAGGTGGCCTGTATCTAATTTAACGTAGTTGAGGATTAAAGTAATTTTACTGTTAAGATTTTGTATCACAAAATATTATGTTGATTGTGTTTTTATAAATCGATCATATACACGCACTTTAACTTAATGAGCTAATTTTAAACCTGTGCATCAGGCTCCCTTTACAAAAAAGGTAAACTTGACGTATACAGAATCGCGGGAACTTACGGTACCTTCAACTCTTTTCCTAATTCTGATCTTTCAGATGGTTAGTATACAGCTCTCTAAAAATGGTATCCTTATGTGGGATTGCCACATTAGAGGATATCAATATAGGGAGCTGTCTACTAACCAGCTCCCTCCCTAATTTATTATTTTAAATAAGTCAATCCCACATAAGGGTCCCAAATTAGGGATTTATCTGGTTTCTTAAAGGAACACTAGAGTCACCTAAATTACTTTAGCTAAATAAAGCAGTTTTAGTGTATAGATCAGGGGTAGGCAACCTTTTAGCAGCACTGTGCCGATATAGGATTGTGATGTCCTGTAGTGTGCGGTCCTATTTTTTTTTAAATTGAGCTGTGCATGCTGCCGTATTCTGCTTGAGTTATTTTTACTGTAATTGCTTTGTATCGTTGTATATGTGCATAAATGCAGGGCCGTCTTTAATATTGACTGGACCCTGGGCAAAGCATTTCCTTGGGGCCCCCTGGACCCTGTCCCCCCTCCCCAGGCATGCAAGCACGTCCTCCACCGCAACGCTGACACACACAGACATGCTGACACACACAGACATGCTGACACACACAGACATGCTGACACACACAGACATGCTGACACACACACAGACATACTAACACACACACAGACATGCTGACACACACAGACATACTGACACACAGACATACTGACACACAGATATAATGACACACACACACATACGAACACAAAATTTACACTTTAAAACCCACCCTCCAGTTTCCTACCTCTCCTGCTTGTAGCTGAAGGTGTTGGGAGTTGGAGTCTGGCTCTCTCGGCCAGCCCCCGTCCACTCTGCCTACTTTTCTTTCCTGCGCGCTCCTCTCTTTGTGGGTGGAAGTGATGCGCGGCTGTCCCTTCCTCCCAGCCTGCTGCCGAAAAGCAAGGCGCCCACTCGCGCTGTTAAAGTGCCTTAGTGCGCAACCAGACCCCTGCTGACAGAAGCCCACCGGGCCAGCCAGTGGGCCTCCTTCGTGTGCGGATTACCGTCCGGGGGTGAGAAATAGTTGAGGCCAGCGGGGCTCACGGTGCAGGGGCCCCGTTTGCCCCGCGTTAAAGACAGCCCTGCGTATATGAACTATTATATTGTATATGTTCATAAGTAGTTTATGGTATTGTGTATGATACATATGAATATAAGCTGTGTATGGGGGCTGCTTGTGGAATTGTGTGTGTGGATGGATATGTCACATTGTGTGTTTGGTAGTGTGTGGGTGCGTTTGTGCAGATTGTGTGTATGTTTGTGTGTGGGCTGTCCGTATTATTTGTATGAGGGGAGGGTTATTCTGCATTACTGTGTATATCTAGCAGTGTGGGTGGCTTCCCTGGGTTCCAGTGGGGACCAGGCCGGCCAGGTACATGTCAAGGACAGGAGCTGCAACAGCAACTGCGTGCTGCTCTACTACTGTGTGGATTCCCATTCACAAGTGCTGGGAGGAAGTGATCTGAAATCACTTCCTCTACGTGCTGCAATGCATAAATTGAGGATTGTCCTTCACCACCTTTTCGGATTAGCAGATATCTGAAGTTTTATTGGGACTCCTGATAGACCAGAGCTTGTTTGGCTCTAGCAGCCTTGAGTGCCGTGCAAAGGCGCCTCGAGTGCCGTGCATGGCACTAGTGCCGTAGGTTGCCTACCCCTGGTATAGATCATTCCCCTGCAATTTCACTGCTCAATTCACTGTCATTTAGGAGTTAAATCCCTTTGTTTCTGTTTATGCAGCCCTAGCCACACCTCCCCTGGCTATGACTGACACAGCCTGCATGAAAAAAAAAACTGGTTTCACTTTCAAATAGATGTAATTTACCTTAAATAATTGTATCTCAGGAGGCTCTTGCGGGGTCTAGCAAGCTATTAACATAGCAGGGGATAAGAAAATCTTAATTAAACAGAACTTGCAATAAAGAAAGCCTAAATAGGGCTCTCTTTACAGGAAGTGTTTATAGAAGGCTGTGCAAGTCACATGCAGGGAGGTGTGACTAGGGTTCATAAACAAAGGGATTTAACTCCTAAATGGCAGAGGATTGAGCAGTGAGGCTGCAGGGGCATGTTATATACACCAAAACTGCTTCTTCAAGCTAAAGTTGTTCAGGTGACTATAGTGTCCCTTTTAAGCAAAAAACATTTTTGGCCAGTGATCATGGCTGTCTATCCATCTGAATGGAAATTCTGAACAAAGAAATACAAGCAAAATTTCTTCCAAAACAAGCGGACTAATTTGTTTCAGAATAAACTAAATTAATTTTTGTTCGAATTCATTCAGATGAGCCAAAAATTCCGCCATGCACAAGTCTAATATATATACAGATCTAGTTACCAAAGTGAGAATTCAAAGTGAATTTCAGATTGAAGGCCAGAGTAGTCCAACTGGAAAAAATCTCTAATTTATCTATGCTTTCACTTCGGCTACTCTGGTCTTATATTGTAAATTAACTTTGAATTATCATTTCAGGGAATAACCCTGAAAGATTCACATAATGAGTCAGCACACCAGCAATAAACAAAAAAGAAATAGCAGCAAACCCCCTATGCTGATTGCAAACACCGATGCCAATATCCATGATGCAGAGTACAGACACTGTCACGGCTATTTACTGAAGTGAGAAGTATCAGGAATCCAAAGTGAATTTAAAATTAGAAATTCAAAGCCAAAGTAGCCAATCAGCCAAAATGAAACATTCTTCAAATAAGCTATACTTCCAGTTTGGCTACTTTGGCCTTAAATATGAAATTCATTTTGAATTCCCGACAATTTTTATTTTTGTAAACTTCGTGACGGGGGAGGGGGTTCTGTAAACCACGTATATTGTAAGTTACTCGATAAGATATTCTGGGGGACTCTTCCAGCAGTGGGTCTTGGGCCACAGCCCAAATTGTTCCACTGTGAAAATGACCCTGCTTTAAATGTGTGTTTCTCTACTCCAAATGAAAGGCAAACAATGGCTTGCTTATGTGACTAATATAGTAATCGTTTTTAACAGTCACACTCATTGTAGAAGAAGAAAGAAAATAATCAGTGCCATGTTTTCCTAAATTCTCAAGGAAACAATTAGCCTGCAATCCTTATCCTTCATTCGCTCCATTTGGCACCTCGCTGTTTTGTTAGAGGAAAAGAAAAGCTGGTTAATCTTGCGCAGTATTCGGCTAAAACCGAGGATATACTGTGCACAGTGACCGTAAAATGGGATTGGATATTATCCGTGGGAATTCTTTTCGATGCCACAAATGAGGAGTAAACTACATTAAAAAAGAATAATAATAAAAAAAAATAAAAAAAAAAGATTAAACGTATTCTCATAAATCGAATGCGTCTCTCCGATAGCAATGTCGACATTCAGTTTAAACAGTTTGAATCTTCTTGTTTCAAAAAATTATTCCAACGGAAGTCCCAACAATCCAAAGTTAATTCTTCAAGTGTCAGACATGACATTAAGAGTTAATGCTATCTTCAATGTATCTGGCAAACCATTATAGGCAATGGATGCCTATCCCTTTTGCAACAGTCTTGGCACTTTGACTGTTTTTGGGCTGCATGTCTCTGTCATCCAGCTAGTGCTTTATGGGGCCAGGAATACAAAGCTGAGGAAGTGAAGCATCAGTTACCAGACCATAAGTCCTTAACATCCAGGAAGTGCCACCAGTGGAGGCAGACCTAGAGCTGGGGACAAAACCAGGGTACCACTCTTGTGCAATAAATATCCTTCAGTCCTAAAAAACATATGGTTTAACAAATAAAAAATCCTATATGAAAGGAACAATCAAAACACCATAACAACTACAGTGCAAACATTTCAATGGTATGACTTTCCCTAAAGGGACATTCTAGGCACCAAAGCTTCATCCTCTCATTGAAGTGGTTATAATACATGAAGTCTCATGGCACCACGGTCTAGTGTTAAATTATTCTCATTTGGTTTCACACCGAATGAGGGTCCACAGCCATCTGTGGCTCCTCCCCCTGCTGGAGAGTATTCCTAATTACACCCTGGACTCTAGTTAAAGCAATTTGTATCAGCGGTGGGCACCAGTGATTGGCTTCAAGTTCTCAGCTGACATTCTCAGCCTATTATTGTTGCCCTGCAGGGACCCTTATTCAGAGTCAAACCATTTGAAAATTGTATAACACTGAACAGAAGAATTGCAAAAGGGAAATACAGGCACCATAACCACTTCAGCTAAATATGTGTGTTGCACAATGTGTGTCCCTATGTGGAGCTGTCTGGCAAACTCTATATGTATCTGTGTGTCTGGCATTGTGAGTGTTTTTGGCAGTTCACATTTGATTGTGTGTGTCTGTAACGCACATCGGCGTGTACCTGTGTATGTCTGTGAGTGTGTCTCTCAATGTCTGGGAATGTGTGTTCCTGTAGGGTGGAGGAACGCCAACAAGTGGGTTTATAAAGGGCACCAAGTGTGTGTGTAACAGCCCTGCAGAGGATTTGGACATGATGGAGAAAGGGAAATTTAGTGTTTGAATCTATAAATACAGAATGATATAAAGAAGCGTGGAATGGCCAACCAGAAGAGTTGGTAAAGGCTAAACAGTGAATTAAGTGATGCTCGAGACAAAAACTCTGTAAAACACAAAATAACACCAGTTTAAAGCATAAACATTCTATGGTTAATGCTTTCAGAGTAAAGGTTTGTTTAAGCTGTGTCCTATTATATTTATAGCAGGTCCTACTGGGTATTTAGTATGTGACCTGGATTTTCAATAACAATGACATCAGATTTTACACAGTTCTCATACTATCAGTTTTCAGTTCCTTAATGTTCACTTTTTTTCTCCTTGTTTTTGTTTCCCAACTCAAAACAAAACAAAACAAAACAATCCTCATAGTTAAACAAGAGTTCAGTAAGTGTGAAGAAAGCCATCACATGTTCCTTCGTCCCAAACTGCAATCCACATGGAGCAGCAATTTCTTGTTTGCAAATTCTTGCATCCTACATTTATTTTCTATTCTCCGGAGACTTATTTATGCATTTCTTACTCCCACTGAGCTGAGGCTTTAAACTAGCTTGAATAATGTGATCTGTCTCTCCTCCTTTCTGTTTTCAGTGACTCACCCAGCTCAAAACTACAGGAGACGAATACAGACAGACTTTTGTTAATCTGAAATGCTGGAAAAATGGAAATTGCCTTTTTCAAGCAGCTGTTAAAAATCCAGAATATTTTGTGCTGCTTGTGTGACGAGATTTGGCTCAGGATTTCATTATATTTAATTTTTTTTTTTTTACTATTTAACTTTGTTTCTATAACTTAATGCAAATTGCAAAATAGGGACGGCAATCATCAAGGGTGATTAAAGGGTTACTCGAAGTATCATAACCACTACAGCCAACTGTAGTGGTTGTGGTGTTAGCAGTACATTGGCCCCCTTCTCTAGTAAAGAGGCAAACTATTTAGCAATGGTTTGCCATCTTACCTGGGTCACACTGGGCACCGAGTCTGCTCTATAGCTGGCAGAACAACATCCAACTTCGGCAGAGCTGGAGTACCCAAATGCTGATCATTCATTGGCTGAAAGCATCAGCTGGATATTTTCAGCCAATGAATGACCTAAAATGTGCACAAAATACATTAGCCAGCCCACCCCACTGACACTGCCGATGGTGGCGGCACACCTCCAGTAGCAAGGAGTTAAATTCAGCACGCACAGCTTTTCCTAGAGAAATCCTGAACATACAGACTCCAGGCACCATGACCACTTCAAATGACTAAAGCAGTCATGGTTCTTGGGTTAACACTTTAAAATCACAATCATTTAATTTCTTTAAAGAATATCTCAGAATTTTTCAATTTTAGATATAGAGTTTAAGTAAACTAAATCCATAAGCCTCTATTTATAGCTTAAATAATATATCCATTTATAATCGAACTATATCGTACTCCTTTATTTCAAATGGCCAAAGACAGATGCTCATGTTAACGGATTCATTTAGAGTCATAGGCAGAAATATTCTGGAAGTTTATAAGTAACCTATGACCTCTTAAAGAATGTAATGATATAATTTACATCCAAGATGATTAAAGCACTCTATTGAAACTGATTTATAATAAGAATGGGTATTATTAATTAATTCTAGGAAGAAGGCTAGCATGATTCTGCTAGCTTTTATCACAGCCAGATCCAATAGAGGGTCTATTAACTAAAACATGAAAACAACCAAATTAAAAATTATTCCCACTCTGTAAATCCATTCTAGGGGAACACCACAGAAAAAAAATATATCTTAAAATCCACACAAAATATTCTCTGAAATCCACCGTAAAAAGGTGTTAACACTAGTTTATACCATTTCTGATTGACGACTGGCCATCAACCCATAACAGGCAGACGCTCCTTGTTATGCAGTTCTGTAGGTTATAAATGGCTGTCGTTCTTATTATTTAACAGCTCACTGTACCTTTAAATAAACCCAAATCTATTCAGTCGTTACATAAACAGTAATTTGCAGGAAAAAAGAAATACCTTAGTTATCCACACTAAGCCTTTTTCATTGGTTTAAGTTAAAGCTGAAGGTACCAGCTAAAACCTGGCACTTCATTCAGAAATTAAAACACTGTACAAAGAGCACATTTAACGAGACGTGCTAAGCTATCCTATAGGATTATTATTTCACATTAGTAAAAGAGAAGATAGGGAGTTGGGAACACTGGACACAGCTAAGTATGAGATAATGAATTGGACCCAAACATGTTCGTTACCGCACCAAACTCCAGGAAAATATGAGACAGCAAACTGGAAGACAATTTATTATTTATTTTTAAAGAAGACAGTCAGATGTTACATGCTAAGGAACTGTGTGTAAACCAAAAAGGCAAGTCACAAAATAATCAATATCTAATCTGATCTAATCTGCACCAGAGCTATTCACTGTAGAAGTGAATTCAAAGTGAATTTGAAATTTAAAGATGGTGTAAAGATCATGACTGCAGGGGCATGATCTATACACCAAAACTGCTTTATTAAACATTAGCTTAATGAAGCAGTTTTTCTGTATAGATCATGCCCCTGCAGTTTCGCTGCTTAATTCTCTGTTATTTAGGAGTTACAGCACCTTGTTTATGCAGCCCTTGTCACACCTCCCTGCATGTGCCTTACACAGCCTTCCTAAACACTTCCTGTAAAGTGAGATCTAAAGTTTCTTATCTCCCACTTTGTTAATAGCTTGCTAGACATTGCTTCCTGTGTGTGATTAAAGTTACATTTACAGAGCTGGGAAATAAAACGTCTAAAGTAAGTTAGCATCTGATTGAAAATTAAACAACCAGTCAAATGCGGTGTGTTTAGGGCTGCATGGACAGAAACAAACGTGTTTTATCTCATAAATGGCAGATAATTGAAAAGTGAGACTACAGGGGCATGATCTATACACTAAAACTGCTTTGTTAAGCTAGAGTTGTTTGGATGACAAAAAAAAAAAAAAAAAACATCACCCTAGGTTAACAAATTTAAACCTATTTAGTTTAGAAAAACGTCGCCTGAGAGGGGATATGATAACATTATACAAATATATTCGGGGCCAATACAAACCATTGTGTGGAAATCTATTCACAAACCGGACTTTACATAGGACACGAGGCCATGCGTTTAGACTGGAAGAAAGAAGATTTCGTCTAAGGCAAAGGAAAGGTTTTTTTACTGTAAGAACAATCAGGATGTGGAATTCTCTGCCTGAAGAAGTGGTTTTATCAGAGTCCATACAGATGTTCAAACAGCTACTAGATGCATACTTGCAAAGACAGAATATTCAAGGATATAATCTTTCAATGTAGGGTAATAACTGCTTGATTCAAGGATAAATCTGACTGCCATTCTGGGGTCAAGAAGGAATTTTTTGTCCTAGCTTGTTGCAAAATTGTGCTTCAAACTGGGTTTTTTTTTTTTTTTTTTGCCTTTTGGATCAACAGCAAAAAACAGGTGTGAGGAAGGCTGAACTTGATGGACGCAAGTCTCTTTTCAGCTATCTAACTATGTAACTATGTAACCCTAGTTATCTCTATGTTGCATCCTCCTTAATGTCCATTTAAATGTACCCTAATCGAAGTATCGGGAAGAAAATTATGTAATAATGTCAGTGTCATTATCATAACACAGACTGTTTGGTTGCTGATCATACAATTGTAGTTTTGTTCATTATTTGCAAGTTTAAAAAAATATATTTATTACTTTCCATTTTATTGCCACTTGCAGAAATAAATGCTGAAATAAATATACTGTAACTAAACTTGTTTTTTTAATTCCATCTTTAGTAGAGTCACAATAAAACAAAACAAAACTGGACAACAGTACATACAAAGACTATAGAGTGAATGCCCCATTGTACAGCGCTACGGAATCGGATGGCGCTATATAAATAATAAAATAATAATAATGCAGAGATAGGAAAGTGTAATAAACTGTGCACATGTTTTTCTGGAGCATAGTGACAGTACCATAGAATACAAACAGTCTATGCACTAGTTAAATGCTAAGGATGTCACACTATCCAAAGATTGAGTAAAAGAAAACATAATGTTAGCTAAATCACAACTTTCCCTCTGCACTCTCCCCGCCGTTCAAACAAAAACACAATACTATCTGAACAAACTGTAATTCACAAATACCGTGCGAGATTAACAAACACTGCATTAAATGACGCAGGGAGGGGATTTTACCAACCAAGTAGTGCAGCCAAACGGTGAATAGCTGCTAATTTTACTCAGCAGGAGGTATAATCTGTGTGTATTAATACATAATGCATTATCATTATGAGATACCATAAAACTGTCCTTTCTGGTCAGACGCTCGTGGGGAAAACATACAGATATCATAATAAAAGTACTATTTCATATCTATAATCTTTAATGCTAACATTTATCATTGTATAATAGATGTATACTGTTTGCAAGTATAATGTGTTGCTTTTCCTAGCAAGTGTGTGATTTTACATTGTTTAAAGCAGGGGTCCTCAAACTCCGGCCCCCCAGATGTTGCTGAACTACAACTCCCATGATTCTCTGGCTATCTATGTAATTCAAAGAATCATGGGAGTTGTAGTTCAGCAACATCTGGGGGGCCAGAGTTTGAGGACCTCTGCTTTAAAGTATCATCAGAGATCTAATCTCCATCTATATACCAACATATCCAGAAATACTATATACCAACATATCCAGAAATACTACATACCAACATATCCAGAAATACTACATACCAACATATCCAGAAATATTATATACCAACATATCCAGAAATATTATATACCAACATATCCAGAAATATTATATACCAACATATCCAGAAATATTATATATCAACATATTCACAAGTATATACCATATATATAACACATCAGCTGTCTCCAACTTACATCAATACCATTTCCTCATTGCTTGTTCCTACTCCTATTTTTAATTTGTCTCCTGTTTCCCTGATGAAGGAGAAATGTTTTATGCTGATTGCTGTAATTTTTTGCTTAAGCTTCCAAATTGTTACAGTTGTTACAAATACAAAAAGGAGAAATAAGGGACAGAACAATAAACATGACTTCAATAAAATGAGAATTCAAAGTGAATTTAAACTGTAAGGCCAAAGTAGCCGAACTGCTAGCACAGCTGACGTAGGGATTTTCTCCAGTTCGGCTATTTTAGCCTTTGATATTAAATTCGCTTTGAATTTTAACTTTAGTAAATAACACTGTATGTATGTACATGTGTGTGAGTGTGTGTGTCTGGGTATGTTAGATAGAGGCCTTCATGCATATCCTGTAACTCTTGGATGGGAATTCATGCATTCTTAATGTAAGTAATTATTTTGTTTTTACACTCCCCTTATGGCACCATCTTCTGCACTGTTTGCTAGTTTTTTTTACTCTCTCTCGCCCCTCACTCTGTGATCTTCACACAAGATATTTACCACCCTCTGCAAGAATGGTGTCTATTTTCTATCAAACCTGTGTCTTATCTGCACTCATGTCGCTTTGACCCCTGTGTAACAACTCAACTTTGAATTCTATGTGTCATCTTGCTCAGAAATGCTTTATACTTGAGAAAGGGAGGTTCTCCCGAAATCTTGTCACTAAAAAATTCTGTTAGTTCAATAAAAAGGTATTACAAGATACAAATTCTGTTTTTTACATCTACATCACTGGACGAATAAAAGTATAATCGCTATGTAAATAACACTGAAAGAGAAGAAAAAAAATGAGATAAGAGGAAAGAAAGGGATTGGAAGAATAAGAGAACAGCAGTGATAGAAACATTGGACATAGTTTACAAAACTGATCTTTACTCAGGGGGGTTTAATGAAATAGCTCTAAATTGGATGTAGTTGGTTTGCAGGAGCAGACTGACACCCTGCCTTAGAATTCCAGTAGTTAGAACGTGAACATCCTTAAAATTTTACTAGAGTCATAAAACCATCCGTTTTATTAGCAAAGCAAAAACGATTTAATGGAACACTTGGTGACTCTAGACTCTTGGCTTGCCGGATATGTGTCTTCAACTCACAGTATTAACAAACAAAGCCCACTTTGACTTTAAGGAGATTGTTTTATTTGTTATTGTGTAGTTATTAGACACAGGCCGCAGCTATCGCCGAGATGGCAGAAGCGGAATTGTAAGAAAGTGACAGCGTTTAGCCCCGGATCTCTCGGAGAACCCTGCTCATTCTCGTTTTGCATCCAAACAGGACTTGTTGACACGCCAGCAAACTACAGTGGAGGCCATTATTCTAAGCAGCGTAATGAGGGGTGGTGGTGGGAATTTATATTAATGGAAACAACCACGCATTGTGTGAGTGTGAGCACGCTATTTCTATCTCGCAAAGCAACATTTTAACCTCTGAGCAACAGTGTGGGTACAATGTTTTAGCAATTACAAGACACCACTTCAAAGTGACAATCACATTGCAAGGAGGTATAGGATGAAATATTAAAGGCACACTATAGTCACCAGAACAACTACAGCTTAATGTAGTTATCTTGGTATCTAGTGCCTGTCCCAGCAGGCTTTTTATGCAAACACTGCCTTTCAGAGGAAAGGCAGTCTTTAGACTAGTGCCTAGGCACACCTCTTGTGGCAGTCACTCAGATGCCCCTAGAAGTGCTTCCTGGGTAGGTGCTGCACAGTGTGCAGCACTGACATTTAACATCTCCACGCTCTGCATAAAGCAGAACATTCCCCATACAGAAGCAGAGATTTAATGCATCTCTATGAGGAGATGCTGATTGGTGCAGCGCTGCGTACTGTCGCGCATGCGCGTTAGCCTCACAATACTTTCCAAGGGGAAAGCATTGGATTTGCTGAGATCATTAAGTCTGATGATCTTAGCCAGGACGTAAAGTGGGAGATGAAGCCAGCTGCAAGGAGAAAAATTACTTTTTACTTTGCCAACAGGAGGCTGGAGGCATAAACTGCACTAATAGAGCTGCAGTGTCAGACATACATGTTTGTATTCCTGACACTCTAGTGTTCCTCTAATGCTGTTTCACAGTGGGGAATACCTTATATCCCATCACAACACGTTTCTCATTATGAACAAATTTTCCAGACTGTGGCTGCATGAAGGTCACCCAGACAAAAATTAAAGATCAAGATCGGTTATATATCAAGTCTTCTTTTTTTAACCCATAATGGTGCAAACAAAAATCAACAGGCAAAATGTATCCCACATATAATTGCAGCAAAAGGGGGGAGTGGGAGGTTGGACCCCCCACTTCAAGGGGCCATGGATAATGTTTATTAACTCTAGGATGTTTATTCATTAAACAGCAAATGATAATGAACTGAAAGCTAAACTGTACAACTAAATCCAAAATAAATGATTTGGAAAATTTAAATAACAAAGCATTACTCACAGCCTGGCTGTATCACCTGGAATTTTGCAATTGGGTTTTCAATTCACCATCGTTTGCTATTTAGTGAATAAATTCATGCTCTTTTGGACTATGTTTTGAAAGTCACCAGTCAACTCATCCCAACTAGTGAACAGACTCCTAAAGGCAACTTGGCATGTTTAAACGGGACACTACACTATGCCTAATCCCCAGCTGATGTCAAAAACGGAAGTAAATTATTATAAGATACTATCCATACATTGTACAAGTTAAATTGCTACAACCTGACACCATGTATAACTGTATCGCATAAAGTGTAAATTTTCAGTAATTCAAACAAAAATTCAAATTTGATTTCAAAATTTATACCAAAATAGCTCATTCACAGTATAATGAATTACACTGAACATATTGTAAAACCTTAATTGTTTTTAGGACATAGTTTGGGTAAATAAAAAGTTTGGATCTTGCTCTAAATTAGTTTTTCCATTACAAGAACAGTTATCGATAAGTCATGAAGTCACCGAGTGTAGAACATCCCCACCCTTTGGCCACACTTCCAGTCTCCACGCCTATGGCAAAGTTGTCCATCTCTGACCATTTGAAACGAAAATAAGATAGAAATTAGCAGTAATGATGATAACGCAGTGTGTATTTCTCAATACATCAGAGGAGAGATGAATAGACTTGGGATTACATTAGAATAAGTGGTGAAATGCTGGATGGATAAATTAAACTTTTGGCAGGGCCCAGAGCCGGAGGTTAGAGGATGTGATGAATCTCGAGCACGCTAGAAAGTGCTAATACTCACAGCCTTTACAAATGTTTGCAATCAAATATATGATTGAGACATTTAAAGAGTTTCATAAAACCCTTTGTCAGTTTCTCCAGCAGCATTACTATAAATTATTTAATGACATTTCCCTCCCTCCCTATTTCCTCCACAGGAGGAACCATGCATCCATTACTGCATGATGATAGCAGCTGCCACGGAGAGGAAGATGGGGTGATGCTGAGGCCACAGATACAACAATGTCATTAACATCGGGAAAGATGGGGCCTTATGTATGCATGACGAAACAGCCAACATTTACCACGTTATTAACTTCCATGTACCTAATCCATGGTGAGCAATTCATCTAACTGGGACGTCAGCTGTGCGCCACACGAGAACAAGGAACAGACCAAAATATTACCCTCCCATATGGTCCTAACACGTCAAAGCCGATTTCTGTTTAAATGAAGGAAATCTGATTTGATACCCAGGGATATCGTTTTCCAAAGTCAATCAACCGACAATAAACTATAAATGGCTTGTGCATCAAGAAGATTGAAATGAACACCAGAAGTGGTGAAATTGGCAAGCGTATGTTGCTGTGACTTGTTTCTCATACAATCACGTTATACGTGCATGTTTACACAAACACACTCGTAAAGAAAATATTTTAATTCATACACACATAGTAATCCTTATACATCCACAAAGACACATCCATACACCATAACTACCATGCCCACCCCATTACGAGCTGTGGGATGATAATGGGTGGGTATGGCCTTGGGGAGTACACAGTTGTTCAATTAGCGTCACTGGCGATGCCTATTAAGAGTCAGGACATCCGGAAAGAGGTAAGTCTGGAGGAGTGCGTTAGCCTTTATTTAACACCCACCAGGTCAACTGGCAACCTTCAAGACGGGCCCATACACAGAAGATAATGCAGAGAGCATAACTGATGTGCTATATACATAGTCCTAGTAATTAGTTTCCCGAACAGTTTCCTGGTGTCCCCGGATATGGAACAGGTAATAAAATTGGGGCGGTGGGACAGGGACTGTCCCATTGAATGGGGACAGTTGGGAAGCCTGCATACACACACACTGCCCTTCATTAAATCACCAGCCTTGTATAGAAATATAGATTTATGTGAGACGAAATGACCTACTGAGGTTCCTGGCACGCCTTTGGCCAAGTTAGAGGTTGGACTCTGTAATTTGTATACATTACAGAGCATCCTGCAAAACCAAGTATAGTACAGATACTTGCTGCAAACAGTGTAAAGGCGGGGTTTACATTGCCGGCTAGTTACATGTCTAGTTGCTGTCACTAGATCCACTAGAAGTGCTTCCTGTCTCAGTGCTGCACAGTGTGCATAAGGATGCTGAACATTCCCCATAGAGATGCACTGATCCAATGCATCTCTATGAGGAGATACTAATTGGCGCAACATGGCATTTTGCCGCACATGCGTAATAGCCTCCCTATGCTTTCCTATGTGAGAGCACTGGATTAGCTTAGATCAGGCTTCCCCAAACTCCGACCCTCCCTCCAGATGTTGCTTAACAACAACTCCCATGATTCTGAGAATAAAATAGATAGGCTGAGAATCATGGGAGTTGTAGTCCAGCAACATCTGGAGGGTCGGAGTTTGGGGAAGCCTGGTTCAGATTATCAAGATTTCCCCGGAGGCAGGACAAGGCAAGGCCAATCTCTGCGAGATAAGCGCAGTGTGGAAAACAAGGTGAGTAAACTTACCTTTTCACTGCACAGACGGGGGACGGGGACCTAAAAAGTCACAGCAGCCCTATAGTGTCTGGAATACATGTTTGTATTCCTGACACTACAGTGTTCCTTTAAGATATTGCAAAATAAAGTATAGTCTACATTCTGTTTTATCTTATGTTTATGTACCGTCTATAAATCTCATGTTTAAAAAATTTATTTCATATATTTTTATGAAATTAACTTTGAAATCATGTTTGTTTTTTGTGCGGTGACAAGATAAAAATAGAAGAATGTAATCAGAAATAGAAAAGGCATATGTCATTACAATATACACACACAACAAGGCAACTGCAACTTTTTTAAAAAATTTTTTTAAAAAAAATGCAGCATATTTTTCTAGGATAGAACAAAATGCATTCTGTCAACAATGCTAAATAAAATAAACGAAAAGACCCCTGCAGTGAGACAAGCAGATATAACCATAATATATAAAGTAATCCTAAATAAAAAGCAAGCCTGCAATGCCATATTCAGAGCAGTGCGATCTTGGCAGAAAACAAGTCAAATTAAGCCAATGTCCAAGCTCAGGTAGAACTTCCAATAGTGCAGCATTCAAGTGAGGGTTCGAGGAGATCCAGTAAAGATCCAGCTCCCAATAAAGTCCCAGGATACACGAGTCCATCCCCAAGCCTTTATAAAAGCCCAAACCCATTGCCCACTGGCCCACCACCACCGTTGCAGTGGTCAACGTCTCCAGGAAGTCCCTGTGGTTCCCAACTGACATGATGTAGTGTGAGAAAGTTCTAGGAGAATGTAGACAGGTTCTGAGATAGAAACCCCTCACGGCCCTTGGACTAGGAAATAAGTGATGCGCCGAGGTCCCACTCAAAGAAACCGAGGCTCACCTCAGGCGGTGTGGTAAGTGCACATCGGCATTTGGCTGAATAACTGCCAACATTGTAGACACAGGTTGTCAAATGCATTTAGAAAGGCAATGTGCCGCTGTTGAAGGGACATCTCCTTCATGAGCTTCTTGGGCACGTGGTCGGCCATCATCTTAAATGAGAAGCAAATAATTGTACATGCTCCTTTACGCACAGGACAGTGTCCCTTTAACACTATAAACTCTGCAACAATTGCATCACATAAATGTTTAATTTCATGACAACTGCATAATGTGAAATGAAACTTTTAATCTCAGAAGCTGGTAACAGGCCATGACTTTAGTAAAATAACATGTGAAATTTATAAACCCAGATGTTAGCAATACATAAATCATTCCGTAGATGAGATCTATGGATGTGTAATCTTTATATTAGAAAAATGACTTCCAGATAAACATATTGCAGTTGTAATAAAGAAAGATGAATTGCTCTGCATGATGTTGTAATAACTATTTAATATTTCATAGAGTTCATAATTTGTGATTTGAGATCTTAAAGGAACACTATAGGGTCAGGAACACAAACAAATATTCCTGACCCTATTGTGTAAACACTATCTAGCCCTCCTGCCTCCCCCCCCCCCCCCCCTCCTTATCCCCCGAAATATAGTAAAACATTTTCTTTATTTGAGTCTGCTGGTGCTGGCTCTGTCCCTCATCTGCCTCCTTAGTTGTCATCAGAAGTGATGACTTCAGCCAATCACAATGCTTTTACATAGGAAAGAATTTGTATTGGCTGAGATTGTCACTTCTGCTTATTATTAGGATCCCTTAACCCCTTAAGGACACATGACATGTGTGACATGTCATGATTCCCTTTTATTCCAGAAGTTTGGTCCTTAAGGGGTTAAACCGCGATGTGCTGCAGAACGCTAAAGGGATCCTAGTAAAAAGCAGTTCTAGAATCATCTATATGTCACCATATACATTGTTATATTATGGGTACTCCTAGTTACCATACCTTTTTACTTTTTGTTTTTGGGCTTTGTTTTTTCTATTTTTGGATATAACGTTTGGAGCGTTTCTTTAACCCTATAAATACCAGGTACCTCCCCTACTCTAAATATATATATTTTACTTACCTTTTTCTCCATTGGAGAGTCCACTGTTGCTGCTTCTCCAATCCATCCCTAAGATTCGGTCAATAATGATAGTCCCACTTCCTGTCCAGATGACCCACTGCCCACAGAGACCACCTCCTACTTAACCTTAGCTGTACTGAAAAGGCAAAATGTACAATTACCTGATAACCAACTTTTCATAAGGTGCAATCTCTGTTTTTTCTTACTCTGACAGCTTTTTCTTTTCTTCGTACTTCCTTTGTTTTATATTGAATAATTTAGAAATGTGGTATACATTATGTATAAATAAATTATGCAACATATTATTCACTAACAGTAAGGAGCTTTAATTGCAACAATGGCAGGACATGAAATAGCATATTTACCCTGTGCTTGTTCGTTGGAGTTGATATGCAGATTAAATAGTAGTTATGCAGAACATAGGAACCAGGGTTTTAAACAGTCACTCCAAGCACCATAACCACTACAGGCTGTTTTAGTATAGTTTGACAACTTAACTGGTCCTACCGGGCACCAGAAGCCAAAACCCCTTCTCTCTCTTACAGGAAATAAAACTGATGGAGCACAGGTGCCCGGGGACTCAGGTAAGTTGTCAAACCGTACTAAAATGGTTTGACTACAGACCATGGGAATGTGCCACGGCACTCCTGACACCATCACCACTGCAGCAGCCACAGGTGCTTAGGGTGTTCGGAGTGTACCTTTAAATTGTAATAGTAGGAGAAGAAATGGCAGCAGCAATATCCAACACGTCCAACAACAGTCAAGATGGGAGATATTGTGGATGATCAAATATTGTGGCTAAATCTAACTATATTTATATAAGATGCAGCCAGCATGATCTATAAATTGCCTGAACATTGCATGGATTAGGGAGTAAAAGTGATCATTTGGCATTGGCACCTGCAGAAAAATGTCCGACATACCCCCCACCTCATCCCAGTTCTGATTATAATTTATTTATTCCATTTGTGGAAAACACCCAGTCTACCTTCCAGCCTGCACATCTTGATAAACACCCTACCTTCTATAATTATAGTAACAGCGTATCCGTGGCAACTACTGAAATGTTTTTACAGCAGGAAAGAATACTCACTAAGGAGTCAAATCACACCATAGAGTGTGAATTGCATTGAGTTAGACAACGTTCAGACGCTGGAGAAATAAAAGCATTTATTTTGCCTCTTCTGTACCAAGTTCTGTTTGTTTTAAATTAAGTGTAACGTTTTACCATGAGATGCATACTTTAACCTTAAGCCAAGAAAAAACAATTGCGTATATAGGTTGCAGATCAAATAAAGGGACATTCTAAATACCATAACCACTACTGTATACCGCAGTTATGGTACTCAGAGTCGCCAGGCACTGTCCCACTAAGAGTCAAACTGTTTTTGAAGGATTTCACACTTACATGCCCCTCCAGGTACCTATGATCCAGCCTCTTATAGTTGCTCTAAATGTCCCTTAAAACAAAGACACATATAATACAAGGGCTGCCACTGTTATTATAACGAGGAATGGATTGCATGGCATTGATGTAACCTGGCAGCCAAGTAGAGTGGTTTGGAACGCACATGCGTGAACAATAACGACTTCAATGTACTAGTCAGTGGGGGCGCTAGATGCTGTCTAGTAAGCCTGTGTACTGTGTGGCAGTCACATTCAAAATGACTGAGCAAGTAGAGCAACCAATTTGCATTATATTTTGCGTTAAGCTTAAACATTCCTCCTCGGAAACTATGATTCTGAAGGCTTTCGAGGATGATGCAATGAGTGCAGCGCATATAAACATGTGGCACAAACACTTTCAAAGATGGTCGAGAATCTGTTGAAAGACTTGGCGACCTGCAACTTCTGGCTTTTCCCAAAACTAAAATCGCCTTTAAAAGGGAAGAGATTTCAGACAGTCGAGGCAGCTGATGGCGATTCCAACAATGGATTTTACAGAGTGTTTTGAGCAGTGGAAGAGACGCTGGGAGAACTGTGTGAGGTCCCAAGGTGCCTACTTTAAATGGGACTGAGGCATCATTGTCCTATGTACAACGTTTCTTGTATTTTCTTCCATAAATATCTCTAATACTTTCCAGACATATTTGTAAAAATGTGTAACTTTTTATTTATTTTTCTTTGCAGGAATGTCGCCTTTTGGCTGTTTTATCATGAGAATACAATTTTTTAAATTATTGGGGATCTATTAATTTGGCCATTCCTACACCGGAGCATGCCTTTGAAAGAGAAGATAACTACATTAACACTTGCAAATCCCAGCTGGGAATTAATTTTATTTTAGGCAGCACTTATTAGTTTCAACATCTTCTAAACCTAAAGCATTGCCAAAAACAAGTCACTAGGCAATTTAACTGTAAAGTACCGTATATTTAAACTGAAAACTTCACTTTAAATTATTCACAATTATGTGAAACAGAAGGAACTATTTGTAAATAAATTGTAGACATTGCTTTAAAAAAAAAAAAACAAGGGAAGAAAATCACTTTCACCTCTTCCTAGCAGAAACATCTGGCATACTGTATTAATATATCCTTTGGCACTGTGTACACATCTTCACTTTGGCACTCGATATAATCCAACTGCTGTAACAGACCAAAGCAATAATGGACAGATTCATGAATTTAGGAGACAACTTTCAAGTAAAATAAGAGATATAAAAATGATGTGCGCGACAGATATTGCCAAGGGTGGGGCGTGATGTGTTGGGGGACTGGCAGTGAAATGCGTTGGAGAGCCTATCAGTTTTCTCCCTATATATTGGCCAGTCACCCAGTCCTTCTTGCTCAGTTGTACTGTGTTCCTCTAAGTGCTTACCAATGTTATTGGCGGTTATTGGCTGACCTTTTGCCTGAATTCTCGTTTATGAACTTGTGCTGCCTGGACCGACCTTTCTGCTATTCTGAGCTCATTTCTACTTTGCCCCTATTGATACCGTACTTTGGTTTTGCAAGTTATTGCCTCTTACCACATTCTGAAAGTGGCATCCTGAAAGTTTAAAATTTGGATGTTACAAAATGAATATCATCCAAAAAAAGCAAACCAAACTCTGCACTTACCCAAACTGGTCCAAAATCGATGCCTCTCCAATGTGACCAAACTGACCAGAAATAAATGGAGCCACGTGATTGGCTATTACAGCTCAGCCAATCATATTAGTTTTAATTCATGGTACAGTTTGTACCAGATTTTAGGGATGCCTATTTCAGTGGTTAAACAATAAAGCAATGTGAATATTAAATAGCAAAGCTGAATCTAATAACAAGACAAATATCTTACTTGACGAGGAAGAATTATGGGAAACACCCATCTTGGTTGTAGGTATAATAAAAATAAAATACATTTCCACTATACCTGTGAATGTACACATTTGCTGACCATTCTGATAGCGCAAAGTAAAGATGAAATTATTAGATCAAAGAAAAATGATAGTGCCCTTTAAGCTGATCTATAACGAGAGAGTGATGGGGGTTATTGCTCAACAAGAGCTAGAGGGTGATATGATTTCTGATGCAGCCCAAAATAATATAAAACACATTTATTCCAACAGAAATCTCTGAATAGTTTCCACCTGTAGCGCTTTTTCTTTTAAATATTGTGATTTTTAGGAACAAAATAGGCACGCAAGGATTGCAGCAATATCATTCTTTTGGCTGGAGTATTCCTTCTTCAGTGGAGAACATCTGGGTTTCAAAGGAATTGCTAAACAGCTAAGATCTAAGGTCCAATCCCTAAATACTAAACTGTAGTGAATTGCAAAATGTAGGCAAAAATATCAAAGCTATGACTACAGGTGAGCTGATAATTAGTTCCAAAAGCAAATATTTTTTACTTTTTACCTAACTTCTGCAACTTGTTTCTAATTCTCTGCAATTCAATGTTTAGCAAATAAAATCCCTAGAACAAATTTCTGACAATCCAATGAATCACACTTCCCAACAGTCCTGATTTCGGCGGGACAGTCCCGATTTTCAGGTCCTGTCCCGAGTTAGTTCCATGGTGTCCTGGCTTACCTGCCAGTAATGTTGGGAGACCTGCTGATTGTTTCAATCGCCCTCTTTACCCCATCACACCAGTGTCCCGTTTCCTGGACTGCCGAAGTTGGGAGGGATGTTGGATTGAATCTGATTGCGGTAAACAATTTGTGCTGTATCTCAATACCTGGGTGCAGCCATTTTGTTCTCCTCTGCCCATGATGTCTGCTGTTTGACCTTCTATGGGATTGATTTTACTGCTGGATTGTGGATAAGTGTGATTGGAAACTGAAACAGAACTTTGCTCGAGCTCCACCAAATTGCCAACTTTTTTTCAACTTGACGGCTGAACATAAGAAAAATAATTAGCTACTTTATGTATTTTGTGAAAGCTAGAGCAGATTCAGACAGAAGGAGCAGTATAGCAGCAGATTAGATAAATTTTATTTTAGGTGAACATGATACTTTAATGGGACCTTGATTAGACTGGAGAATGGATTATACTACATTATGTCCCTGTAATAAGTGGGGGGATGTGTCTGTGTGTGTGTGCGTATTCAGCAGTCTGTGTGTGTGTGCGTATTCAGCAGTCTGTGTGTGTGTGCGTATTCAGCAGTCTGTGTGTGTGTATTCAGCGGACTGTGTGTGTGTATGCAGCGGACTGTGTGTGTGTATGCAGCGGACTGTGTGTGTGTACTCAGCAGTCTGTGTGTGTGTACTCAGCTGTCTGTCTGTATGTGTATTCAGCAGACTGTGTGTGTGTATTTATCAGTCTCTGTATTCAGCAGTCTTGTGTGTGTGTGTGTGTATTCAGCAGACTGTGTGTATGTATTCAGCAGTCTGTGTGTGTGTATGTATTGCATTTGTTGGAAATAATAAATATAAGCTTAATTTTATCTATTTTATATCATTATTTAAAATTTGTATCATTGAACTCTGTGTTCTTTTAAAACAAAAGTTATTAGTTCGGACAACAGTACGAGTTGTTTTTTCTAAACTTAAACCTCAGTATTTGGGTTTAATTGCCGTGTTGGCACTTTAAGGAAACAAAAGTTGGCATGTATTGCGGTTTGGGCACTCGGGCTCAAAAAGGTTCGCCACAAACACTGGCCAAAGTTAGCGTTAGTATTTGTTTGTGTGTGAAAAATGCAAAAAACGCCAATTTTGGCCAGTGTTTGTGACTAAGTGGCTACTAAAAAAAGACTGGACATACCCCATTTGCAATACCTTGGGTTGTCTACTATTGCAAATGGTATGCCATAGTAGGGGTAATTTTCATTCTTGGGCTACCATAGGGTCTCAAAGTAATGTAACCAATCTGGCGAATTTTAATGTGAAAAGAATGAAACACAAGCCTTATATTTGACGCTGTAACTTTTGAAAACACCATAAAGCCTGTACATGAGGGGTACTGTTGTACTCGGGAGACTTCGCTGAACACAAATATTTGTGTTTAAAAACAGTAAAAAGGGGGGGGCGGGGCCGACCGCCATGCTGGCAGGTCGCACAAGAGAACAGCTCCTGCAACTTTGCCCTATTTTAACAAGAAAATACGATTAAATACCTGCCAAAAGACTGGTAATGGCAAGCCAGTGCAAGCAGACACCCTGGTCCTGAGGAGAGGCTTGCTGCAAAGTTAAAGTCCCTCGGCGGGGCGCCTCTCCGTCAACCACGATGGGGAGCGCTCGGGCGGTGAGTGGAGCGGACGGCCGCTGCCCCGCTATCCTGCCCACCAGTGGCATGAATGAGACACGAGGCTTGGGGGTCTGGCCCCGTTCCCCCCCCTCTGAGCCGGTGGGGGTTATCCCGGTCCCCACCCTTGGCCCGCCAGCAAACAGGAACACCCGCGCTCCAGGCCGTGACTGAGCTCCACAACCCAGAGGCCGCAGCTAAAATGGCGGAGCCTGCAAGCCGACCACCCAAGTAAGCGGGAAGATGAACGCACCTGCCTCACACTGGCGGCAAACTGTCGTGAAACAAGAGGAAACCGACAGGAACATGCCCGGACGAAACTAAAAGGTGACAGTAAAGCCAAAAACCGCATGGCTCCAACACACGTCGCGTCGCAAGCAAACGGTAGAGACAGACATCAGCGAGCTGCCACTCCAACAAAACGGAGTAAACTTACAGAGGGGGTCCCCAAATTGAGCGACAGAGCCCCAGCAACGAAGCCCAGCACACAGATCCTCTCAGAACACCACGAGGAAGCAGACCCAAACGGACTGAAAACCCGCAGCTGCGAAATCACCCAGACAACAACATGGCTGCAGGGATCTAACTCCCAGCTGAGGCAGGCACAGCATTGAATCGTAGGTACTCCAGAAGGGGAAAAACACTCAGCCACTTACCTGGACTAAACCTAACACGGCAATCCCCAAGCTTTAGTTCTTCTGTAGCCGCTACACTTCACAATCCTGCCTCACGGCACACAGTCACTGACTTTCATCAGACTGGTGGGGGGTTAACCAGGGGTGGTCAAACCTATGCATGTTTGAAGCTTCTATCTAGTGATATATTAATATAACCAACGTGATTCTTTGCATTAGTACGACCTAGCTTGAATGTAATTTCATGTCTTAACAGCACATTTGATCCTCTTGTATTTAAAAAGAAAAATTGTGCACAGTTCCTATATACCCCATTGAAATCTATGTTTTGACCTCCGCAAGTGGAATGCCTTTGGGGTACCACTGGCCTGTATGTTATTCTAATCTGCACTGCAAAAATAAAGAATTAAAAAAAAAAAAAAAACAGTAAAAAGTATCGCAGCAATAATACCGTCCGTGTAAGTGCTGTTTGTGCGTGAAAAATGCAAAAAAACGTCACTTTTACTGGCGATATCATCGTTGTAATACATTTTACTGTTTTGAAACACTAATATTTGTGTTCAGCGAAGTCTCCCGAGTAGAACAGTAAACCCCCATGTACAGGTTTTATGGTGTCTTGAAAAGTTATAGGGTTAAATATAGTGCTAGCAAATTAAATTCCCTTTACTTTCGGCATGGGTTGTCAGGCAGGTCCTGCTAATTGTAATTAATTAAGATACCTAATTATGTAAAAATATTACATAAATATATGTGTAGAATTAAAGGGAAACTCCAGTGCCAGAAAAACGATCCGTTTTTCTGGCACTGGAGGGTCCCTCTCCCTCCCACCCACCAATCCCCGGTTACTGAAGTGGTGAAAACCCCTTCAGTTACTTACCTAGGACAGCGGCGATGTCCCTCGCCGCTGTCTCCGCCTCCGCGACGCTCCTCCTAGTGATTACGTCGGCAGGTGGGCGAGACTAATCTCGCTCACCGGCCGAGGAGACCTAATGCACATGCACGGAAATTCCGCGCATGCGCATTACGTCTCCCCATAGGAAAGCATTGAAAAATCATTTCAATGCTTTCCTATGGGGTTTTGAGTGACGCTGGAGGTCCTCACACAGCGTGAGGACGTCCAGCGACGCTCTAGCACAGGAAAACTGTGCTAGAACCCAGGAAGTGACCTCTAGTGGCTGTCTAATAGACAGCCACTAGAGGTGGAGTTAACCCTGCAATGTAAATATTGCAGTTTATGAAAAACTGCAATAATTACACTTGCAGGGTTAAGGGTAGTGGGAGTTGGCACCCAGACCACTCCAATGAGCAGAAGTGGTCTGGGTGCCTGGAGTGTCCCTTTAATATATGTATATATATGCGTATGTGTATATATATATCATTTTTAAAAATATATTTTTATTTATATATAGGTATATATAGTGATATATACATATATATTTATGTATATAGATATATATATTATTTAGTTCTACGTGTATTTTGATATAAATATATATATATTAATATCACAATACAGTTAGAACGAAATAACACACATCTATATATTTTTTAAATTATTTATTTTTAATATTTTTTTAATTGTATTTTTTAACGTATTTACATATATTTTTTTAATATTATATATATATATATATATAACAATAATTATATATATATTTAATCAGTATCAGTCTACGTGTAATTTGATATTAATACATATATATATATATATATATATATATTAATAGTAAAATACACCTAGACGGTGTATGTGTGTGTGTATATGTGTATATATATACTTACCGTATTTATTCGAGTATAACGCGCACACGTGTATAACGCACACCCCTAATTTACGATTAAAAATCGGTATAAAATTTTGTACCAATTTTTAATCTAAAATTAGGGTTGCTCGTTATACTCGAATATATATTTGCCCAGCAGAAGAGGGAGGGGGTGCTCCGATAATACCTACCGGGACCGCCAGGCAGCAAGCGTTTACTCACCTCCCTGCAGCTCCTCCAGCTCCCCAGTGTAAATCTCGCGAGACCCGCAGCCATCAGAGCTGGCCGCGGGTCTCGCAAGATTTACACTGGGGAGCTGGAGGAGCTGCAGGGAGGTGAGTAAACGCTTGCTGCCCGCCACCCCAGGACCGCCGGGCTTGTAATGAGCCCGGCGGTCCTGGGAGGTATTATCGGAGCACCCACTCCCTCCCTCTTCTGTTGGGCTAATATTTATTCGAGTATAACACGCACCCCTAATTTTAGATTAAAAATCGGTACAAAATTGTGCGCGTTATACTCGAATAAATACGGTAGATCATATATATATATAATATATTTATATTTATATATATATATATATATATATATATGAGCTAAGTATATTATTTAATTTTTTTTACACTTATTTTATTAATTTTATTTTATTTCTAGCCAGTAGGGGGACTACCTGTCATTACAGGCAGTCCCCCTGCTGGCAATGCCTCAGCCAGCTAACCCAGCCATGTGATTGTGAGGTCCTCGCAAGGACCTCACTCTCACATGGCCGGGGGGCCCCCAGGAGGACGGACGTGCCACGGGGGGCTCCCTGGGAATCCCCCCAAAGGCGATTGCCGGCGTGGGATCGCCAGCGACCGGGTAAGTGAAAAAGAAACGGAGGGCGTACTATTACGCCCGGCGGCGTTTAGAGACGCTTAAAATAGGGCGTAATAGTACGCCCTCCGGTCTTAAAGGGTTAAAGGACTTTAGGCTTAGGGAAGATTTTAAATTGTGCAGAAGGTCGTTCCACAATTGCGGTGCTCTGCAGGAGAAGGAGGATCGGGCTGCTTTCTTTTTGAGCTATAGTGAGCTGAAGTGGTCTGGGTGCCTATAGTGGTCATTTAAAGCATGACATATGAATATATGAGGGCACTTTAATTTATGAGAGTGCAGGTAGAGGTATGGAGCTAGTTAGATCCCCGGAGCTAAGCCCTGCAGTTTAGGGCCATCTCACAGTCTGCAAGAGACAGCTCTCAGCCATTAAGCTAAATTCTGTACTGCTGGGCTTAGCACAGAGCAGAGAGCCAGACCCCAAATACAAAGTACCATTGTAAAATGGTTTGACCACTTAAAACACATGCATATACACTCATAACTAGTCTTACTCATTGGTTTAAAAATATATTTATCTTTAATGAGGCCAAGCCATTTAAAAATTATATTAGGAGCTCAGCTCATTGCAGTGGTCTGGGTGCAATGTCCCCTGTCCCCCATTTAAAGAAACTGCAATGTTTACATCGCAGGGCTAAGACTGCCTCTAGTAGCTGTCTACAAGACAGCCACTAGAGGTGCTTCCTGCTGTTTCACAGTTTGACTGCATGAAATGACACTGGATCCTCATGCGAGTACGTCCAGCGTCTTGAAAAACTCCATAGGATTTCTAAAAACTATAGTTTTCCTTTATCTCTGTACTTTTATTTATTTTATTTTGTATTCACTAAACACTGAACTGTAGTGAGATGATAATCAAAATTCTAAATTTAGGTTCTATAACAGAGCTGTATAATTTTTACAAATTAGCTATTTTTGCACTTTTCCCTATGTTTCAGCATTTAGTAAAAAAAAAAACAAAAAAAAAAAACAATGTGTGATTTACTCCACAACCTTAAAGTATATTAACAAGCGAGGGATTTGAGTTCTGTCTGACCATCTGCTAAGATTTCCAGAGAACGAAGGCGGAGACAGGAAAGTTTGCAGTTGGAAAACACTCTCGTATGTAATTTTATTGTGAGCACGCTTGCAGCTCCTTTGTAAGAACAATGTAGTAAGCTGTGCTCTGCGTGACAGTTTTTTTTTTCGGTTTCTCTCCAGTTGCCCTTCTGACACTTCCTCGCTTTATTGCAAAAGGCAAAGAGTGATTGGATCATGATGTCAGACTCCAGCATGCTCTGCTTGAGACATCATTAGCAAGCAAAACAGGCTGCGGAGGGGCACATGCAAGATTTTGCAATAAATCAGGGAGGTGAGCTTCCTGGATGGATGTGGAAATCATATCCCTCTAATGGTTAACGCAGCAGCACGCTCAGATACAGAGTCTCGCAGAGCAAGAATACATATGAAAGCATTTTAAATCCCACAAATGTGCCAGGGATTCCTCAGAATTCAATAGAAGTTATTCATTTATGAAATGAGATCAAAAGTATTGCACAAGAAAGCTATATATTAGGATATTAGTACAAAACATAGGCCTTGACTTGATTCACTTTCCAAATGACTTAATGCTGTTAAACAACTTCCCAAATGGATTATCTACTGAAGTAACCATTTAAGGAACACTACAGTAACCCAAACCACATCTTCTCAATGAATTGGTTTGGTTGCAGTGGCCCTGGCTTTTAACCCTGCTATGTGAAACATTGCAAGTTGTTTTTTATTTACATTGCAGGGTCAAATCCACCTATAGTGGTAAAACTCAGTCTCATGATGTATAAACTCTTAGGAAAGCATGGAATACACTGTTTTCCTATCGGGAAGTTTAAATGCGCTTGCTGCTCCTAATTGTCCTCCGTGAGGAGCATTGGACTGGACCATATTGGATGAGGCATGATTTCGGGGGAGGCAGAGAACAAATCAGAACCATTTAGAAAGCTTATTAAATTAAAGCCTTAATGGTAAGTAACCATCAATTGGCCTTGGAAGGATGCGAAACTGATCATTACTTTATTGACCTTGGAGAACTAAAAGGCTGAGCCGACCGTGATAACTATGGAAATTGCGGCCATGTTTATGCATCTCCCTTCGGATGGCCAAGGGTGACAGCAAATGTTATGTCTGTGCATATTGGGTGCTAGGGACAAGAGACTCATAGCACCATATGACAATTAGGGTGTCCATGTTCAGGGTGAGTGAACCATCCCATGATGTATTTGATACCCTCATGTGCATGGATGCTGGGGACAAGAGACTCATGCACCATATGACGATTAGAGTGCCCATGTTCAGGGTGAGTTAACCAATACATGATGTATTTGATACCCTTATGTGCATGGATGCTGGGGACAATAGTACCATATGACGATTCGAGTGTCTGTGTTCAGGATAAATGAACCATGCCATGATGTATTTGATATCCTTATGTGTGCTTGTACATCTACAGATCAATTACATAATTCGAAAGTAAAATATATTGGTTTTACTGAAATTGTAATTGTAGTTACTTCAAACAATTTAGAGGCACGTTTGGAAATTGTGGGATTGGTTATCGTCTGTGAATAGTATGTAGGAATGTGATATTTGGTTAACATATACGCAATGTAGAAGAGACTGTATTGCTGTAAAAATCTGTTCCTAAACACTGAGACATTAAGACTAAACTACAATTCTGGAAATCAACATCAATGTCAGAAATTCCAAGTACGGCATCTTGGCAAGAGAGCAATGTCACCAAGTCAAAACCTCCAATCTCCACCGAGCATGAATTACAGGTGCATTGTATATATCAACCCACAGGAAATTCTAAACCACACTGAACTGTTTATATTTTGGCTAGCTTTGTGACATACACTACGAGGGTCACCAAACCACACAACATCCACTACACTGCGGGAGATGTCCTGGGTGGAAGAACAGGGGAAAGTGGTGCAAGAACATAACAATAGCGGTTTCTAAAATAAATGCTCTTTTGTTTTAAGAAGCAAATAACCATAAATGATGCTGAATCGGCTGAATATGTCAAAAGCGTCAAGAAATGGTTTTATTTCTCTCAGTGGAGCACAGCTGTTTCCGTATCCCCTATCTTTGTGTCAATGTGCTAAACAGAAGTTATCCCAGATATTTATTTAAGGAGGAATTATCAATTCCTCAAGAACATTCATTATTCTGTATATACATGTATATTTCACAATAATACCACATTCTCCTTTGCATCGTTTGTTGCTCTATAATCATTGGTATGTAGTTTCGAGTATATAAAATTCCAGCAGTACTGTGCACTTTACTTAAAATGAATAGCAACATTTTAAGGGGAACTCTTATTTCTCAGGATTTTAAATATCATGTTTTTTTATCTCCTATATTTAACAAATGTGTGTTTGTTACGTGTAAAAAATATATATTTTTTGAAATTCACTCCAATGTATTTCAATCTAACCGGGAACTGGGCTCCTCCATCTTGGCTCCCTGTCAATCATTGTTATAAGCTCTGCTCTTTGCATCTGGCAGTTAGTATAGAGAGAGAGCATACCCAGTAGAGGAGAAACAATGTTTCTACTTCTCCTTCTCCAGTGCAACATGAAAGAAAAACAGTACTATATGAAAATAGATTAAATTCAGACATGGGTTCCTTCAGGCTGCAAAGACAGTAGGAATAACAGATCTAAGGTGGGGTTTTAGTAAAATAAGAAAAACAAGTACATTTTAATGGAGTTTCTCAATACGTAGAGAGTGGAGAATGATCATATCTTTTTATAGTAGAAAATCATTTTTTCAATAATATTATAATAACATATCATATTATATTGAGACAAAGGAATAAAACATAGAGAGTCAAACAGATACAAAACAATAGCGCTGGTTTCAAGAGTACTGCTGGGAACCCTACAAAAATATCCAGTTTTCCAGTACAGGGTTACTAATTAGTGTGGGTTGACAGGGGTTAAAAGTGAATTCAAATTGTAAGCATCAATAGTCAAATAGGACGAATTTCACTGTGTCAACTGTGTTTTCATTTCAGCCATTTTGGCCTTAATAATTTGAAATTAATTTAGAATTCTGGAAAATGTGCACCGTAGTGAGAAACCTGTATCATAATCATTCCCATGGCAGCTATGACCATAGAAATGTTCTCTGATGCCCTTGGAATCAGTAAAGAGCACATACAGGCAATTTATAGTGCTCCACCTGCTGGTCATAATGACTCTATAACTTTAACCAACCAGTAAAAAAAAAATCACAGTAACAACTTTCTTTTAAATACATATAAAGTACGAGAGATGTATCATACGTGTTAAGTAGATATAAATATTGAGTAGATATAAATTAAGTAGATATAAATATGTATGTATCTCGATCTATACAATCGTCTAATAGACAGACATATGTCCCTGATTTCATAAACAAACAACAACAAAAAACAAGAGGAAATTTGGGGTCATCTTATATTTAAAAGTTATTGTTAATAAACCCAGATGTTTACGGTTCAATTAACAATCCTTCAGATTATAAACATTTGAAGGCAGTTACAATTCTACACGAACGCAAATAATCTACCATCTTAATTTTGTCTGGGTGAAACCTTGAAGGACAAATCGGGCCTCGTTCAATCTGTTTTACACACAGCTTGGACTGAGCAGGACTTTAAACAAATAAAAGAGGTGTGCTGTGAGGGGAGCTACAAAAATCAAGAACAGATGGCGGGGATGTGGAAGTGTTTTAAAGTTCACTAATTAAGTAAGAAGCAGACATTGACTCATTAGGCCCTGACATGGCTTTTATCTACAGCCGGGCTTCTCAAGGGCACCAGGGACTGTGGCCTTGCTGAAAAGTCAATAGTTTTCAAAAGTAAACTACGTCACTGGGGGTGGAGGGGGGTCGAGTCAGATGACGCAGCTCAGAGGTGCTATCTCGAAGTTTCCTGAACTTTATTACATTATCTACCAAACAAGTCCAAGCTGTTACCTTACCTACTTAGAAAGTGACAACATATTTCGCAGCGCTGTACAATTAGGGGTGAACATACAATACACACAGACGAATACAATTTGTAAGTTCCCAAAATCTTGGCCTCCACTAAGGGTTAATGTAATGATAATCCTTCTTTAAAGACCTCGGTATATGATCTATATATTTTTCTGGCTAAATTGCTTTAATATTTTTTATTTTGTCTACATCTCTATCCCAATATTTTTTTCTGAATGTAATATCTACAGTTATTTATCAAGAGTGTGTAGTCAGTTGGGAGCGAGCCATAATCGTTGATATAGTCTATCTATTGCCTAATGGAACACAGATCTTTCTATTTCTTTGCTCAAATGTGTGGGTCAGCAGCTTCAGTGGTGGCAAACGGAGACACGAAGACATTATTGGCTGCTACAATTAGTCGGTTGCACTACACACTTTGCTGAAGACCCCATACATAATCAGCTCTGTTCCCATTTACAGCTCTTTCCACTAGACATATCTCATTACTGGCTGTCTAGGAAGGTTCCCTTGTAGACCACCCCAGGATATATCATCAAGACTTGCCTTATATCTGCCAACCCAAGCACGAACCTGTACTTTCTCATGATTTAAATTTCATCAGAAGACAAGACATCTTTCTTTCAGTCCAGAAAATGCTCTTAGAGTTTAAATGGTATAGATTGCCACAGAGGTAAGTACAAAACACACTAGACTACTTCTGGAAGTAGATGACGAGATGGCCCCATGATGCTTTGGGTTAATAAAAATTTATATTATATGCTCTAGCACAACACTTCATTAGGTATTGTATTGCTCTAACATCAGACAAGAAGCAGTTCAACTATAAAAGTTGCTTCCCTTATGTTTGGGAACTATAGAGGTCTCTCATTCTACCACAGATCACCAGGAGCAAGGGTAGAGAGTAGCTGGGCCCTCTTCAGATGCCAATGGTACCTTTATCTACCCTTAATGTGGGATAGTTCCTTGCAGTATCCTTTCACTGCATCAATGGCCAATCAAAGAACTAGATTTTCCCTTGTGTATATCTAATTATAAGTACATTTCCTTCTTGCTAGAGAAATCCATGAAAAAACTGAAGCTCTGTTAATCATGTTGCGTTCTCATCAGCAGATATTTTGAGTAAATGGCACAGAGGTGTCTCGCTTTGAGGAAGTGAAGCTATGAAAAGGAAATCAGTCTGTTATTGCGAGCCCTTGAAAGGAAAACACAGATTTTAGGCATTAGAGAATTTCTTAGTATAATGTTTCATTACGCTGCATTACTGAATCCAAGGTCTAAAAATAATTAGTATCCTCTAGCAAAGAAAAACATGATACAATGTAATTCACTGAACATATCAAAGGCTTTATTATCGTGACTTTATTTGCAAATATTCTAAAACGGCTACCAATAAACTAGTAAATCGTACAGTAATTTGAAATAAGTCATAGAGATCCATAGACTAACTGGGCTATTCACCAAAGTGTAAATTGAAATAGAATTCAAAATTTTAGGACAAATTAGCTGAACTTAAAGGGTATAGTCACCAAAACAACTTTAGCTTAATGAAGCAGTTTTTGTGTATAGAACATGCACCTGTAGCCTCACTGCTCAATCCTCTGCCATTTAGGAGTTAAATCACTTTGTTTATTAACCCTAGTCACACCTCCCTGCATGTGACTTGCACAGCCTTCCTAAACAGTTTCTGTAAAGAGTCATCTGAAGTTTATCCTTTCTTTATTGCAAGTTTTGATTCATTTAGATTTTCTTATCCCCTGCTATGTTAATAGCTTGCTAGACCCTGCAAGAGCTTCCTGTATGTGATTAAAGTTCGATTTACAGAGCAAGAGATAAAATTGTTTAAGGTAAATTACATCTGGTTGAAAGTGAGACCAGTTTTTTTTTTTCATGCAGGCCAATCATAGCCAGGGGAGGTGTGGCAAGGGCTGCATAAACAGAAACAAAGTGATTTAACTCCTAAATGGCAGTGAATTGAGCAGTGAAACCTGCTCAATGGTGTCCTTTAAACAGTATAATGTTTCCATTACTTCTTCTTATTAATTGAAATTAAATAATGATATCTTTGATTTCCGTTTGAGTTGATGATTCATGCTTTGTTGGGAAGTCAAAGTGAATTTCACATTTAGACCAAAATGACTGGATTAGAAAAATTCTCCAAGAAAGCGTTGTATTTAGCTTGGTTATTATTAAATTCACTTTGATTTCTCATTAAATTTCTGAAAATTTAAGTTCATTATATTTTTATTTACAGGATTTATATTTGGCAAAAGAAAAACTTAAAATGTATTGAAATATCTCGGTTGGGTAGTTCACATATTAAACTCACTGACCATACAAAGCTTTGCTGGGTTCTTTTAATCACAAAAAATGTATTTAACCATTTTTACTCCCTATGCAAGACATTGCTCCGACCCCTGTTACACAAAGACTTGGAATGTCAATTGAACTTTTGTTTTTTGTTTTCCTTCTGGAACAGCAACAAAATGTCTGCCGAAATCAATGCACCCCCCCCCCCCCACCCCCCACCCCCCCACCCACCCCAAGCCCCCTCCCCCCCCCCCCCATCCCGTCAATGGCTGCACGCAGAACAAGGTCAGGAGTTCAAAAGAAAATATCCATTCTTCTTTTATCTCTCCTGTCCTACAAATTAACAATTTCTCTTTAACAGAGATGCTTTTAAGGATTGGGGTAAATATAGAAGTGCCCCAGGCACATAAGGGACCTCTTTAGAAACTGAACAAACCCTCTCAATGTACAGACACATTAAGGGCAGAGGAATCACAAAGAAGTTTAATGGGATGGAATCACGATTCACCTAACCCTGAAACACTTTCAAATAATCCGATAATATTGGACATATCACTATGTTGCTTTATTTAGAGGTATATTAACATTCTGAAACACAAAATAAGGACAAGATTATTTCCTGTCTTCTCCTGAATGAACCACGATGAAGCATCAGAAAGGGAGTGAATTCTAAATCCGATTCCATCCCAATTGGTAAGTTTTGTAGTTTGCTATACATTCTATCAAAGTATAATACAAAAACATGGGGTGCTGGTAAAATCTGAGTTTTAATGGCACCCAGCCGTGGCCTGACCATACAAACAACCAATGTATATGTCTAGGCCAAAAAGATTTTTCAAGTTTAGCAACGCCTAATACTTGGGCATATTGTGGCCCATTTTTTGAACAAGGTAGAAACTCACAATTCTCCTAAAATATTTGATGCGCTATAAATGTGTTTAGTTGAAACTGACACTTCTCTTAAAATTAAACCATTGAATAAATCATTGGAAACCACCTACAGCATGTTGTTTTTTTTGTCTTATAAAGTCTAATTATCTTTTAACATGTAACATCACAATGCTGTTCAGTTCAGGCACAGCCAAGGCACACAATGCAAATGAGTAGGAGGAGAAACATTGTTTACATTTTTTTTCTCTTCCACCAGATGCGTTCAATGTCAGAAATGGGTAACATTTATAACAGAGGTTAACAGTGGGCAAATATGTAAGCACCCAGTCCTAGGACAAATGTGTAGATTTCTACATTTAGTTTCATTCTTCATAAAAACAAATTTGCTAAAGATAGAGGATAAGTAAACAGATCGTTACAAATCCAGGGAAGTGACATCTCCCCTTTATCTATTGAATCATATCACCCACTGCCCCTGTCCTGCTGTTATTACAGCCACTGGAATCTTCATTTTATTACATCATTAGCATGAAAATATTTTCCTGGCACCTATCATTGTCCAGAGTCATTCTAGGAACTATTTCAATCAACATGTGCTTTTACAGGAGTGGAAGGATGCAGGAACACGAAACAATAAGTCAAAGAGCTAAATCACTCCTTTACATAGCTGATTTGATTGTACACCAAATGACTGCAAAACAGGCCGATTCCCCCAAAACAAAGACTTCATTATAATTCTTGCATAACCTAGAAGGACGTCAAAGGTCAAGGTGTCTGCTAAAATTTGAGAGCATGTCTTCCCAGCAGGGAGGAACACTCTCCGTCTGAAATACAATACTATACACAATGCAGGCTTTCAGATGTGGTCCATCTGTCCTTGTCTTCTCAGTGGCCTATTCAACCCCTGCAATGTGTAAATGTGTTACCTATGCTTTCATGCTTTGCTTATTTTTATGTACTAGATACGGAAAGGCAAGCTTCATCACTCTACAAGTTGTGGACTACATCTCCCATAATGCTCTAAAAGCTGTAAGGCTGGCAAAGCATCATGGGAAATGTCCACAAAATATGGAGTGCTGAAGGTTGCTTACACCTGTACTAGACTGAGGGCATTTCCATTCAATGGGAGAGATTTATCAAAGTGTTGAAGACATTTTATTAACTTTTTTTTTGCGTAATTTATTTATTCTGGAATTTGTGGAGAATTCTTACAGAAACTAAAAAAAGCAAGCAAAGAAAATGGGTGACAATAGATCACCTTAAAGGGACACTATAGGCATCAAAACAGCTTTAGCTTAATGGAGCAGTTTTGGTGTATGGATCATGCCCCTGCAGTGTCACTGCTCAATTCACTTGTGCTCGTATGGTTTGCACCTGCTAATATTGATTGTTTAATAGTAATTTTGTCTCTCCATGTGGTTTTTGCTTATAGACTGCTCAATTCTCTGCCATTTAAAAGTTAAATCACTTTTATTACTGTTTATGTAGCCCTAGTCACACCTCCCCTGGCTGTGAGTCACACAGCTTGTATAAAAATGTGCTTCATTTTCAATCAGATGTTAACTTGCTTTAGATTTTTTTTATCTCCAGCTCTGTTGACTGAACTCTAATCACCTATAGGTGACTCCTGTAAGCTCTAGCAGGCGATTAACAGAGCATTAAATATGACATTCTAAATTAAACAGACTGTGCAATAAAGGAAGTTTCAATATTAGATCTCTCTTTACTGGAAGTGTTTAGGAAGGCTTTGCAAGTCACATGCAGGGAGTTATGACTAGGACTGTATAAACAAAGTGATATAATTCCTAAATGGCAGAGAATTGAGCAATAAGACCACAGGGTCGTGATCTATACACCAAAACCACTTCATTAAGCTAAAGTTATTTTGGTGACTATAGCGTCCCTTTAAGCTGGAAATATTTTCAGCTTGGAAAATTTGATTTGACATTTGCAATTCTGATGTCAATGCTACACAATTGACATGGATTAATTACCATAATATAAAATGTTCATCAACAACAGGGTTATTTCCTAAAGTGTGAATTAATCAAACTGACTTCAAACTGAGTTTCATATTTTAGAAAAAAAAAATCAAAATTGGCCTAAAATGTTTCAAATTCATAATGAATTTACTTTGAATTCCAAACAATTCATACTTTAGAGAACAAACAGATTCCTCTGTTCTTTGACCTGATGGTTTAAAACCTGACTCAAAAACACTTTATCACAACCATACCCCAAAAACCATGTGCTATTTAAATTTGCTCACAGCTGGGAAATGGACTTTTGTGAACAAAACTCTCTTCTTGATGAACCACTGATATAACTGCAAGGTTTTGCATATCATTTTTGTAAATAAATCACATTCAAACACCATCTTTCAACCCATATGGCAGATGTTGCTTCCACTAAAACCACACAGGAAAAAAATCTTCCCCTTTATTCTTCTGGATCCAAAGATCAGAGCACGTCTTTCAAAATGAGCAGTACATGAACTTGTACATGAACAGTCTATAGCTAAATATTTCAGCATGGTTTCAATTAAGCAGATAAAAAGTGTCTGAAAACAGCAGGAGCAACGCCTTTTCCTTTAACCTGCCATATTATATTAGAGTACCTCTACATATGACAATGCTAGCTTGTCTCTGGGTCACTGAGGCACTGGGTAAATTCACAAGGATACAAGTTAACGTCGACTAAACCAGTCAAAGTCAATCTAACTTATTTTCAGACAATCATGCACAAGCAGTAAAATTCAGTCGGATAACTTTAAGACAGCCAAGAAATATAGATTGGAAACATATGGACAAACCACATTGCATAATTCCAAGTAAAGGATGAATTCATATATTTACTACGTACTGTTATTCCTTATGCTATTACGAACCACAGACTACAGAGTCTTCATTGTGATTGTTTTTTTTGGTTAACTCTTTAAATAACTTTTAATGTAAAAAACAGAACTTTATATTTATATATTTTTTAAAAAGTAGCCATCTCTAAATGTGCGAGTGATCGGGTCTGTTTCAGATCCGTAAAACGAATCCATATCTTTTGCTAGTGAAAATGCCAGGAAAAATGGATAAATTAAAAACTATATGACCCGGAAAGTTGCTATGAACATAATGGATGGGTAATAGTTGCACGGACATCTCCGACGGAATGTAGACATATGTGAGAATTTTTGTTTTATATTTCATAGAATTCTATTTATACCATATGATAGCAATTAGACTGGCACAATATGTAGACAGAAGTTTATTATCTATAAATGTTTACCATGTAATTTTGAACGAAAGGCTCTCCTAGGACCAGATCTTAGAGGAGAAATGTTCATAAAAAAATTAAATGGAAAAGAAAGGAAATGAAAAACACAGGCCAAAATTGCAATCTTGAAAACCTTATCTAGCAAAGTTATAGACATGGCTATTTTTGCCTGCATTTTGTAATTCAAAATTCAATTCATTAAAATTCTGGTTTTAGTAAATACACTCAATTAAGTCTCGTTTTGGAGAAAAGGCTAAGCTTTTGATTGTCTATGATAATCTCAAAGCTCTCCAAAGCTAGGTCATTCTTGAAGTTTGATAGCTGCATTAAGATGATGTAAAGAACCAGAGATACAAGACGTTTTGTATTGTATGTAGTTTTTAATAATCACTGCTTATAAACAACAGTACTACACTATGTTTGGCCTGTGTTTTTCCTTTTATGGTACTGCACATGGTGAGTAGACCATGCCAGCAAGATGTTTGGCCAACAATAGACCTCAGTGTATATCATTACTATATTAGGAATGTATGTTCTTCTTTATTTTGTTCTTGGCTTGTTTGTATTCTGTAATTCACATCACACACCACATTTGATGTTTCTTTATTTTTGTGTTCCTCATCATATTCCTAATAAATATTGCCAAAGTACTTTATGGAATTTTTTAAACTGAACTCAAAAAAGGGTAATTAAGTTAACTAGAAAAAAAATGCATAGACTAAATGTATTCTTCCTGGTAAAAAAAAAAATATATATATATTTTATAAAAATACTTTTTGCCAAAATTGGGTCTTTTTAATTAGGAAAACCCAAATGTGGGATTGAAGCATTGGCTCAATACACACTTTCAATTTAAAAAAAACCCTCAAGAATTCACATCTAGAAGATTCAGACGTAAGCTATAAAATGCCAAGAGAATTTTTCAGACTACTAATTTAAACATAAAGGGGGAAAAGGTTTAAAAATAATATCAGGAAGTATTACTTTACTGAGAGAGTAGTGGATGCATGGAATAGCCTTCCAGCTGAAGTGGTAGAGGTTAACACAGTGAGGGATTATAAGCATGCCTGGGATAGTCATAAGGCTATCCTGGACATAAGATAAGGCCAGGGACTAATTAAAAGTATTTCAAAATATTGGGCAGACTAGATGGGCCAAATGGTTCTTATCTGCCATCACATTCTAGGTTTCTATGTTTACGCCCTGTATTAATAAAAATACTTTTAAAGTTGATGTAAGTCTAGGTGGTGGTCTTCCTAACACATATAGACGATTGTTTTAGTGCAATTGCATAGATCTGGAGTCCCCATACTAACTATTTACTGTAGAATGAATGGTAATGTCTATGTCACATCACATGTCCATGAGATTTTGGAGCAATAAAATTGCCATTAACCCCTTAAGGACCAAGCTTCTGGAATAAAAGGGAATCATGACATGTCACACATGTCATGTGTCCTTAAGGGGTTAAGGTCAGCACACATTCTTTGTAGCTGAGAGTTCCCTCAAGCTGTTAACTGCTAGCAAACATTACAATCATCAGCAACCATGGCCAAATCTACCCTTCAGCAATATTGGCTCATGCCTAGTGGAGCTTTAGGATAAGGATGCCGAATGCCTATCATCAGGTAAGCCCACAAAATAAAAATATGGATACAAAACATTTTTCCTGCTTTGGGAATACAGAGTCCCAAAACTTACATCCCTAATGTCCTTCAAGACCAGTAGGATATTGTACAGGAAATATGGACAACTGTTTGCCCATGAGCATCTACTGAACAGTTGGATTTGTAATAATTAATAGTGCTTTGAAGTGGACTTGTCCCACTGATGACATTACATTAATGATCAATTGTGCATAAAAAACGGCTACATGTACTGCTAACGTTTTTGAAGCAGTTTAGGCAATCTTGACGTTTATTTTTAATAATAAGCAAACACGAGATCCTTATCTGTTGTAAAATGTAACGTGCCTTAGAGAAATTGTAGACAACTTGTGGCATTACAAAGGAAAAAACTATCCATGAATGTATATGACTGGCTGGCTGACATTTCTGTTCTGCAGAACAGAAATGTCAGACTATATCCCATGAGGGCTACAGAAATCTTAGATGCTCCCTTTGCCCACTCACAGCCCATGTCAACAAAGTACATCTGACATACATCCAGGTACAGCCAATAAAGGCCCTACATTTAAATTGTCCTTTATTTTTTTTAACAAATACACCAGAGTGACAATAATCAAAATAATGTACACACAAAAATTAATAATAACGATTGACATTTATTCTCAGCATTTGCAGGATTTGCTGTTTCTGCTGTGAAGTATGCAGAGTCAGACAGGTACATCCTGGGAAATATTATGTTCTAAGTACAAGACATTAATAAATAGTGCAAGTCATAAACTTTTTCTAGCATATCTCCAAAACTGCCCAAAAATGTCTTCCTAGATTAGTGCCACCGTTGCAGCAGGTGTGGCTCACCAGGGCCCAAACGGTAAGGGGCCCATCTGGTGGCCCATGCACTAAGGGCCACCCAATGGATATTTCTGAACATGGGCCTGGTTGGGCGTGATGGCCCTTTAACAGCACGACTGGGCCCCTGTACTATCGGCGATGCTGGGAGGAAGGAACCGCAGATAACTTTCTCCCACAATTAGAGGGAGCCGCACAGAGAGTGGGGAAGAGCAAGAAGATACACATCCTGACCCACACTCCCATCAGCCTCAACCTGTTTCAGCATGACTTCAAGGTAGCAAATCTCCTGCACAGAAAATGTATGTTAACAGGAAGGTGGCTACAAATATTAAAAGTATGACATGTATGTGTTTTTCTATCTAGTGTGTGTGTGTGTCAGTGTGTGTATCTGTGTGTCATGGCATTTGTATTTGTCAGTGTGTATCTATGTGTCAGTGTGTGTATGTGCCAGTATGTGCATTTTTATCAGGGTGTGTGTATAGGTCAGTGTGTGTATCTGTGTGTCATGGCATTTGTATGTGTCAGTGTGTATCTATGTGTCAGTGTGTGTATGTGTCAGTATGTGCATTTTTATCAGGGAGTGTGTATAGGTCAGTGTGTGTATCTGTGTGTCATGGCATTTGTATGTGTTAGTGTGTATCTATGTGTCAGTGTGTGTATGTGTCAGTATGTGCATTTTTATCAGGGAGTGTGTATAGGTCAGTGTGTGTATCTGTGTGTCATGGCATTTGTATGTGTTAGTGTGTATCTATGTGTCAGTGTGTGTATGTGCCAGTATGTGCATTTTTATCAGGGTGTGTGTATAGGTCACTGTGTGTATCTGTGTGTCATGGCATTTGTATGTGTTAGTGTGTATCTATGTGTCAGTGTGTGTATGTGTCAGTATGTGCATTTTTATCAGGGAGTGTGTGTAGGTCAGTGTGTGTATCTGTGTCAGTGTGTTTATCTAAATCTGCATGTATGTGTCACTGTGGGTATGTGTGTGTGTGTGTGTATGTATATCTGTTTCTGTGTCAGTGAGTGCATCTGTGTTTCGAGGTGTATGTATGTGTGAGTGAATAAATCCCCGGCTGGCATAGCATTGTGCAAGTTCAACAGATGGGGATCTACCTTTCGGCCACCCTTGTGCTAAAATTTCTTGCTCCATTCTGCATTAGTTCCACCACTTTCTTAGATGGCAGGTGCACTTTAAGGTTGTGTAATTTACTGTGTATATTTTTTCACATCATTTTTTTAATACTTAATTTACCATAAGTGCCCATATAAAGCATGTAGTTCTCCGCAGTGCCTTTAAGAAACAGCAACGTTCTGAGACAGACATGGGACAGTGTGTCTGCTTATTTTCCTCCTTCGTCTTAATTTCACTACTAGAGCAAAAAATGTCAAAACGACAAACAACTGAAAAGCAAATGGGACACTAACTACGACATATTTCTCTGAACACGACTGGGTAAGTGCTCCTCTGCAATCTGACTGGCTGATCACTAGGAAAGTTCACTAATGAATATCTTCTACTAGTACCAATACAGAGTAACCCACAATACAGAGTAACTAGATGCATACTTGCAAAGACAGAATATTCAAGGATATAATCTTTCAATGTAGGGTAATAACTGCTTGATTCAAGGATAAATCTGACTGCCATTCTGGGGTCAAGAAGGAATTTTTTTGTCCTAGCTTGTTGCAAAATTGTGCTTCAAACTGGGGTTTTTTTTTTTGTTTTTTTTTTCCTTTTGGATCAACAGCAAAAAACAGGTGTGAGGAAGGCTGAACTTGATGGACGCAAGTCTCTTTTCAGCTATCTAACTATGTAACTATGTAACTATGTAACATGTACCTTCTGCCAAATCTTGGGGAGCAGTGCCAGCACCCTGTAGAGTTGGCATTCTAAATTCTCAACATCAGACACAATGTAAGCCCTTCCATGTTTGTGTGTGTCTTTAGGCAGGCCAGCCCCGATTAACGGGTTAACTTAAATGAGGTTGAAACATTACAGCAAGTGTTTTTGTTTTTGATATAACTTGTAACAGACAAAATAAACGCCTGGAACAAAAACAGACAACAGCAATATGTCAAGGATATGGGAGAGAAATAAATATAACATGGTGTTCAGAAATCCGTTCAACCCCTTAAGGACCAAACTTCTGGAATAAAATGGAACCATGACATGTCACACGTCATGTGTCCTTAACCCCTTAAGGACACATGACATGTGTGACATGTCATGATTCCCTTTTATTCCAGAAGTTTGGTCCTTAAGGGGTTAAGGGGTTAAAGCTTTAGGAAATGTCACAGAACAGATCAATCTACCTACCTACCCATCCATCCATCTACCCATCCATCCATCAACCCATCCATCCATCTACCTATCCATCTATCCATCTACCTATCCATCTATCCATCTACCTATCCATCTACCTATCCATCTACCTATCCATCTACCTATCCATCTATCCATCCATCTATCCATCTACCCATCCATCCATCTACCCATCCATCCATCTACCCATCCATCTATCCATCTACCCATCCATCCATCTACCCATCCATCTATCCATCTACCCATCCATCCATCTACCCATCCATCCATTCATCCATCAAGGGGACTCATCAATATGAGCATAACATTTTCTATTCATCTGCAGACTCAATACTTGCTAATGCTTTGACATTCAATGGCACACAAAATTAAGAAACAAATATTGGTTGTTTGATGTGTTACCACCAGCAACTTTAAATGTTCAGAACGCGTTTAATTGAAAATTAAGACTAACAATAAACGTGACGACTACCTGTATTTGAAAAGCATTTTTTTTAAGATCCATTAAAAAATATCTAAAATTCTCTCCCCTTTTACAAAGTATCAGGGGAACTTCGAGTAAATCTGTCCTTCATTTTTTGGTTCGAGTTTCAAATTCTTATCTTTCACCATCGCATTCTTTCCTGTTAAGAAGAAAGTTCTCTCCTTTGTATTTATTTCCATTAGAATAGCTGACATTTTTTTATATCAATTTGTATAATAAATTTGGAAATTGTAAATGTGTGACATCAATTAATAAATCCATCAATCTTGCTCACTGGCACAGAAGCGTTCCCCCACAGAGTCCTGGTCCAGTGCTGCCAATTGCCTTAATACATCGTTATACAACTAAACATCTGCTAATGCTACCTGTGAAAGTTGTATTGTATGTAAAATAAAACCATTAAAATGGCCATATTTAGATTGAAAAAATATTTACTGCAAAATATACACAAATATAAATGTATCCATATTGCTATTAATCTATCTATCCTTCTATCTATCATCTATCTAACCTTCTATCTAACCTTCTATCTATCATCTATCTACCCATCTATGAATACCAATCAAATGTTGCCTCTTTTTACAGAGGAGTGTGTATAACAAAAGTGCTCAAAAGAGTCAAAAAGTGATTTACAGGCAGCTCAATACACTAGTGTGGAAATATCCTCTATTCCACTGAATAAATTTAGTAGATATTGGTGCAGTGTAAGTGTCAAGGACCTACACCTATAAGTGGAGCGCTCAAACACAGATAAATCTTACCAAAACGTAGTCTCATTCAATGGTAAAATATGGGGTACATGTCAAAGTAAAATACAGAAAATACAATATAGTGTAGATGGTACTGAAAAATGGCTTCACAGTGATTATAATGATATCGTGCTGAATATTACACTCACATTTCAAGGAGCCTGTATATAGAAAACACTGGCTCCGTATAAAGGCTTGTGTGCTGTTATGGTAGCACCACCCTCCTACTTCGGCTTGAAAAATTTCTCGGGAACACGAAAAAAATCTTACATCTATCTATAAAATCTATCTAACATCTATCTAACCATCTATCTATCTACCCATCTAACCTTCTATCTATCTATCTACCCATCTAACCTTCTATCTATCTATCTATCTAATCTTACAAGAAGTCAATGGAAAATCCCCACAACTTGGTCCCTCAATAGCCTGTGCATGCCATATATATATATATACCCTTAAGGTATTAAGTATGCTTACACAAGCCATAAATAGACATTAGATTAGGTTACGTTGATTATAGACTATCAAATGAGAGCAATATTTGTTGCAGTCCTAGAAAATCTGAAGTGTCTCAGACGGCTTTGGTTGGTCGATTTAGTTTATTTTTTTACAGTTCACTTTTGAGCGTCTATTCAATAACCTCTGGAGACAAGTGTTTACCTCCAACACTTGCTCTCCAAACGGATCAGTACGACTTATGTGCCAGGCTGCATCAGCAGCGGATGAAAACGGCCACTGTTTAGCTAACTGTGAATCGTTCTGTGGCTATCAATGGATCATTTCATGGAGAGGAACTATTGTATGGCGCAATCAGCTTCCATAACACCAGTCATCAACAGAGTAAACTGTAGCAGCTTTTCAAAGAATGCCAGCAATGTTATAGCAAAATAGGACACTTCAACTTCTACAAGGCAACAATCTGAACATTTTTTTCCAGAATAAATTATGTCAGGAAACATAATATATCATGCCCCACTGACAGCTCGCATCCACTTCCGCACAGTAAAAATGATAAGGAATTGAAATGAAAACGTAATCTTGTAAACGATAATAAAAACATTAGCAAGCACAGTATTCAGTATATTAATCATAATAATATTTTTAGTGAAAAAGAAAATAAATAATGTAATAATTGCACTGTATTTTTAAGTGATTGCTCTTTTTTTTTTTTTATACGTGTATTTTGAGGCAGATATCAAAACAGGTATTTCTGGCAGGAATTGTATGCCCATTTGTACCACTGAGACGACAAGCATCATTTTTTATAATAAATAAAATATTATGGATATATTTTTAAACATTGCGCTATTCATTTATTAAGGACCAATGGTATTCCACATTCTGATCCTTAAAAACCTCTATGCCAACATTAAATATCCTGCTTTTTCAGCAATAAAAACTTTATGCAGCCCTGTTATTGTTGAATGAGGAGGGTATTCCATTCCACACTAAGATCGCTAACCTCCTAAACTACAGACATAAAGGGTTAAACACTAGCACTTTGCAGAGTGCGCACAGACAAAAAAACAAACAAAAAAAACACTCAAACACAAAATAATTAAGCTATTTTTATATGTGATGAATCCACTGTAAAACATGTGGAGTAAATAAATATCGGGAGCATGAAACTATATTGCTTTGTTTTTTTATAATCATATGATAAATCTTTTTTTTCCCAAATAATGAAAAATGCCTGAAAATTATATAACTGGGTTGTAGGAGGAATATCAGTGTAAACTGGCTCTTGCCAAATATATTTTGTGTTAGTTAGTATTGAAACGGTCACATAGTGTCAATAAAAAAAAAACACTTCCTTGCCATTATATTTATCTGGAGATGAAATATTTATTGATATTAAAATTGCATGATTCTGTACCCGGATTCTAACATTCCAAATTAGAACACTGTGTGCAACAAGAAGCAAGTAGGGCATACATTGCGATCTGCATTGGCTCCTCACTGACCTTCTTCCAAGTCTGACATTCAACTCACTGTGAGGCTTTTTGCTTCTCATGCACCAGAGCTTGTATGCAAATCCAAAAACACACAGTCAAAATCTACAAAATACTAATTTATCTACTACATACCAAAAGGTTAAAAGTAAAAAAAAAAATCTAAAGACACATCACCTCTGCAAGAGTTTGTTTTCAGAACTTTCCCAGAATTCTGTGTAAAATATGCAAATCAGCACTGTCATTATTTATCTAATCTTAATATTTTTTTCTACGGCATTAAACACTGTTCTATCATTGTAACATATTTAGGCTTTTTTTTTTTTTATTCTGAAGACCTCATTAATAAATATTCATAAATGAATGCAACGCAAAGGTCAGCCATAAAATTAGGAACTTTTTTCCTGGGTGTTTTTGGAAGAACAGAGTGTGTCTGTATGTTATGCAAGGCATTTTATTTTACCCAAATTTAGATGGCAGCTGTTGAGCCAACTGATCATATTCTGCAAAAATAATACTATGTAGATAGAACCTGTTCTCATCTTGTTATCTGAAAATGTTCAATGCTAAAAGTGATGGCCTATGTGGATTACTTGGCTTCTGCTTTGCAAGGAAAACTGATCGCTTCCACATACGAGGGAAAGAAAACATACAAGAGATTAAGCGTCTGTGTGCTAGCAAGCTCAGCAGAAATCCCTCTCTACCTTGTTCTCGAAGCATGAATCCGTTCAAAGCAAAAACACAGACTGGAAATATGCACAGAGATTGGAGCAGATACAAAACAGAAAGAAATGGCAACGAAACCCAACTGTTGGAGCTAAAATACCACCAATTAGTACAACAGGGAACTCTATGGATTTCCCCTGACGGTTCTGAAGTGACAGTGGCTTACACATTATACCATTATCCTCCCAGGGGAGCAAATATGATTTAGAAGGGGGTATTTGGCCTTGACAATCCACGGGGCTTCCCCATTCATTTTAATTTCTTATTCACTTTCTTTAATGTTCATGATTCCTAGCATTGCAGGTTAGGGCTGCCAAATTCCTGTCTCCACCCCACCAAAAAGTCAAAAACTCTGGGTCATGGACTCACAATTTCCACTCTCCACACTAGCCATTGGTAAGTAAAAATTCAGCCTTGGTGATTGTGCCATAAACCCCTTCAGACTTGCAGTGGCAAGTAAACCTTTCAGGCTCCTAGAGGTTAGGAATGAAGGTTTTGACATTTTGAGCCCTTCTTTGGGTCACTGATTCAATTGAGGCCTTTAAATATTCCTTGAACTACAAGACTGGATCATTGCAACACTGCACAGCACAGGTAGAAAGCCTTTGGCACACCAGGTGTTATGGACTGCATTTCCCTTAATGCTTTGCCAGCATTATGGGCCTAAGAGCATTAAGGGAGATTTAGTCCACATCATCTTGAGAGCCGAAGGTTGCCTACCCTTGGACTACAGTAACTGTCATCCTCAGTGGCTGACTGAGATAGAGAAGGTATAGTAAACACACATTTGGAAGCTGCAATTAGAGTTTTGGATAGCAATGTCACTTTTATAATGATTTTTTTATTTGATATAGAGTAGATATATGATATGCATTGTGAGTATATACATAAAATCACTTTGTTTAGTTTTGACATTGCATTTTTTAATTGTGTTTTTTGTGACATTCATTTTGCATTATATATTCACAATGCTCTGATAATAGATTAATTAAATACACTTCAGCTTATTTAGCACTAGCACTGTTTAATTAGTCTCCCACGTTAAAATTAATGTAGGACCCACCGATATTGGGGTACTGTGGCATTGTATCTACACGATACAGCAATATGGTGGAACTGAATCCCCATGTGTGTTTGCTGAGATAGGTGATTTTAAATATCCTTGCAAAATTTAAAACTGTATTTCAATGTGTGCGCTGTTCCTTAATCTTTATTTTGCCTGTAATGTGAGCAGACCTGCCTCCTTTCCGATTGGATCTGCTCCTTTGGGGTGGAGCCAGTGATACACCCTCATTAGTCCCCCTCCCACTGGCATCCCGCTTCTGTACAATACATAGCAGCCTGCAAATGTTACCTGTTTGGTCTCTACACTCCCTACTGCCTCAACCTGTTAGCTAGAATACAGCCATAAAGTGGACTTTGCAAAGGATGCTTTAGAGCTGTAGGGGTCATAAGTTGCAGAACTATGTCAATTAAAAGACCAATACCATAGCGTACCAGGCCCTGATATTAACCCTGCACTGTCTGTGTTACACCTGTGATTAGTCTTGTCCGCCGTCAGCCCTGGTGAGCACTTGCAAGACACATCAGCAGTCATTAAACATTTGAAACTCAGTGAATTCAACCGTGAGTGATGCTCACCTACAATATCCTGACTCCTAAAAGAGGAATACAGACAGCGTTTTATTTTTGAGGTCAGGAAGCAACCATTAGCTCACTGTGAGTGCTTAAGACAATATATTTCAAAGCTTTATAGGAAGAGCCTTTAGTAGTACAAAAGCTGAGGACTAAAAGCAAATTATGTTCTATGGCACACATCAAAGCAACATTAAAATAAAAATTTAAATCTCTTAAAGGAATACTCCAAGCACCATTAAATGTGAGGAAGGCTGAACATGATGGACACATGTCTCTTTTGAGCCCATGTAACTACAGAGTGCTACAATAGTGATGGTACTTCCTCAATTTAACAAGTAAGACTGTGTGCTAACCGTTTGACAACTTACCTGGGGTACCTATCAATAAACAGGGCATTGATGACGAGTACACAGCATTAGGGAGATCAGTAACATTAAACTCAATATCTGCCCAATATGACCTTAAACTGAAACCATAGAAACTAAACTCTCTCTTGCACTTACATTTCAGGTTACAATTACCATTTAAAGGACCACTCTAGTGCCAGGAAAGCATACTCGTTTTCCTGGCACTAGAGTGCCCTGAGGATGCCCCCACCCTCAGGGACCCCCTCCCGCCCGGCTCTGGAAAGGGGAAAGGGGTAAAAACTTACCTTTTTCCAGCGCTGGGCGGGGAGCTCTCCTCCTCCTCTCCGCCTCCGTTCCTCCCCGTCGGCTGAATGCGCACGCGCGGCAAGAGCTGCGCGCGCATTCAGCCGGTCACATAGGAAAGCATTCATAATGCTTTCCTATGGACGCTTGCGTGCTCTCACTGTGATTTTCACAGTGAGAATCACGCAAGCGCCTCTAGCGGCTGTCAGTGAGACAGCCACTAGAGAATTAGGGGGAAGGCTTAACTAATTGATAAACATAGCAGTTTCTCTGAAACTGCTATGTTTATAAAACAATTAGTTAACCCTAGCTGGACCTGGCACCCAGACCACTTCATTAAGCTGAACTGGTCTGGGTGCCTAGAGTGGTCCTTTAACTGAGCTTGCATCAAAATCAAAGTCAGGCTTATCAAACAATTGTGGTAATGTCAAACAATTGGGCTTATTAAATGATCGGGCTACTAACTCCGGAGATACAGATTCCCCACTTTCAAATCCCACAGATGCTGCTATTCTGTCGTGGTTATGGTGCTTGGAGTGTTGAACCCAAATCCCTAACATCCTGATATAGTGGTATTGAGCATCTGTGTCTGCTAACTTACCAGTCCACAGAGAAGTCTCTGCTATCTCAGCCATAGATGTGAGGTCTCAACCTCTCTCCAACGTTAACATTCCCCTTTGTATAAAGAGAGGTACATGGAAAAGAGTAAAGGGTAGCAGAACATACAGCCCAGGATAATACTTGACTCAGTTACACTTTTTTAGCTTTTATGTCTCTCAGTCTTGAAAGTTGGAAACATGCAAGGTTTGATTTTTTTTTTTTTACTTCACTTTGAATCAGAGTCAGACATTCTCTGCGTCTACAGCCAAAGCTTCAGAGCGTACAGCCATTGTCATAGAGTGCAGAACCATATTCTCCCAATACAATGCCAGATTCTCACAGGCAGTAAATGGATAGATTCCCTCAGGTAGTGCAAGGTCAGATTCTCACAGACTGTAAATGGAGGAAATCTCGCAGACAGTCAGATTCTCACAGCGTATTCTCACAGCGGTTCTTATAGAGTACTTGGGGAGATTCTCACAGTACATGGACTATCATATACAGAATATAGATGGATCCATACTTACAGACAGCAAATAGACAGATTCCCACAAGCAGTGGATGAACAGATTCTTCAACTGCGTGCTCCTGACCTCCAATATAATATTTAGACTCTCCGAAAGCATGGGCAGACTGTTACAGTGTATGTTCAAACTGTCTTGGTGTCTATAAAAGTGAATGACTAGACTCTCAAACAGATCTCATCGTGCATAATCAGCTCTCCCAGCTCAGTTATACACTTAGACAAACAACAATATGGAGCTCCTAGAAAAGAGAGACATTAGGATAGAAAAGACTGACAGAGGGATTTATGCCCAAAATACAGACTGTCCCTCCCAATTAGGGACACTTGGGAGGTATGCAGCAGGGATTTTTGAGATAACTAGTTGTTTTTCCATGAAGAGTTCTACTAATCAGCCGTCTCTGTTGCAGCCATATATATTGCCACACACTGTGTATCGCTATAAACACCAGCTGACAGAGGCACAGTCTATGCAGGCACAGTTTACAACTGGGTTCTGTCTTCTGGGAGGGCAAATTTATAGAGAGCGACCTTTTAATTTACTGTACGCATTAAGTTATAATGTGGGTTATTCATAAATAGCAATTGTGAGGGATCTAAAAATAAAGCAAAAAGCAGAATATGGTCTGTAAGTTTCCATGGTGATAGCTTTAGAACGCTGCCCCAGACGATCTCTATATGTATCCCCCCCAATGGGTTCAGTGACAGGTAATATCGATTTGATTAAAATGACAGATGTTCCCCACTCAAATTTCTTTTTATGTGGAGATAACATGTGGATATAATTACGAAAGAGAAAAAGTTCCAAGCCCTCTCTAATAGACCACACAAACATCTATAAACACAGAGGTATTTCTTGCATATGTTTGGGAAAGTATCAGCAGTTTCGCACATCAAAAAAAGCTTTTTTTTTTTTTTTTTTTTTTTTTTTTACATGGAGGCCAAAATATTCCATATTTATTAAACTGTAGAATTTTCCAGAGATTCAGTTGTGTTTATATTATCGTGTGTGATATATGGCATGTCTACCTCTGTATATCTAGAAATTCTGAAATGATTTCAACTGAACAATATTTACTGGAATAATATTCTTGTTTAATTTAAAGTTTTTATTTTTACAGAAAATCGAGTTTTGTTAGCACAATAAATGTATTTGCCAGAATGCTGTTTATTTGCCATATGCTGCCTTGTTATTGCAAAATATCTTTCATTGTAAAGGTAATGCTATGGGAAAATTAGAACTATTCTTATCGAATATCAAGGGAACATGAAGACTATTTTAAATAAAAAGTTGGGATTCCAAGCCCTTGTTCAAAGTTTATGTGGCAACCCGGACTTCCCAAACCAGAGTCTCTTCCTTCCGGCCGTAGGTAGAGATCGAAAGGGAAAGCCGGGAAGCAGCGCCTTTACGAGTGTCCTCAAAATCTTCTGAAGCTTGAAATCAGCTCCAGATATATGCACTTGGACGGTACAATCCCCATCTGTGGATATGCTGATCTTGGTCTTGATCTTGGATCTAATCTCTTTCAATATGTTGTTTTATCACAGTGAGAGTTCACCAGCGTATAAATTGGAACTAAAAACTGAAGAAAGTCACACTTTGAAAAAGTTTGCGAGTAGGTGAAACGCGTTAGTGTTTTATTGGTGTTTTATACTACTTTTGGTTTTATTATTTTGGTTATAAATATAACCAAATAACTATGAATAACTCATTTTTTATCGAATTTGGACCTTAGTATTTTTATCTCTGAAGATTTCTACCTGGAGGATTTGTCTTACTTGGAGGAGAAAATTTTGGTTTCCTGGGGGGGGGGGAGGGGGGGAAAGATACCACCTCAACTACAAAGGATTGAGCATAACTTTACTGTGCTCTCCGTTTGTTAGTATACCTCTTTTTATAATTTTTTCAGCTGTACAGAGAACACTATCTTCTGTTTTTATTTTCATTTTATACGCTCGTGAACTCTCACTGTGATAAAACGGCATATTGAGAGAGATCACTTCTATGAAGCTGACCACCACACGCTGGTGACCGGCCTAAGGATAGCTTTCCACATAAGATCAAGACCAAGACCAGCATATCCACAGACGGGGATTGTACCGTCCAAGTTCATATATCTGGAGCTGATTTAAATAAAATCTTGACACCGGTGAAGGCCCTGCTTCCCTGCACTCACTTTCTATGAAGACTATTTTCCCTTATTGAACATCTTCCTGAAGACTATCCAAGACTTGGTTCAGAATGTAAATTCACAAACAGGGCATATTATGACATGCTCTTGAACACGTGTGTGCTTTAGTTTTATCAGAAGTTATCAGTTAGAGTGAAAAGATTTTATGCAACCCCAAGGTGGCCACCTCACATTAAATGTCAACCTGATAGCGGCAAATTTGGAGACATAACCTCTGCATTACCAGTTCAACGAACAAGGTGCCACGTATGCGTAATAGTTTGACACAGAATCGGAGATTAGCAACATGGCAAACAAGAAGCCAGGCTACCTGTGGGGCCCTTTGATAAAATTGCACAAAAAAGGTTTGTCAGGGGGAGGTCTGCTAGCACAATAACCACTAACATGTGTCATTACGGTTTTGGAACTTAGAGAGCCCCTTTAACAGGGTTATTTACTAAAGTGAGAATTTTTAGAGAATTCAAAGTGAATTTCAAATGTAGTCAGTTTTGCTTTCAATTTTGCTATTTTGGCCTAATATTTGAAATTCACTCTGAATTCTCTAAAAATTCTCACTTTACCGAATAACCCTGTAAGTGTCAATGTTAATTTAAAGCTTGGCTGACCCTGATTACACGGAAGAATTGTGAGTGGAGATTATTCATTACCGCATTCAATGAACTTGAAAATCCGTAACTTCTAACAAAACTAGTGGCTACATTTTCATTTGTTCAGAAATCATTTTTTTCTTACATCAACGTTTTAACCATGACATTTTTTACCACTACCTTCAGCACCGGTTACAGTGAAAAACATAAAAAAAAAAAAAAAAAACATTAGCAAGGTCCTCTACTCCTGCTTTCCCCCAAAATGAGTGAACTCCACGGGTTAAACAATATCATGTGGAAAATATTCTGTCTTATACGGAAACAACAGTGTTTCCCCTTCTGAATCAGGATGTCAGCTCATGACCTGGTCATACAAACAGAGTTAAGATAAATATATCTTCCGGGTATCTGCTCTCCCCGCTGTATCACAGTTTAAATGAATGCCTTGTGCTCCATAATATATTCTTTTCCACTGGTTGATAAGAAGGTGTTTCAGATAAGGATATATAAAACAGGAAATAAACTTTGGGTTCCCATGTGTGGTGTGATGTTTGAGAATATCTCACAGTAAAGAACCCAAAATGTTTTGTTGTGTTAAATACAAGGTTATTTTCTTGGCATAAATGATGGCTGGTGAACGATAACATTGCGAAATGGAAAGCAAAAGCAAACTGGTGTGTTTTGTGCACATTTTCAGGCAATGTAAGTATACAGATTTCCTGCAAGCAATCTTTAAGAGTGGATGATTAAAGATTTCATATTGAGCAAAGGGGTGTATGTTGGTTTACAGTAAGGGCAGTTAATATATAGAAGCTACTAGGCCATGAATTTGTTTGAATCAAGTATGTTAGAAAACATAAGATTCCGATTTCATTTTGCATACTGATTCTAGTTGATTTGTACCTCTCACTTCTATTAAAATGAAATCTAAATAAAATATAAAGTGTATATATAGTTGTACTTGTATCCATTAGACTTGTGCATTCGTTTTCAAACGAATCACAATTCAAGCGAAAAAATTGGCTCATTCGGCCCTTCATTCAAATGACGAATTGCCAAACCACACAATGGAAAAATACACTGCTGAACTAATCGTACAATTAACAAAATTCTGTGTGCAATTTGTTCATGCGCCAACATTCACAAAAATTCATAAAACTTAAAAGGATTCCAAACAAGGGTTTTATCTACTTATCTAAACCACTGAAAGATTCTCTAGTGAAAGCATCCTCGTTTTTCTTTCTTCAGAATGGAAAAACCATAACTTAAAATATTGGACACATTTCATCAGAAATGGATCGCCCAATGGATGAAATGGACAAAACTAAATTTTTGAAAGTTTGGATAATTTATAAAAGATAAAGACATTCATAGGGAATGATATTAAAAGTGGAACCATCATCTCATAATGATGACAGATGAAATACTACTTCTGCTTTATCCACACTTGGAACATAACCTTCAAATAATGAACTATATATAATCCAAATTGGGCAAATGTACACACAGTCACGTACAAAAACTTAAACGCATACACACGCATACATATGTCTTATGATCTGGCAAGTCTTGGTCATCATGATTGTCCCAGTGTTCATTCGTTTTCAGACATTCCATCTGATTATTCACAACATGGTTTTAAGGAAGTTGATATGTTTAATTGAAGTGTAAGAAATGTTATTCTATTATTAGTAGTGAGAAGTGGTAAAATGTTTCCGAATTTGATAATGTGATAATTACGCACAACACAAATTGGGCATTACTCATACAAGTCAAAGATAGAGAAATCCAACTAATGTTGAAAGGTGGTTTGACAAGGGAGCTGGCAGGTGTTGTAATGTTGTAACTTTCTAAACGTTTTATTATTTAGTTATATATAGTACCTGGATTTAATTGACACCGGTATCATTTATAAAAAAATAAATAAATAAAAATAAAATAGTTAAAGTGGCACTTAAAAACCAAAACAACTATAGATTATTGCATTTGTTCTGGTGAGTAGAGTCATGCCCTTCAGGACTTTTGCTGTAAACACTCTTTTCATAGAAAATGCAGTGTTTACATTACAGCCTAGTGATAACTCCACTGGCCACTCCTTAGATAGCTGCTAAAGCTGCTTCCTGGGGCAGTGCTGCCTAGTGTGCAGCACGGCCATTCAGTGTCTTCACCATTTGCATGCAGACAGTGAACTTTCCTCATAGAGATGCAATGATTCAATTCATCTCTATGAGGAGATGCTGATTGACCAGGGCTGTGTTTGACTTGTGTTGGCTCTGCCCCTGATCTGCCTCCTTGACAGTCTCAGTCAATCCTATGGGGAAGCATTGTGATTGGCTCAGACCACTACTTCTGATGATGTCAGCAAACAGAGGCAGCTCACAGGCAAACAGGGGCAGAGGTAGCAGCTGCAGACTTGAATACAAGCAAGATTTTACTATATTTTGGATGGCAAGAGGGGGCCAGTGGGCCAAGATTGGTTTTTTAACACTACAGGGTCAGAAATATACATTGGTGTTCCTGACGCTATAGTGCTCCTTTAATATGACATATATTTGAAACAAATGTAAAGGGTTTTAAGAGAGCTGAACGCAAACATACAATTTAATACTATAAAAAAATAAATAGCCAGAATTTGTTCTTGCAATGATGGGATGCTTATTTGGGTTCAGTCATATTTGCACTTTCCAAGCAAAATGGGTTTTGTGCTTCCTAAATTGGCATCAACAGAACAAGGGATTGAAAAGTCAAACTTTGTAAGCCTACAAGTTTTTTTCCAGTTGCATTAACATGGAACAATGTTACAGTGTTAACATCCATGCAGTCACCAATGACACAAGGATTCTGGTCCTTGACAAGCAGGTCTTTTGTGTTACTTTAGAGCTACAATGTCCAGCTTGTACGATTGGCTCACTATATGCCCTATAAAAAGAATGAGGTAACAGGCTAGTTGGGGAGAGGAGAGATATTTACAGAAGCCCTCTTACGATATACAGTATCTCACAAAAATGAGTTAGTACACCCCTCATATTTTTGTAAATATTTTATTATATCTTTTCATGTGACAACACTGACGAAATGACACTCTGCTACAGTGTAAAGTAGTCAGTGTACAGCCTGTATAACAGTGTAGATTTGCTGTCCCCTCAAAATAACTCAACACACAGCCATTAATGTCTAAACCGTTGGCAACAAAAGTGAGCACACCCCAATGTGGAAATGTCCAAATTTGGCCCAATTAGCCATTTTCCCTCCCCGGTGTCATGTGACTCGTTAGTGTTACACGTCTCAGGTGTGAATGGGGAGCAGGTGTGTTAAATTTGGTGTTATCGCTCTCACACTCTCTCATACTGGTCACTGGAAGTTCAACATGGCACCTCATGGCAAAGGACTCTCTGAGGATCTGAAAAAAAGAATTGTTGCTCTACATAAAGATGGCCTAAGCTATAAGAAGATTGTCAAGACCCTGAAACTGGGCTGCAGCACGGTGGACAAGACCATACAGTAGTTTCACAGGACAGGTTCCACTCAGAACAGGCCTCGCCATGGTCGACCAAAAGAAGTTGAGTGCACATGCTCAGCGTCATATACAGAGGTTGTCTTTGGTAAATAGACGTATGAGTGCTGACAGCATTGCTGCAGAGGTTGAATGGGTGGGGGGTCAGTCTGTCAGTGCTTAGACCATACGCTGCACACTGCATTAAATTGCTCTGCATGGCTGTTGTCCCAGAAGGAAGCCTCTTCTAAAGATCATGCACAAGAAAGCCCACAAACAGTTTGCTGAAGACAAGCAGACTAAGGACATGGATTACTAAAAACATGAGACCAAGATAAACTTATTTGGTTCAGATGGTGTCAAGCGTGTGTGGCAGCAACCAGGTGAGGAGTACAAAGACAAGTGTGTCTTGCCTACAGACAAGCATGATGGTGGGAGTGTCATGGTCTGGGCCTGCATGAGTGCTGCCGGCACTAGGGAGCTACAGTTCATTGAGGGAATCATGAATGCTAACATGTACTGTGACATACTGAAGCAGATCATGATCCCCTCCCTTCAGAGACTGGGCCGCAAGGCAGTATTCCAACATTCCAAACACACCTCCAAGATGACCACTGCCTTGCTAAAGAAGCTGAAGGTAAAGGTGATGGACTGACCAAGCCCAATTTGGACGTTTCCACTTAGGGGTGTACTCACTTTTGTTGCCAATGGTTTAGACATTAATGGCTGTGGTTGCAGGGGTCGCAGCTGTAACCGGGCCTGCCACTCCAGGGGTAGAACTGCCGGGGCAGCGCGTTAAGGGGCCCATCGGGTGGCCCATACTTTTAGGGCCACCCGATGGAAATTAATTTCCAGGGGGCCCGGTCAGTGCTGTGGTGCTTTAACAGTGCAACCGGGCCCACTGAGATGACATCACAGCTGGGAGAATGTGACTGCCCCGGTCATGCAGGAGGAAGGTGAGGAGGGAGTCAGAGTGGGAACTCTGACTCCAATCAGGCTTAGCCACTGGATCCCAGGGATGTCACCCTCCTGCACCTAAAAAGTAGAAAACAGGAGAGTGACAAATCATTTTGTAGATGTGTGTGTTGGTTTGTATGTATGTGTGTCTGTGTGTGTGTGTGTTTGAGTATGTGTGTCTGTATGAATGTTTATTTGTATTTGTATGTATGTGTTTGTATGTATGTGTGTCTCTGTATATGTGTGTGTGTGTATGTGTGTGTCTGCATGTGTATCTGTTTGTGTGCATGTGTGGGGGACAACGAATGGGAGGGGGGGTAGACGTATGGGAGGGTGGCAGGGGGTAGACTTATGGGGGGCCCCAGAGCAGTTTTTGCACCGGGGTCCTGTGGCTTCCAGTTATGCCTCTGGCTGTGTGCTGAGTTATTTTGAGGGGACAGCAAATTTACACTGTTATACACACTGTACACTGACTACTTTACATTGTAGCAGAGTGTAATTTCTTCAGTGTTTTTACATAAAAAGATATACCGGTAATAAAATATTTTTTAAAATGTGAGGGGTGTACTCACTTTTGTGAGATGCTGTATGTTATCTTTAGATCTGCAGATATAGTTTAATGATACAATGACAAACGTAGTAAGTAGCATGTTCAGAGGACTGTTTGCTGTTGGATATAATATTGCTTTCTAAATAAAAGGGCTTTAATATTAAATAAAAGTGAAAGTCCTTTGAACACAGATGCACAACGCTTCACGACTTGTGCAAATCCAAACTCCTTCCTACAATTCCTGTTAGCTATTCTTCAAAGCCCCGTTCGGCTGCCATGGAAACCAGGCCTGCTCACGCAGACATGTCTTATTCCTCTAAGGATGCATTAAATAAAAACACCCACTGTCCCTACGTTGAATTTAACATTGAGCTTGAGCTCCTTTTTTTTTTTTTTGCAGAATAAAAATAGATTTGAAACAAGATTTGAAAAAAGTAATCTTAGAGAAATAATATGTTGAAACTTGTCCTTTGTGATGTTTGTCTTTTGAAAATGCATATGACAAAACAGACCCTACACAAAAAGAATGGGGGAGGGAAGAGGACAAAAGAGATGTATGCTGTCCCTGTAGGGAAGCCTAACATATCTTAAAGGGACACTCTAAGCACCATAACTGATGCAGAAGTGGTTATGGTGCACTGAGACTCATGGAACCATACCAAGTCTCTTGTGAAGCGATTTTAGAATGGTTTGACAAAAAAAAGGTTCTCCTCGGCATTTGCAGTCTACTCTCTTTGCAGTTAGATTCATAACAAGACAAATTAGCAGTTGCAAATATGTGTTATCCTGGACAGCAACTACAGCAGATAGCATTGGCCACAAATTAGCCCAAGAGTCCCCATTTTTTGCAGACTATAGACTTATAGCACTCCAATCTTTACTATGAGCAATGCGATTTTAATAATAATAGTGATTTTGTAACATCATTATGATAAAATTATTTTGAATACCATTTCTATTTTTATTAGGGACTTTATCTGAATTAGCACTGATGATTAAAAGAACATTGTAGCGTTAGGAAAACAAATGTGGATTTTTACTGCGATAGTGTCCTAGTCACCGTTTAGGTGCCAACTCTCCGCATGTTTTAAAAATATATTTTGCCAACCTTTTATCCCACACTATACTGTTCACTCTGCGGCTGGCCAGCATCCTTGGCTGAGGTCATCAATCCAATGGGAAAGCCTTGGGAGGCTAGTGTGCATGCGCTACAAAATGTCTGTATGAGACCATCTGAGTTTTCTTCGTACAAATAGAATGTTTATTTAAAAATCTCTTATAGACTGCACTGGATTTTAATTGAAAGGCTCATGAATTCTCCAGTGCAAAGACACGGAAGATCAGGGATTGGCAAAAAAATTCTCAGCCAGTCTCTGGATGAAGCAAATGCAGTAGAGCACTGGACACAAACAGGGGCATTTAATTTAATCTTTATATTATAATTCATATTCTATTTTAATGTATCAATAAACCATTTAAACAAATCACCATGCAGTGTTTAATACTGCTGCAATCACACATGGGTGTGGCAACGTAATATAGTATAGACACAGTGTTAAATATATTCCCCCCCTGAGGGTTGTTGCTTATCTTGGGAACGACTGCACCCTCTGTCTAATTCCTGTGGCTGCAGGTATTCTAAAGTCAGTGCCCCGAGGCTGTCACATCCGGTAGGAAGTCTCTCAATAATAAAAAGAGAAGACAGGAGAAATTACACGTTAATTCTATTCTAAATCTCACAGGAAAAAAAGAAATGCAACTATTATAATAAAACGTATTCATTTATTGGAAAGATTCCTTTCCTTAAAATTCCCATAAATATTTAACTCTTTCATGACAATGGGTCATTCGGTTTCATAGCGTTCGTATTTTTATACATATCTGCTAAATTCTCCTACATCTACAAACCATAAATAAGAAAAGTAACGGGGCGCTGACAACATAAACTACTAAGCCACTTAATGGGTTTAATATATTTCAACCATTGTTTCTCTGGACTTTGTTATCCTTTTTATGTAATGCTGTTTTCATTTAAATTTAATTTGACATCAAATATTTGCCATAACATCAGAGGGACCAGATCCTTACGGGCACTAGATCCCATAATTTATGCTTGTCCATGATTCAGGCCGGCCCACTGATGTCAGGACATTATTTCAGTGCTCTCTGCAGGGTCCTACTGACCAAATCATAGCACGACCATGTCTCATGATGCGTTTGTGCTATGATTGTTGGGGATGGTTGAGAGCAGAGAACTAAGGTGGGACGATGGGACAGAACATGAAAATCAGGACTTTCATGCCAAAATCGGGACAGTTGGGTGGCATTGCCTAGAGTAGATTATCCTTCTAAGGGTGTTTGGTTTCTTAGTGTTCTCAGTTAAGTATAAGATTGAAGCATTTACTAACAAAATACCAAAACTTTGTGTAAAATAGCCGAACTGAGCCTACAGCTGAGTTAGAGAATTTGGTGTTTTTGCCCACAATTTGCTATTTAGTTTACAAAGAACATACAAGAACGGAATCATTGCATCCAGTCCATGATAAAATACAGATTTCCCAGCAGAAGCAGGGATATACCTTTACATGTACATACATATCTGATAATGTCTAAACGAGCCATGTCGTACAACATGAGCTTACAAGACAGACACATGCAGCCTAAAACCATTAATTTCATTCTACAGATATTGCTTTGCCAGATTCCAGTTATGTCAAAATGATTGCAGAAATAAAATCTTACAAGCCCCAACATACTAAACAATCACGAAATAATAATTACTGAACCTCATAAAAAACAAGTTATTTCACATCAACAGCCCCCCCCCCCAAAAAAAGGATGATGCATGCAACTTGAGTTTGAAATCAAGTAGTGTTTTTCCTTTAAATCTGAAAAACAGATGTGAGATGAAGCAACAGAACACAGAGGGTGCGACTCTCAACTAACCCCATCAACGCCTTTCTCGCACTGCGCCAGGAATCCCAACAAGGTTCCAAACTCTCTGAGGAACAATGCAGAGATGCACGTTTGCCATTACTGCATCATCTGTCATCGTTAATAAGATACATTTACAAACAGTAACAAGAAGGCTTGCATATGATGAGTCTGCGATACGTTTTTTGTCATTTTAAACACAAATTTATATCTGTCTTATTGCAGAAAAAAAAGGACTAGCTAAAAAATTGCAAAGCACAGATCTACAAATATTTCAATCTCAACTTCTTGTTGTGTTTTGGGTTTACAGCAAAAAAACACTCAGCACCACAACCAGGGTGAGGTTTTGCCGCGCATGCGTGCTTGCCTTCCAATGCTTCCCTATTTGGGAAGCATGTGTTTTCCTGAGAGCATCAAGCGAGGAAGGCAGCCCCAATACCAGCATGGCAAGGGGGTAAAGGTAAGTAAATCTACGTTTTATAGCGTTAGAAATATATATTTGTTCTGAAATGTCAAGTTCTGGGCATCATTTAACCAACATAGTGACCTGGATTGTCTGCAATTTGCTGCATACTATATTTACGAAGAACCATAACATCAGAGGGACCAGATCCGTACGGGCACCAGATCCCACAATTTAGGGTTGATGAATGGTGAATCACCTGGCAGATGTAGTAAATTAGACAGTGCAGATTAGAATGTTTTAAGACAACAATTAGAACATTTGGAGCAGATTACATAGTTTAGGTGGTTAAAGCATCAACCCTATTATTGGTTTTAATCTCAAGGTCGCAGGGTCAAATCTTGGGAGGACCGAATCACACTTTCCTCCTTCCTCCTGCTCGCTAACAATAGTCTATCTACACCCTAGGACATTACCAAAAACAAGAAATGACACTTGGTTAGTAAACAATGAGAGTTAATGAGTGGACAAAATACTCATGGTTTCCCTAAACAGTGTGCAGAAGGACTTGGAATATGCAGACTACAGTTGCCAACTCAAATGTATCAAGTCGGTTTTCATCTCTTAATTGAATAAACCCAATAGTTCCTCCCTTGCAAATTATTTTCTGTTAGATTTTTCAGAATTGTTTGAGAAAACCTTTCAATTTATTTTTTGCATTAGGCACACATAAGCTCAGTGCATTAAAGGTGTAAGCCATACACCATAACCACAGATTGCACTGTAGTAAAACCATTTTCCAATGGATTGACACTTACCGGGGTATCTCCAGTTTGGCCTGCTGTTCCAATATCAATAAAACACAAGTCCCTACTTCTGCATTAGTGACATCAATTTCACCTAATTTGGGGCAGAATTCATTCAAGTGTCAACCCGCAGTAAGTACGCAGTTTTGCTATGTACTTACTGTGGGAAGATGCCGGGGGATTCCTGGCACCATAACCACTACAGTCACAGTTGTTCCCATGAAATTGGTTTAATGCAGCGGTGACTAACATTTGGCTTTCTGGCTTTTGTGTCAATACCGTTGCTATTACGCAAACAAAATGGGTAAAAAAATCTCTATAATTCACCAATAACAGATTTTTCACAACTTAGCTATTTTGGTCTAAATTTTGAAAGTCAATCCTCCGCGCACTGCAACTTGCTGTTTAGTGAACAAACCCAGAAGAGTTATTTTTGATAAAACATGACTCATTTTTATAGGAAATATGCTTTCATTTCCAGAACTAAAGAAATACCCAACCAAAAACCTGTTTGAGCATGAAAGATTTCCACATCTTTCTGCTTAAAGCAACTTAATCTGGATTTAACCCTTTTAGTGCCGAAAGCAACAATTGCTCAACTTTTCCGATTTAATTGGTGTAATAGTTTGCGGCATACAAAGCAGAGATATTGTCAATCATATGCAGAAGAACAAGGCGTTCATTGCATATTGGGGCATTTCAGGCAGTTATTATTGATATGTTCACAATGTTACAAATCTGAATTTATAATACAAAATGCTGCACTATGTAATACATTTGTTTCTAACTACAGGATAGACCCATCCGAACTGTCTAGTAGAATAATGGCTTAAAATAACCTTTGTCTCATATAGAATGACTACCCTGACCAGCTAAATGCACAACGGTAGGGGGACCTGTCTACAAAACCAACCCTTAGGAAGAATCGAGTCACGGTAGAATTGCTCCTAATGTTTAAAGCATCTTTCTCTAGATGATGCCAATCACGGTGGAAGTGCGAACTATGATAACAGTGTAATAAGTTGCCAAAATTCTTCAGCTGATATCAGCATGTTCTGCGAGGAATTATTTGAAGTGATGAATTGACGCTCATTACTCAAATATCAGCATTATTTGGGTGGTAGTATGTTGAAATGTCTATGTGCAAAGTGGCATAAGAGTTATAATTATTATTAGTTATATAGTGCATATACAGAATATGTCGCAATGCTTTACAATTATAAAATGAGGATATTTGATAAAAAGTAATACTAGAAGATAACAGAGACAAGAGGACATTGGCGGAGTTTCTCTACACCAGCTTTTCAGAACCCAGTCCTCAAGGCATACAAGTAATCCAGGCATTGTGTTAAAGGGGCACTATAGGCACCCAGACCACTTCAGCTCATTGAAGTGGTCTGGGTGCAGTGTCCCAGGTCCCTTAACCCGTAGCTTGAAATTATTGCAGTTTTTAAGAAACTGCAATAATTACCTTCTAGGGTTAACTCCACCTCTAGTGACTGTCTACCAGACAGCGTCAGCGTCACTCAAAACCCCAAAACCCAATAGGAAAGCTTTGAATAATGCTTTCCTATGGGGATATCATTTAATATCCTTATTGGAACAGAATTAGGAAATTCTTAAGTTCTAAAGAGTACGGACCTGGAAGCAAAGCATTTAGCTTTCTAACATAAGGAACAATCACATACCACCAAAGCATTTATTTATCTTCGATTTTACGTCTCGCCTAATTCCATAATATTCTTTTTTAATACATCACAGCTATAAAACAAAATAATCATACTTACAGGTCTATAAACTATAGCAAGTTCAGAAATCTGTTGTAATTAAACTCTTTGGTCTCTTACAACATGTCTTACTCATAAATCAGAAGATCATGAAGTTTTATCAAATAGTTCCCCCTACTCTTCACACCCATAGCTACGTCTCCTAACAAAAAAAGGGTTCTACGGGTATTTTGTGATGTTGGGAAGAATCCAATAGGAAACAGTTTCATTGTCCGGAACTCAAACTGAATTTCAAAACGTTTAATTCACTGAAAATTATTGTTGAATTGCAACAACTGAATTGCAAGAAATAACAAAATCAGTTAAAAACCATATTAAACAATGTATGTGAATATGTGAATATGGGCATATGTAAATACAGTAATCTATTTATTGTTTGTTTCTTAGTTGTTTTTTTGACGACACTACATTAATTTACTCTAACTTATAAACACTTCTTTCTATAACATTTAATTGATGTACTGTGAATGTTTGTTTGAAACCCCAAATAAAGATCAAATGTGCAATACTAAAGAACGTGTTACTTTATTAAACCTTAACTTAATTTATTTCTAAAACATTTTTATATGATCAACCTGATCAACCTCCCCCCCCCCCCCCAAAAAAAAAAAAGAAACTGTCCCATTGAATCACAATTAATATCTGATCTTTCTCTGCCGAAGCCAATTATCAATCCGGACTTTGCTCCTTGACACATGTAATCAGTGAGCAGACTAAAAACAGTAACAAGCACATGTAGTTCCTATAGGACCTATTACCTTAAGGGACCCAGATTGCAGGCAGCAGCTACACTTGCTTCAAGCTTAATAGATCCTTGTCAGAAACTCTTCAAATCTCCTGACTTTGTAATTAGTACCTGCAACGTCATGTTATGAAGGTTTGGATGAAACACTAAATTTTGATTTAAGAACTCAGAGTTCCAACTCTGCACATTGCGGATCAAGTGCAAATTAGCAAAATGAAATTAAATGGCCAAACTCACAACCTTCTCTCTACAAGATTAATGCTGTGTCACACTGCCGTTGTTCCTGTCTATTGTAACGTATAAGTCAAAACATGCATGTAAAAGTCGCTCACCAAAACACAGGCTTAGACGTTTGCCCTGTGGGAAGTCAGGTGCATGAACAACCACAAATATAACTTACAGGTAAACAAGCTTAAACTGATGGTTAAAATTAATCCATAATATAGTCATTACAATTATTTACATCAATAACATTTATAAAGGGGTTTTAAGGTAAAATTGCAGCTAAGAAAAAAAGATTGACTTAGATACAAGAAAATGGTATTCAAACTTTCATTGGCAGACTAGAAAAACAAAACTTGGGGTAGGTAGTAAAGATATTTTAGCTAATGATTGGCAGAGGTTTCTAGAACACATGACAACAGTGTTCGAAAAGAACAAGAACGCAGAGAACCACAGTAACACTTAATTATTGGTTTTATCAACATGTTCTTCATCAGGGCCGGACTGGGAAAAAAATTCGGCCCGGGCATTTTTTTATCACAGCGGCCCACTAAGAAGAGGGCGGGGCAGAGAGAGTGTGTTTTGTCATCATTAATGACAAACACGCCCCCTCTCAAAGTGAGCATGTTGGTTCAATGCTCTTCCAGGGCAGACCATGCGCAGAGCTCTGCTGAAGAGCTCTAGCATGAGAAAAAAGCCCTGTATTTGTTCTGCACAGCGCAAGCAAATTTAATAACATGCTTGCACTGTGTTTCCTTGCAACTTGTCTCTGGTGTCTCTATAAATGGATACCAGGAGACAAAAATGCCAGGAAAGAGTATTGTGCATGTTTTGGAGCCTGCCATTGTGTGTGTGCAGAGTGAGCTGATTGTGGTGTGGTATTGTGTTATAAGGTCGGTTTTAGTCGTGTTGTGTTTGTGGTGTAATGTAATGCATATGTGGCTAGGGGCTGAAGAGAATGTGTGTATAGGGGATGTAGCAAGAGTGTGCATACAGGCTATAGTTTGTGTGTGTGAATATTATATATATATATACATATATATATATATATATATATATATTATATAAATATGTTTGGAAGTATTGTGTATGTGTGTGGTGCAGTGTGTCGGGGGGGTTCTGTGTGTATGTGAGGTGTGTGAGGGTGCTGTGTGTGATTTATTTGTGTGAGGGTGCTGTGTATGATGTGTGTGAGAGTACTGTGTGTGATGTGTGTGTGAGAGTGCTGTGTGTGATGTGTGTGTGAGAGTGCTGTGTGAGAGTGCTGTGTGTGATGTGAGTGCTGTGTGTGATGTGTGTGAGAGAGTGCTGTGTGTGAGAGAGTGCTGTGTGTGAGAGAGTGCTGTGTGTGAGAGAGTGCTGTGTGTGAGAGAGTGCTGTGTGTGTGAGAGTGCTGTGTGTGAGTGCTGTGTGTGAGAGTGCTGTGTGTGAGAGTGCTGTGTGTGTGTGAGAGTGCTGTGTGTGTGAGAGAGTGCTGTGTGTGTGAGAGAGTGCTGTGTGTGTGAGAGAGTGCTGTGTGTGTGAGAGAGTGCTGTGTGTGTGTGAGAGTGCTGTGTGTGTGTGAGAGTGCTGTGTGTGAGAGTGCTGTGTGAGAGAGTGCTGTGTGTGAGAGTGCCGTGTGTGAGAGTGCTGTGTGTGAGAGTGCTGTGTGTGAGAGTGCTGTGTGTGAGAGTGCTGTGTGTGAGTGCTGTGTGTGTGAGAGTGCTGTGTGTGATGTGTATGTTAGAGTGCTGTGTGTGAGAGTGCTGTGGATGATGGGTGTGAGAGTGCTGTGGATGATGGGTGTGAGAGTGCTGTGTGTGATGTGTATGTTAGAGGGCTGTGTGTGAGAGTGCTGTGGAGTGTGGATGATGGGTGTGAGAGTGCTGTGTGTGATGTGTATGTTAGAGTGCTGTGTGTGAGAGTGCTGTGGATGATGGGTGTGAGAGTGCTGTGTGTGAGAGTGCTGTGGATGATGGGTGTGAGAGTGCTGTGTGTGATGTGTATGTTAGAGTGCTGTGGATGATGGGTGTGAGAGTGGTGTGTGTGTTTGGGAGGGTATATAAAAACAAAAAACAAGTAGGCATTATGTCCCCCCCTCCCTTCTTACCTTTTAGCCTGGGAGGGGGGGACCGGCATGCTGGTATCTGGGAGGGGGGTACCGGCACGGTGACACCATCCCTGGTGGTCCAGTGGGTGAGTGAACTCTAGCCTGCGGGCTAGAGTTCACTCTCGCGAGATCCGGTCGTTGCCATGGCAACGCTCCGGATCTCGCGAGAGGAACCCGGCGGAGCTGCAAGGTAGAGCTCCGCCGGGTCCTCTCCTGGCTCCCTCGCTCTCTCCCTGCTGGCGGCCGGAATATACTGTATGTGGGCCGGTGAGGGAGATCTTTGATCTCCCCACCGGCCCATCATTGAAACCAGCGGGGCCGGCGATCGGATAGCGCTGGCCCTGCAGGGGCCGGCCGGGGAGATCCTGGGACTTCCCCTGCCGGCCTCGGCCCCACGGCCATCGCGGCCCGCCGGGCATTTGCCCGGTGTGCCCGATGGCCAGTCCGGGCCTGTTCTTCATTAGTTTATTCAGTCAACTTTTTTTAACACAGTCAGAGCCTCATCCCCAAGACTGTACCTTTTAATCTGACTTGACGTTGCTGGGGATCTCAAATAGGGTTACTCCCTAAAGTGTCACTTTTGTGGTGTGGGGGATTCAAAAGTGTAAAAAATTTTAAAATTTTAAGTCAAAAGTTACAGACTTTCTGCTTGGCTACTGAACAAGAGGTGGCTGCACTTCTCCTCGCCTCTCGACCCACCACTTGCCTGCTCAATCCTGTACCATCTCACCTTATCAGATCTCTCTCCCCCTGTCTTGTGCCTTCCTTACCACACATCTCCAACTGCTCGCTCTATTCTGGCATTGTCCCTGCTGACCTTAAACATGCCACTGTAGTACCTATGCCGAAAAAAACATCTCTTGACCCGTCCTCCCCCTCTAACTATCATCCCATATCTCTGCCTACATTTTCCTCAAAGCTTATGGTAAGACTTGTCTTTACCCGTATGTCTCACTTCCCCAATTCCAACTCTCTCCTTGACCCTCTTCAATCTGCCTTCCGCCCTCTCTACTCAATTGAGACTGCTCTTACCAAAGTTACTAACGACCTAATCGGAGCTAAATCCAAAGGCCACTACTCCATACTAATTAAATTCAAAGGCCACTACTCCATACTAATTCTTCTTAACCTCTCTGCTGTCTTTGACAACATCGATCATGCTCTCCTTCTTCAAACTCTTCACTCGGTCTCTGTGACTCTGTCCTCTCTTATTTCTCCCAACTCTCATTTAGTGTCTCCTTTTTTTAATTAAACCTCCTTCCCTCGTCCTCTCTCGGTTGGAGTCCCCCAAGGTTCTGTCCTGCAACGTAGCACTGCTTGCCTTTCTTCCATCTCTGACTGGATGTCCTCCCGCTTTTTTGAAACTCAATCTCTCTAAAACTGAACTCCTTGTCTTTTCTTCTCCTAATACTGATCCTCCTCTTTCGTTCTCCCTTCAAGTTAGTGGTAACCACATAAGACCATCCTTGCAAGAACGCTGTCTTGGCGTCATACTTGATTTTGGCCTCACCTTTGAGCCTCACATCCAGTATGTTGCCAAATCCGCAAGATGCTACCAAGGAGCTTGTCCATGCTCTAGTAATTTCCTGCATGGATTATTGTAACCCTCTCCTAATTGGTCTTCCCAAAAGCTGTATTGCTCCGCTACAGTCTGTAATGAATGCTACCGCTAGACTGATTTTCCTCTATAGTCGGTCCTCTCACACCTCACCCCTCTGTCAGTCATTACATTTGCTTCCTGTATCCTATAGGAGTCAATTCAAAGTGCTAACCCATACTTATAAGGCACTGAACAACTCTAGCCCCTCTTATAGCTCTTCACAGATCCATAGGTATGCCCCTTATGGGTCTTTCCGCTCTTCCCGTCACCTTCTCCTGTCCACTGATCACACCCGTATGGCCAACTCACACTTGCAGGACTTCTCGCGGGCGGCTCCCTTCCTATGGAATAGCCTGCCTACCTCCATCAAACTCTCCCCTAGTCCTCAATCGTTTACAAAGTGCCTTAAAACCCATCTCTTAAGGAAAGCTTATGGCCTCCCAGAGTAACCTCTACATCACATACATGTCTCTTGCTCTCTCCTAAAGGGCAGCACTCTACTCTCTCCTCCAGCTCTGATTCACTCCCACCTTATTTGATTGCTATTCCCTGTCCTAATGTGTTTTATACCCCACCTCCTACAGACTGTAAGTTTGTTTGAGCAGGATCCTCTTCAACCTATCGTTCCTGTACGTTTTCTTGTAATTGTCCTCTTTATAAAAACAACCAAATGGGCATTAATATTGCTGACTTGTAGATATTTGAAATATTCCAATTTTGCCGTAAAACCTGACATTTACATTGAATTTGCTATAAAATTCAAGACATACTTGACACTAAAAGCACACACTCACTTCATATTCTAGTTTTATTGAAGAGGGAATTAGAAAGAAAATAATTATAAATGTACCGGACTCATATTTCAGTTGTAACAAGATTGAAAACGTCCGTTGCTAATAATTAATTTTGGTTACAGAGCGTCTATGTTGGAAGTCACCAAGACAAGTATGGACCTGACATACGTGTCTTGAGGATCTAGGTGTATCCTCCCTAAATTACATGAAATTTGCACTCATTAATTTCATTTATTGTTATCACATATATATCTGTCATTAACATTGCTGTGTATTGTGTATGATCAATGAAATATCAGGAAGAGAGAATCCACTATGTATTTATAAGGTCACTGTAGCACTATAACCATGTCTTCTCTGGCATTGTTCCTCTATTCAGCGTTAAACCATTTTTGAGCAGTTTAACACTATACAAGGGTCCGTGGCCACTAATAGCTCAGCCCCTACTGGAGGTGTGTCTAACTTTTCAAATCGGCACACAGTTTTCAAGATTTCTTTTTTAAATAAAGATTTAAAAGGAGAGCCAGCAAAATTAAGATCTGTCTACAATATGATAGCTAAATAAACATTATCTATAGTCTGTGCATTTTTGAATTCTTTACAATTTTTTTTTTTTTTTTTAGTTTTACATTGTTTGTTAACCCCTTAAGGACCAAACTTCTGGAATAAAAGGGAATCATGACATGTCACACATGTCATGTGTCCTTAAGGGGTTAAGCTACCACCAGTGTTTGAAAGTTAATTTCCGGTTATCATTCAGTGTAAAAGCTGACATCCCATTAAACATGTATAAACCACCTTGAATGCTCAAAGAAATAAATGAGTTTCTAATTTTCTCATAATTGTTTTTTGTTTTCTGTCTCATCATGACGTCATCATGAACTGACACATTGGATGGCTAGTCTCTCTCTATGCATGAGGAAAAAAAATATTTTTTCTTAAATGGAAAAATATTAACTTCTCAAATTGTTTTACATTTGTATTTGACTCAGTAACTATCTTTTGCCAGAATAATGTAAAACGGATATATCAGAGTATTTAATAATCGTTAAAGGAAAATTCCTAGATTTTTTTCAGAGACTATCGTTTCCAGAGAATGACTTATCCATATGTGTAATGCAGAAATAATAATAAAAAAAATGCTAACACAAAACATGGAAAGAGTCTAAAGTATATTAAAATAAAAGTCTTCACAATTTTTGTTTATCCTTATTCATGCAAAAATACATTGATCTGACATGCCCAGTTCTGCACTGCATAGTAAAATATTTTGTATCTATTTAAGATAATTTATTCAATTAAATTTTTGTTGTTGTTGTTGTGTAGTTGTGCAGATAGTACATTGTCCTTTTGGTTGCTGCACTGGTATTGGATGGCTAACGGATTTAAACACAAAATCTTGGATTAACCTATTTTGATCTATACTATTGCTATATTTAGTCTACACTTTATTTAGTCTACCTCAATACAAAAAGAAAGCGGCTCGATCCTCCTTTTCCTACAGAGCACCGCAATTATGGAACGACCTCCCACACACTTTCAAATCTTCTCCAAGCCTAAAGTCATTTAGGAGATCCCTCTCTACATACCTCAAAACAGAATGCACGTGTCATTGTAGATTATATATTTCCTACCTGTTCTATGTTAAATTTTGTATATATTGTGTATTAATATTGTTTTTGTATTTTATTGTACCCTATTGTATCAATGCAATATTTTGTGGACCCAGGACATACTTGAAAAAGTGATAAATCTCAATGTATCCTCACCGAAAAGTACATTAACAGAAAAGTAAAGTAAAGTTAGTGATGTGGTTGTTTTACTAGATGGAACTTGAATCAGAGTAAATTAAGCAAACACGTTTTGCTATACTGATCCAAGAAAAGAACAAATAAATGTTCACTGCTCCTTTAAAATGCACCCAAACCATACTTAACTCACCTACTTTTAATTATTTCTAAACAAAGCAAAAAATCACTCACATATTTCAGAGCCTGGTCTGCTCAATGTATCAGGCTACTGCTGCTGATCGTAGCACAGTATATACTAAAATATCAGAGAAATTGAGCAGATCTAGACCTTAAATATATCAGTAGATATATGATCGCTTTTTTCCAAACCATTACTAACTGTATATTGATTGTACAGACTGGATTTGCACGTTGTTCTAATAATTGGACAATAATGGGAATGTTAATGTGCAGTATATAGTTACAATAAAAATGAAAGTGAATCTGTTACTTATCTCGGCGTCCCTGGCACTTTGCCTAGAACTAGTTAGCAATAGGTTCAGCTTCAGTGCTACTACAACTATGTCGTTTCTTGTAGAAAACAAACACAAATTCAGAGATCCCATTGAAAAGGTATTAAGGATCTTTCTTTTGAGATGATTTATCAATATGTTTGTAATGTCACTCACATGTAGGTGAAATGTTTAAGATCTAATAAATACATCACCAGTAACAGAAAGCTTGTATCGCACAAAAAAATCCCACAAACTCTTGTCCCATCATGTTATGGGAAAGTCCAACTGCAACAGCAAAAATAAATTATGAATTTACAGAATATTTTACTTATTATTGTAAACACTGTTGAGCAATTTTAAACTTATTATCCAACTCCCTGAAATGGAATGACATTAAAGTCTGATAATCAGGGGAATTGCAGTTCAGAAACACCTACAGTGCCAGGATTGTCCAACATTATGCTGCTATTTTTCCGAACCTTTTTTCACCTACCCACCTTTTCCTCTGCATATCAGTTTCTAAACTACATTTAAAGGGACACTCTGCAGCCCAAACACAAAAATAAATAAAAAATCATTGTTTAGTAGAAATATGCCAAGTGAAAACGTGCATGCATTTAATTATGCATTTTTTCATTGGGGTATATCTAAAAACTGCTTGTAAAAGCCTTCATATGCCCTCCTCTTCTAACCCTGCCAACACTTTCTGTGGCTGTCCAATCACAGACTTCCCAATGCAGCTCAATGAGCAGTTTTTGCACGGCAGTTGCTCTGAGTAATTGCTGCCTCTTGAGTTTAGCTCCACTTAGCTAACCAAACGAGGAAGCAACCGAACCGTTAGTTAGATTGACAGCCAGGGCGATGTAACCAATATAATTTATAAAAGTGCTAATTTCTACTATAATCTGCACGTTTTGCAAAATTTAAAAAAATAGGCCACTCTTCACAAAATGTTTTTCAGCAAGCTAAAGTGCTTTAGAGGTCTGGAGTATCCATTTAAGGAAACTTTCCAAATCCCTAAAGTATTTCAGCCTGCTCATGAACTTTAGGGTTAACAGTGTCCCCTCTTTCTAAACATATAAAAGTGCCAATCATAGAACCTCTAGACCAAGCTTCCCCAAAATCCGGCCCTCCAGATGTCTCTGAACTACAACTCCCAGAATTCTATGAATTAAATAGATATGCTGAGAATCATGAGAGTTGTAGTTCAGCAACCTCTGGAGGGGCGGAGTTTGGGGAAGCCTGCTCTAGACTGTAAGCTCGTTTGAGCAGGGCCCTCGTCTACCTATTGTTCCTGTGTCACTGTGTAATTGTCTCATTTATTGTAAATTCCCCCCCACCCACCCTTTCATAATATTGTAAAGCCCTGCGGAATAAGTTGGCGCTATATAAATACCAATAATAACAGAATTAGCACGACTGAGATTTTCACACAACCCAATAACTATAATCCAAAAGCTATTTATTCTGCCTTTTTTAAAATCTTGAATATTTTATTAATTTTTTATTTACATTACACCATGGCAAAGTGAGAGAATACCATAGTGCAGTAGGTCCACGTATAGCACTCAGAATGCCTTAAAGAATATTTTTTATTATTCTATTTTTTATTGTTGTTGTGTCACTTATCAAACTACTGCAGTTTTAACTGACAATATATATTTTTTATCTTGTCAGTATGCAGGTGAATTCCATTGAAATACGTGGAATTCTCAGATATTATATTAACCATAAATCATTGTAAACAAGGTATATGTATTGTTTTTACAGGTGCAGTAGGCAAAAATAATATTTGTAGGGAGAGTCTAACTCCGTAAGTCTTTTTCATAAGAAAATGACTCTCGCTATTTTAAGAAACCAAAAAATAGTGAGATCAGAGTTTTTCACCAAGTTGAGAATTGTCTGGAATTCAATGTGATTTTCAAATATTGGGTCAAATTGATTTTAGTGAATATTTTCCAATTAGGCTATTTTTGCCTAAAATTTTAAATCTCTTGCACATTTTTTTAACAATTACCAGTTTAGAGAATAACTTTGAAAATTCCAACTAAGTTTCTCTTGTAGGAGGGAAAGCGTCAAGAGTCCAAGCAAAGGCATTGTTTTAAAATTAACATTTCTATAACTCTGGAACAATGACATTAACCAAATGCAAAGACAACAGATGCCAAGCAGAATTGGTTGCTGGGACAGACGCAGCAAGCTGAATTGTCATATCAGCCCTTCGGGAATGGAAACACAGAAGTGCTGAGTCTTAATTCTGCAGCTCTCCAGCTTAAAACACATCATGATTGGAGACAAAGGAAACAAGGAACCAATGGGGACTGCCAAGTGCACGAGAAGCTTAAATACGGCTGCAATAAGCAAACGGAATACCTACCTACTCTTTACAATGAGCTGTGGTGAGATAAAAACAGAACTCTAAACTTAACCCCTTAAGGACACAACTTCTGGAATGAAAGGGAAACATGACGGTCTAATTGGCTGAGTTGGAACAAAAAAACTCCAGTTTTGCGGAATTTTAGACTTTTCCCCAGTATTGTATCCTTAATCGAGAATGGCCAACAAATATAGATGCAGTTTGCATAAGGACTTGGTCACAGTGATAAATCCACCTGGCAGACTCTCAGCTGTTGTCAAACAAATTCCCATAATGCTTTGGCCCTCAGTTGTAGTTCTACAACAGCTGATGGGACTATCTGTTGGGTACTACTGGCCTAAATATGACAAGTGGAAAAAACAACAACAAGTCGTCAGTCCAAATTGTGCCACAAATGGTATCCAGTCACCATAAAAGTGACTTAGCAATGTTTCAGACTTTAAGAGTTACTCCAACACCGGGGTATAAAGAAAACACTAGTTTTAAAGGGACACTATAGTCACCAAAACAACTTTAGCTTAATGAAGCAGTGTTAATATAAAGATCATGCCCTTGCAATCTCACTCCTCAATTCTCTGCTATTTAGGAGTTAAATCCCTTTTGTTTCTGTCTATACAGCCCTAACCACACCTCCCCTGGCTGTGACTGACACAGCCTGCATGAAAACAAAATTGTTTCATTTTTAATCAGAAGTAACTTTAAAATTTCTTATCTCCTGCTCTGTTGAACTTGACTCACAGAGGAGGCTCGTGTAGGGTCTAGGAGGCGATTAACAGAGCAGGAGATCAGAAATTATAAATGAATTTCCCATACAGGAAGTGTAAACATTACATGACTCTTTACAGGAAGTGTTTAGAAAGGCTGTGTAAGCTGCATAAACAAAGTGATTTAACTCCTAAATGGCAGATAATTGAGCAGTCAGACTGCAAGAGTACATGATCTGTACACCAAAATGGCTTCATAAAGGTAAAGATGATTTGGTAACTATAGTGTCCCTTTAAAATAACCTTTCCCTGTAACTAAAATAAAGCAAAAACGTACCTCATATTCCATAAACCAAGATCAAATTCAACCCTCACCAGATCCTCCTCCATTGACATCAATCCCCCAGTGGCTGGAGGAGGGATGTAGGGCGAGGAAGGCCTCAGGGGAGCAAGGAGATCACGGTGCCATTACCGGTCAACACCGGTCAATAGCATGCTGTGTATGCGGACGAAAAATGTTCAATAAGCCCAGAATGGACATGAGCCAGTCCGGAACAGTTGCAGCAATTGGTTAAACTCTGTATAATTAACATTTCATAGCGAAACAATGCACAAACAGACTCCGGGTACCATGACCACTTAAAATCTTTGAAGTGATCATGGTGCTTGGAGTTACCTTTTAAAATGGCCTTTGTCTAGAAATATTGCGTATAAAGTTTTTATTAGAATTAGATACTTGCTTTTATACTGTGTCATTTAACAGTCTGTTATCATCACAAATGTATCAAATGTCCGCCCATGCTATAGTATTATAAATTTTCACAGTAAATAGGGGAGGACTTATCTTGTACAGTAGCACAATAAAAGTGACCATACAAATTTAAAAGCAAACAAGAGCTTATATTAAAGGGACACTATAGTCACCTATACAGCTTTTGTTTACCAAAGCAGTTTTAGTGTATAAGACAAGGATGATGGGCAGTTCGATTGGCATCTTAGAATACAAGGTACTGTATGGAATAATTATAGGAAACATTAACGTTCATATAAATTTATAGCAAATGTGATTTTATTTCAATTCCCGGTTCTATTATGAATGTATAATAACAATACATGACTTGGAAAAAAAGGAAGATTGCCTTTCAGTTTTTGTTTCTGTTTGTTTTTTGAGGTGTCGTTCATGGACTGCCAGATATATGCACTGCGTGTTTTTACAACCACTTCTACATAAGTTATCCATACAGACAATGACTATATAATTGCTAATCAGACATTATTTATGAACAAGTAACCTCCTGCATTATCATCTTGAACTTTAGTCTAAAGTTGGAAAAACTGCTGTTGATTTAAAAAATAAAATGAAAAAAAAAAAAAAACTATTACATTTAGATAAATTACAAGAACATTATTATTTTTCCAACAAAGTGTGGGCTAGGCAAGAAAAAGTACAATAATCTCTTTCATTTGAGCATTTCAGATTAAGCTTGTGACTCTCTTTCAGGCTATTCTGAGCACATTGAGCCCAAGGGTAAGTGATATACACAGTTCGACAGAACGGATTCCTACTTCTACGAACAAAGTCTACTGCAAAGAACCGATGTTAAAAATGCACTAAAGGCCTAGACAAGTCTTTCTGTAACTCAAACAGTTTAAGTGAATACAATTCACTGACTCCCATCTCCTGTAGAATGAAACACCTGGGGTTAAGGAGCTTGTATTTCAAGGGATTCCCCAATCTAAGAACTAAACTTCACCAAACAGTCCAGTGTTAACTATTGTTATCATTTCTTTATAGAACAACAATAGGTTCCACACCTCTCTAAGTAATTAGCTTGATTTGTTTTAAATCCCATTTGCTCACAATCTATTCTAGGCTGGAGTGAATTCGTATTCACTAAGTCTCACTTATTTTATTTCTCTAGGATACATGAAACCCAGCATGACAGGGAAATGAAGAACCCACCACTGTTATAGTACTGTGGAATTAATTGGCATCGTTTGAAGCTATATTTTGCCTTTGGCTGTTCATTTGATACCATATTTGCTTCCAAAAATATTGGAACACCTGATAGAAGATACATTTACAGGTTGAAAATTCAAAGCCAAATTTCAAATTTAAGGTCAAAGGAGCCAAATTGGAAAAATTCTCAAAGTCACTGGCCTTAACCCCTTAAGGACACATGACATGTGTGACATGTCATGATTCCCTTTTATTCCAGAACTTTGGTCCTTAAGGGGTTAAAGTTGAAATTTACTTTAAGTTCTCAATTTAGTGCATAATCACCTTAGACTGCTGAGATGGGGAAAGTCAATAAGTCTAATACATAAAACCCAACGAGCTGGATTGGTTACTTAAAATCACTAGTAGACCTATTAACAAAGTATCGCGTTAGGCTCTATGGACCTGTGCCACTATGAAATTAATTTATCAACCTAAAAATTAATTTAATCCTCTGTACATGCTCCATTGTATAGTGTAACTGTAGAGAAAAATGCTCCCGGCTATGGTATGATGACTTCTTCCCTACTAGAGACAATTTGAGTTTGCTTTGAACTGCTTTCCACAAGTGGTCAAACCCTAATCTAATATTGTTTACTGACCATTTTAGTAGATCAAGTTTCAAAGTCATTTGAGGATTTATAAACAATATTGCGGAACACAAATGATCCTGACAAAAAATGACAATGGACACCTTCTATGGACATATAATCCCGGGTGGGTTTTTAGGCAAATAAACAATATTATAAGTTGAATCAATATCGACACACACTAAAAATGAAGAGAAGAAGATTAACCCTAGTGTAGTAACAGCTAGTTAAGCTTTTCTCATGATGTTTAGCATCCTTATAAACGTGCATTGCAACAGCTGGATAACCATATTACACAACAGCTGGAGTGTCAACGTTAGCCATCATGTCATGGTAGGAGATCAAAGTGATGACAAGGACACGTCTTGAAGGAGACACACATTTGGTAGTCACCACAGATGGTGACATCAACAGAAAGTAGGTTCACTTTTAACCCTATTAAAACTAAAATTAAAAGACACTTGAAAACAAGAGGATTTTGGGAAAGGGAAATGGAAAAAAAATTGCTACAGGTGCGTTATGTGTAATATAATATTCTAAGTCAAACTAAATTCTATCTGTTGTTCTTAAAGCAAACTACGGTATTTAATGAGAGTTTCAACTAATAAGTGCAGACTGCCAGCTCTGAAATGTTTAGAAAATCTCTCACACAGTACAATGACAACTCAATGAACCACTCAGCTCCTGTTTCAAAAGAATAAGCTCCCTCCCCAGCACATTCCAGACCGAGAGAGATTAGCGCACACAAGAAGAGCTGGACAGCAATACAAGACAACCATCAAAATTAGCTTACATTTGGCTTGTCAGCACAGTTTAAAGATTAGTGTATGAATCTATGGCACATTAGCACTCAAGTGGGAGCCACCACCTGATCTCACCAACATTCGAAAACCTCAAGTACGCCAACTAAACTTTTTGAATACTTGCAAATTGTTTCATTTCTTTAAAAAACTTTTTTTTCTCTCTTTTTTTTTTAAAAGGTTGCTTGACTGATCTTTGAGTCTAATAATGGTGGATTGAGATAGAATCTCACTATTGTGTACAATATATCTCTAAGTGTACTTTTGTGTCCTGCTTTGAGTGTTATAGTAAATCAGTTTTTATTAAATATATAAATGACTTGATTTAAACCATGGGTCGTCAACCTGGTCCCTACCGCCCACTAGTGGGCGTTTTAGGATTTCAGGTGGGCGGTAGGGATTTCCAGGTTTTGACGACCTGACGACCGGGCGGACGGGCGGGTGGGTGCGAGCCGGCGGTACCCCTGCGACTGGGTACCGCCGTGACAAATTGCGGCTCCGGCCCGCGCGGCAAACCGCCGGGGCTGCATATGGAGGGGTCCATCGGGTGGCCCATGCTGTCAGGGCCACCCGATGGATGTGGATTGTGAGGGGGCCCGGTCAGCGCTGGGCGCTTTAACAGCGCGACCGGGCCCCCTGTGATGACATCGCAGAGCTGGGAGGAAGTGATTCCCCGGTCACTCCTCCCAGCTAACCCTGAGAGCCGCGCGGGAGGAAGACCAGGGAGTCAGAGTGGGAACTCTGACTCCCATCCACCTGAGCCACCACTGGACCCCAGGGAAAGTCACCCTCCTGAATCTAAAAGGTAGGAAACAGGAGGGTGACTTAAATATAATGTGTGTGTGTGTGTGTGTCTTTGTATGTATGTCTTGTGTGTGTGTCTGTATATATGTGTGTCTTGTGTGTGTGTGTGTGTGTGTCTGTATATATGTGTGTCTTGTGTGTGTGTATGTATGTATGTGTGACTGTCTGTTGGTATGTGTGTCTTGTGTGTGTCTGTGTGTATGTGTATGTGTGTCTGTCTGTGTTCCTGTATGTGTCGTGTGTGTCTTGTGTATGTGTGTGTGTGTATGTGTGTGTGTGTGTGTATCTGTGTCTGTATTTGTGTCTGTATGTGTGTTGTGTGTGTGTATGTATGTGTCGTGTGTGTATGTATGTGTCGTGTGTGTGTGTGTGTATGTATGTGTGTCGTGTGTGTCTGTATGTGTTGTGTGTGTCTGTATGTGTCGTGTATGTATGTGTCGTGTGTGTATGTATGTGTCGTGTGTGTCGTGTGTGTGTGTCGTGTGTGTCTGTATGTGTCGTGTGTGTCTGTATGTGTTGTATGTGTCATGTGTGTCTGTATGTGTCTTGTATGTATGTGTCGTGTGTGTGTGTGTATGTATGTGTCGTGTGTGTGTGTATGTATGTGTCGTGTGTGTGTGTATGTATGTGTCGTGTGTGTGTATCTATGTGTCGTGTGTGTGTATCTATGTGTCGTGTGTGTGTATCTATGTGTCTGTATTTGTGTATCTATGTGTCTGTATGTGTGTCTGTATGTGTGTTGTGTGTGTGTGTGTGTATGTGTTGTGTGTGTGTGTATGTATGTGTCGTGTGTGTGTATGTATGTGTCATGTGTGTGTATGTATGTGTATGTGTCGTGTGTGTATTTGTCGTGTGTGTGTGTATTTGTCGTGTGTGTGTGTATGTGTCGTGTGTGTATGTATGTGTCGTGTGTGTGTATGTATGTGTGTCGTGTGTGTGTATGTATGTGTGTCGTGTGTGTGTCTGTATGTGTGTCGTGTGTGTGTCTGTATGTGTGTCGTGTGTGTGTCTGTATGTGTGTCGTGTGTGTGTCTGTATGTGTGTCTTGTACGTGTGTGTGTATGTATGTGTGTCGTGTGTGTGTGTCTTGTACGTGTGTCTTGTACGTGTGTCTTGTACGTGTGTCTTGTACGTGTGTCTTGTACGTGTGTCTTGTACGTGTGTCTTGTACGTGTGTCTTGTACGTGTGTCTTGTACGTGTGTCTTGTACGTGTGTCTTGTACGTGTGTCTTGTACGTGTGTCTGTCTGTTATAGTGGACTATATAGTAAGTGGGCTACCTAGCTCAGCCTTCCTACTGGGCATTGCTACAAGGAAGGTTAAAAAATAGAAAAAAGGGGAAAAAAAGGTGGGATGGGGAATTGAGGAGGGAGAGGAGATGAGCTGACGCACAAGAAAAATCATAGAGATAATATGAGAAATCATATTATGCGCAAACAGAGAAGTCGTCTGAATATCACTGAAAGAGACCTTCATTTGTTCCTTACGAAAATCGAACCAGATATCAAATATTTAGTCTCGCAGCATCAACCTCAAGGATCTCATTAATCACTAGTAAAGGCAATTTCAATTTACTTTATTGTTTTCTCATTAAACTTTATAAAGTTAAAAACCTTATAAACCTGCATTAAGTAGAAATAAAAAGATAAATGTACGTACATTTATTTTTTGTAAAACACCCTCCTTTCTAAAAAATATTCCGCATTTGCGCGAAAACTGGTGGGCGGTAAGGAAATTTTTTCAACCAAAAAGTTGCATTAGTGGGCGGTAGGTAAAAAAAGGTTGACTACCACTGATTTAAACGATATCTATGTCTTCAAGTATTAAATGTTAGTCACCTGAGTCTAGGGTCTTTTTCTGACATATAAAGTGAAATATCTCTTTATAATTAGCCATATAAAAGCCACCTATTGATTTCCGGAGCATTGAAGCAATTCTGCAGACAGATTTATTGAATATGGCTGGGGAGATAAGGTTTGCAAACTAGGCCGAGACTGCAACAGTCAGAAGTGTCACATTGTATTAACTGACACACACTCTCACACACACAAAATCCCTTAATATGATTGAATTCACCACTTGACACCCTAAGCGCCGAATAGTAATGAACTTAAAATCGTAACCTGGACTGTGTAAGGTAAATAGTTTACACAAGGGATATCGAAGTGGAAATCTAGTAATTTAAGCCATATATGCTCAGAGCCATGTTAATAAGCTACTAGTGTGAATGTTTGTGTGGCATTAAAACATTCAGTGTCAACTGAAGTGTACTGGCTTGTTCTGAATAGTGGACATCCAAGTCACATGTCAGTCAGGTGTCCAATTTTAACACCTCCCAAGGTGGACATATCCTATGGCAATGATCCATTTTCAACAGTAATTGAAATACAGCTTACAAGGGGCTCGATTTCTCCAAATGTTACCATGCAACAAGCAGGAAAAGAATTTCCAATATTTGCAAAGAAATAAAATACTTATTTTAAACCAACCACCATGAGAATGTACAATAAACACATATAAATTAACATTTTATACACCCATAATATTTGTGAAACATCACTGATACAATTATACCATAAATATAATGTTTTCTGGACAGCTAGAATACCCATAACATTTTAATTAACTCCCATATCTGACAGTCAGCCATTATAAAACACAGCCAACATTTATTTATTTTTTTACTAGAGAAAGTTTCAGAAGGTGACCACAGAGTTATTTGTCCAGGATCCCAGAGCCTCAAGATGCAGGACGTGCATAGAATTCTAATCACTTGACAACAATCTACTGGAACTAAACAAATATAAAGTACAATTGCAGTCATTATAGAAGCTAAAAGTTAATGTTTCATCAATAACCTCAGAGGTTTTCAAACACACACCACACCCCTGTTAATACAATCCTAGTAGTAAGTGAATGTTTCCACTCTGCCTTATTGTACAAATAAAATAAAAATAAAATAATACAAATAGTCTAAAAACACAAGACACTAAATGCTTGGCAGAGTGAAGCCTTCTTCAGTTGAGGCCAGTGCTGATAGGCTCCTACAGGCTGGAGAGGTAGGTGTACACTGCAGCCTGGCACACTGTGGGTTATTGATGCCAGGGCATTGCCCCTTTAAGATCTGCAGATGTTAATGAATTGCAGATTCCTGCTTTCCCTTTCTGTAGAGATCAATGAGCCAGTTTGCCCTATTGCAGTCAGTGTACTGTATGGTGAAACAGTATAATGTCACCACATGGGATAATATCCAAAAGGCTGAGACTACAAATCAAGCCTCACCATTCAAAGGGTAGATTCATTCCTGAAAGCATCTATCTAGGAGAAAGAAGAGCATGCTAAGGGAGAGCCCCCCTCTCACCCCCCTTTCTTTTTGCAAACAAACAGCCCCTTGCTACACAATAGCTGTGTATTCTTTCTATGCTTCAGGCAGCCTGCAATACAAATTATACAGCAAGGTAAATGCTCCTACATTTCCTGTACCCAACACCCCAGGCTCAGTAATAAAGGTGAGATTTAAAGGTCCCACTTTTACCAATGGACCTGGGGGGAGGAGAGGAAGGGGGTGTACACATGCATGCAGCCATGCAAAGCACTCACCAGTACAATGGCAAATCTCTCCTCCAGTTCACCTGGTTCAGGCATGGGCAGTTTAAGTGGCATGTTGTGCGCTTTGAAATCAGTCTGATTGGAATCCATACTGCCTGCATTGCCCATGGTGAGGCCACCTTTATCCCCTGGCCAGCAGCAATCTGTGATCCAAAGCCACCAGCTACAGGAGTCTGTCCCCTCTCCCTGTGCAATCCCAGTGTGAGCAGTGATCCCAGCCACAGTCACAGCGAGTCTCAGCTACTACAGATAGAATCAGCTTCAATACAATAGATCCAAGGCTCCTTCTAGCACAATGCAGGCTCCTCTACCTTCCTGGCCCTTGCTGCCCTCCACAGAAAGCTGGACTTGGATCCTGTAGGGCAGGGAGAAAGCACAGATGCCATCTGCATGTTGCACAATTTGCTCACCACTCCCAGCCTGGTGCTGCTGCTGCTAAGTGTGAAAAGCACAAGAGGAACCACAGCAGCAGCAGAGCCTCAATAGAACGTGGAAACTCCCTTTATTGTACGAGGGAAAGAGAGATGCTCCCTCTAGTGGCCGCCTGGAAGAGTCCAGCGTGGGTTTATACAATTGTATCAGGAATTGGATGTTAGAGGATGGGAGATAAAATGTGTCTCTCTCAGTTGGTCTAAGAACGCTGATGAGGAATGATACAGGACTTAGCCAAGCTATGAAAATAGCTCAAATACAGATTATTATTTTTTTTTCTTCTAATTTTCAATTTCTCCAATTCTACTTAATACAAAAGAAATATGGGGTAATATTTGCAATTCCTTTGTCAATTTCCCAAAATTCTCAGAAATTGCCCCAATACATGATGACACAGAAGTTCAAAATAAATGTTACATAGACATTAAAAAAATAAATGTTGAGCTATTCGACAGGTACTTCTGAAACTAATAAATGAATCCATTATTAGGTATTGTGTTATGCAAACTGTGGACGTTTCATGATTTGCACACCGAAACCGACTAAACATAAATGGACGTAGTGTAAGAAACTTGACATTGACATATCACAAGGTAAATAAAATTATTCTGTGATTTTTAAAGAACAGAGGTTACATCTACATTAAAGATTACTCCAACACCATCACCACTTCACTGTTCTGAAGTAGTCATTGTGTGTGGGGGTCTGTAAGTGCAGCATTTGAATAAGAACTGCAGCTCATTCTGAGATTTTAATGTATATCCTCTCCCACCAGCTTTATTAGTTTGGAATTAGCCAGCACAGAAAAACATGTTCTGGGCTGGCTAATGTCAATTCTCTACATATTTCTTTGCTAGTCAGCAGCCATGCCTGGATCTCGGTGTTTGGCAGGATAAGTGGCAAACTGTTGATGAACGATTTGCTGGTGCCAGGGAATGGTGCCATCAGTAGGCTGTAGTGGTTATGATGCTTGGAGAGTAACCACTTAAAGGGACACTATATTTACCAGAACAACTACAGCCTTCAGTCATTTTATATGCAAACACTGCCTTTTTAGAGAAAAGGCAGTGTTTACAGTGCCCCTATAAGGACACCTCCAAGTGGCCACTCCTCAGACAGCCACTGGAGGTGCTTCCTGGCTCAGTGCTGCACAGTAGGCAGCCCTGTTGCTCAGCGTCCTCACGCTGTGCATGGGGACGCTGAATTGTCCTCATAGAGATGCATTGATTCAATGCATCTCTATGAGGAGGTGCTGATTGGCCAAAACTGCATTTGGCCACTCCCCCTTGCCAATTTCAGCCAATCCAATGCTTTACCAATGGGAAAGCATTGGGTTAGCTAAAAATCGGCAATTCTGATGATGTCACCAAGGGGGTGGAGCTAGCTCCGGCGGACCCGTGCAACGCTGGAAATAAGGTGAGTTTTAATTGCTATTAAGGGGGCAATGGAGGGGCAAGCCATCTAAATGGTGGGTTTAGTACTATAGGGTCAGGAATACATGGTTGTGTTCGTGACCCTATAGTGTTCCTTTAAATAAAATGTTAAAAATCAATGTTAAACTTTTTTCATGCGCAGTTCTGTTGTAAAATGTGCATTAACGATTAAGCGATTGACCCAACAATACAGTTCAGTCCTGGCACAACCCGGGAGCACATTGAATAGTCTCACACCGTTTTGGGGCTTTTTATGTGCAATTAATTACATCTGTAAGGGTTTTTGTCTGCTCGATATGTTATGGCCTGTTTTTTCACACTAGTGCTAAGTGGGATTTAAAATAAGACAATCTGGACATTTGAGCCTTTCAGGTGCATCTGGCACATCTGGCACACACCAATGGCACAATTGTAATTTCCTCAATAGAAATATACCAGAGAGGAGCATGATGCAGTGGTCATGGTGCTTAAATCCTGGGATATGATGGACCCTCTTTAACCTCTTAAGGACACATGACATGTGTGACATGTCATGATTCCCTTTTATTCCAGAAGTTTGATCCTTAAGGGGTTATACTGAACAAAATGTTCTCATATTTGACCATAACATCCATTGCCTTTCTAAAGAGCATAGAAATCTACTACTATTACAAAAAATAGCTCCATCTGGAGTTGAAGGGTTCTAAAAAAACTATTACAAAACAAACAATCTTGGATTTGCTACTGAAACATCGCCATCGAAAGAGCAAGTTCAGAATGTCAAACATCACTAGTTAGTTGTTGTTATGGAACTTTATTGGCGTGTAGCGCGATTACTGTGATGGCTGTGCTGTCATGAAAACAAAAATATTTCTAGCAAAATATGGGAGTGTATTTACAAGTAGCCTGGATAGTGACTTAACTCCAAATCAAAAGAATGGAGACAATGCAGACTAATGTCACTCAAAGTCGGGCACAGTGGCAGATCTAACATAGAGAAGGCATGTGCATCTAGGGGCTCCAGTGTGAGTGTATGTGTATTGGGGTTGCATTGTGTGTTAGTCAAGGAGCTGTAGTTTGTGTGTATATATATATATATATGAGAAAGTTGGTGTGTAATTGGGTGAAGTATGTGGGGATGAAGTGTGTATGTGGGTGAAGAGATTATGTATGTGATGAAGTGTGTGAGGGGTGCATTGCGTGTGTATGGAGAGGTGTACTCTGTGTGAGTGGGAGTGTACTGTATGTGGGGGGTTCACTGTCGGTGAGGGTGTACTGTGTGTAAGGGGGTGTAGAGAGTGTGATAGGGAGGGGCGTTACAATTTTTACTTTAATAATTGTTTAAATGAAAAAAAAAAAAAAACTAATATTCCCCTTTCCCGGATCTTACCTTGCAGGGAGGGGATGGCACAATCAGATCCATGGTGGTTGAGAAGGCTGCCTATCCATCGGGTGAATGGGAGGTAACTAAATGAGAGGTATCTCTCTTGGAGCTCCAGCACTTACACAGACTGGCCCATACACATACACAGACAAACACAGACTGACCACCTCACACACAGACTGACCCATGCACACAGACTGACTCACACACACATGGACTGCCCCACATCCACACACACACTGACCCACACACAAACATAGACTGACCCACACACACACACAGACTGACTCATATACACACACAGATTGGCCTACACACACACACACACACTGACCCCCACCATACATACTGACCTCCAAACACACAGATTAGCCTATACACACACACACACACACACTCTGACCCCCCACACACAGACTGACTGACCCATGCACACAGATTGAATCACATAAATAGACTTACCCACAAACACACACAGATTGACCTACACACACACACTGACCCCCACCACACATACTGACCTCCCCACACACAGACTGACCTATACACACACACACACACACACAGATTGACTCACACACATAGACTTACCCACATACACACACAGACACACAGACTGACAAACACACATGGCCAGACACTCTCCTCACACACACACAGACCTGTCCTGTATTGAAAGAGTTTGGGTACACATTCAAAAATGTTCCATGATAATCTCTGCAGACCATCTAAGTTGGTAATGAACATTTTGTGAACAACCAAAACTAGTATTTTAGGTCATTAGAAGTCACCTACCTCTCTTCTCTCCCTATAATGAATAACAAATTAGAGTCTACAAAATTATATGAAGAAATGTCCATTTACTGGTTCTACTCATTAATGTTATCAAACTTGGGCCAGATTATTTGAGAGTTACCCACATTCTAATCAACACTGTAAGCCATTTCCTCCTCTTTGTGTTTTCTCCACCATATTCGGGCAACCGGAGCTAGCATTTTGTTTTTATGGTGTCCATTGTTGTTTTATTTACTGTGTGCCAACTACTGCTTTATAGTGTATCTGCACATGCCTATATTCAAATTTCAGGCTGCTAAAGTATTTACTTGACAAAGGCCCTAAGGGGTCGAAACGTTGCCTTTTGGTTCCTGGTTCTAATAAAATTGCCTTTGCTTTGGAACTTGTTGGAGTGCCTGGATTATTTTCTATATTCAAAATTGCATGTTTGGTCCTTCCTGGTACTGTGACTTTTCCATTAGAGCACCCTGAATTCCATGACGAAGGGTTGAGTGCACTTCCACTTTCTACATATGCTCATACAGATTTGTCATACTATTCAAAATTTGGAACGGTTAATGAGTAAAAGAAATGTTCTGATTACGATGTCCCAATGGAGTGGCAGGCTCTTGGTCTGGGGGAAGATTTATTTTTTGTTTGTTTACTTTTCTCAAACCGAATGAAAATGGTTTCACATTAAATGGATGGACTGCACCCGTAGCTTGTGGATTGTCCCTTTAAATGCCTTTTCTTCCTAGAGTTTCCATAATTCAAGGCAGGAATAACCTTGGCCAACAAGGTTATAGTGATACAAAGTTACGAAAACATAGCTTTTCATTTCTAGACCTGTTGAGTTAAATAGCAGTTAGTACTCAGAATACTATGTATGTTTATTTGTAGCAAAACAAACTGAGCAACATATTCCATAAACAAGACTTAAATGGAAATGTATTACTTGCATTTTGCTCATATTTTATCAATTTGTAAAACAAAAAAAAGTAAAAAGCAAGGCCAGGTTTGTCAATATGCAACACGACAACTGCCGTAAATACCTGTACACAAAGGGCACCTGCCTTGACTAAAAATATTCCCTTTCTCCCTTTTTATATATATATTTCACATACTTTTTCATTGAGAATTATTAGGAATATAATGTGAATGCAACATGAGTTTTAAATTTAAAGGCACCATTCAATACAGAAAAGGCACTTTAATAGGCAGGGTTACCGGATCCACCATGCTTTCTGGGACACATATCATACATACATATTGATGGGCAGCACATGAAATGGGTAGCCCTGTAATATGTAGAATTCAGAAGAAGGTGTATTAGATTAAGCCAGCATTTCCCAATTGGTGTTCCCCGGAACCCTGGGGTTCTGCGAGAACACAAATGGGGCTCCGCCCAAATTTCAAGAAACAAAATGGCCGCGGTGGTGAAAAAGCATTCTCCCCTGCTCAGCGCCCTCGCGCGCACAGCAGTGATGCCGGAGGCGGAATATGACATCACTCCGGCTCCGGCATCATTAAGAGGCGCGTGAGGGAGCTGAGCAGGAAGATCACTGCTTCCTCGCCACCCACACTGTATGCCCGCATGCCCAGACGCTCAGCAGACCCACTGGACCACAAGGAACGCATGCCCAGCCACTCAGCAGCCCCACTGGACCCCAGGCACCGCACATCCAACCCAGCAGCCACACTATACCACAGGGACATAGAGACTCCATGCCAGCACTTCCAAAGGTAGGGAGGCTGGGTGGAGTAAAATTTTAACAAAATAATAAATTGTATGTATGTCTGTTAGGGAGTTTGTATGTGTTTCTGTGTCTGTCAAAGAGTGTATGTGTGTTTTCCAGTGAGAGTGTATGTGTACTTTAAAAATGAAAATCCATCACACTCCCGTATCTACTAAACAGCTACTTTGGTGCTGACCGATTTTGTTAGTTTTATTAAAAACACCTAATCTAGGCAAAAAATAATGGGGGTATAGTTACATTATATGATCAAACATTGCATAAGCCTGCCACAGCGTCAATGAACCCCATCTTTGGCAGGTCCTACTCTAACAGCCAACTGTCTGCCTAATGAGCTACTTACTTGGAGAAATCCTTCCATCTCGAGTCCTCTGCAGTACAAGGCTAAATAGGGTCCTGAGATGAGACACATGTGATAGGGAGAGGTGCAGAAGCAAGGAGCTGGCTAGACGCCTAAAACAGTGTATGTGTTCTTGTCAGTGAGAGTGTGAGTGTGTATGTGTTTGTCAGTGAGAGTGTATATGTGTTTGTATGTGTGTCTGTCAAAGAGTATGTGTGTTTGTCAGTGAGAGTGTCTATGTGTCTGTTAAATGTTGATACACTATGTCAAAGGGTTCCACAGGAAACATTAATTGGGAACCCCTGGATTAAAAGGACCACTATAGGCACCCAGACCACTTCAGCTTAATGAGGTGGTCTGGGTGCCTGGTCCAGCTAGGTTTAACCCTTTTTTCTATAAACATAGCAGTGTCAGAGAAACTACTATGTTTATAAATGGGTTAATCCAGCCTCTAGTGGCTGTCTCATTGACAGCCGCTAGAGGGCTTCCGCGCTTCTCACTGTGATTTTCACAGTGAGAAGACGCCAGCGTCCATAGGAAAGCATTGTGAATGCTTTCCTATGGACTGGCTGAATGCGCGCGCGGCTCCTTCTGCGCATGCGCATTCAGCCGAAGAGGAGGAGAGGAGGCGGAGAGCTCCCCGCCCAGCACTGGAGAAAGAGGTAAGGTGGGAGGGGGACCCTAAGGGTGGGGGCACCCTCAGGGCACTATAGTGGTCCTTTAAGCAGTTAGGCCAGGGGTCCTCAAACTCCGGCCCCCCAGATGTTGCTGAACTACAACTCCCATGATTCTTTGAATTACATAGATAGCCAGAGAATCATGGGAGTTGTAGTCCATCAACATCTGGAGGGCTAGAGTTTGAGAACCCCTGAGTTAGGCAATGAAGCATTCTGCAGAATATGCATTATACACACTGCATGGCAACCGCTTCCATGCGTTTTCATAAATATGACAACATTATATGTCTCTCTGTAAACATGGTGGGTCTGATCAATCAAACCAAACTGTCAATCAACCAAGGTGATTCTCTTCGCCTGCCATTAGCTCCACCGAGCGAATGAAAGTGGCATGTCGAAGAGAAAATCTGGGCCAGAGAAAAAGGGGAGGGCTCGCAAAGACTGCAGAATTAGATCTGCAGCTTTTGCAAACTGTTCTCAGATATACCCTCACTGATAAAATATAAACTTAAATCAGTGAATGTTTTCATGGGGGGTATATCTACTAAATATTGATTTCATTTAAATTTGAAAATCAATTAGAATTCCTGACATTTCTCACTTAGTGAGTTACCCTGATAGTATTTGCATATTTGTATGTGCAGAAGAAAAGAATGAGCAATTCGATGCTCTCATGTGTGTCCTGTAAGTAATAGAGAAAGCAAAAAATTGCTGAATGTTTATTTTTTTATTTATTTTTTACAATATATCATATCTATTGATAATTTTCTGTTGTAGGTATAAGTACAAACAACATTAATAATAGTCACTGCAGCAATGTAAGTACCAAATCTTTGAAGGGTTGATTGGCGTACCTGAGTATAATGTGCCTATAGGCACCTGAGATGTAAATTAAGCCTTGCCAATGATTGGAAGTGAAAAACATAATATATATAAATATCATGAACGTCATGATGCGGACTTTCTCATTTTTCCACACACACTCCGCCCGGCTAATTGCACTTCCGGAATCACTTCACACAGGTGGGGTAAGTTAATCACTCACTTTTGTGTATATATTTGTATGCTATGTGCATTATCACTATCTTGATAAAGACCCTGAAGGGTCGAAACGTTGATGTTAAAGTTGTGATTAAACACTTGATCCACTGTTGAAAAATCCAAGCGAGTGCTCCTGATTCTTACCTTCTATCTACTGGCCTGGAGGCACCCTGGTAATATACATTGCATATATGTTGCTTTAAGGTTGAGTGCCAGAGTCTGGACTATATATATATATATATATATATATATATATATATATATATATATATATATATATATATATATATATATATATATATATATATATATATATATATATATATGTGCAACATGAGACCAGTACTCCAGGAAATATATGAAGAATTTGGAGTTTATATGCTGAACACAGTATTGCAGTGTTTAAGAGGGACAGTATAGTCACCAGAACAACTACAGATTAATGTAGTTGTTCTAGGGGGTACAATCAGTCCATGCAGGCTTTTTGCATTAACATTATCTTTTCAGAGAAAAGGCAGTTTTTACATTAAAGCCTAGGGACACCTCCACTGGTCCCTCCTAGACGCTCTGCATGGAGACACTGAACAATTCCCATAGAGATGCATTGATTGTCCAGGCTGGCGTTTGGCTCCACCCCTCCCCGCCTCCTTGACAATCCCAGCCAATTCTGATGATGTCAGTCGAAGATGGTGGATCAGGGGCGGGGCCAGCACCAGCAGAGCTGGGCAGCACTGTAAATACGGTAAGTTTTAACCCTTAATAACGAGGCTAAGAGGGGCAAGCCACCTAAATGGTGGTATTAACACTATAGGGTCAGGAATACATGTTTGTGTGCCTCACTCTATAGTGTTCCTCCAAAAACAGATTTTCTAAATTTAGGCTAAATTATCAAAGCGGTGCCGATCAGAGACTCAGAGATTGTTTTAAATATTAAATTCTGTAAAAGCTGCCATTTCCACCTACCTCTGACAAGAATTGCATTCATTTTATTTATTTATAACATATGCCGCCAAGTATGTTCATTACGCCCTAGCTGTGATGTCACCATTACAGAGTAAGGAGTGGGGACCGCTGACTTCATTGCCTGTCAGTACAAAAATATTGTGAGGTGAAAATGTTTAAAACTATCAGGCATTTATGGATTTATTCACTAGATTTAGAATTTTGCTTGTCAGCTCTCTGCCAATCCCAAAGTGAAAAAAACTGAGTATTCACTTTTGCGAACATAGTGAAAATTCTGTAAAATGTGATTGAATAATAAAAAAAAAAAAAATGCAATTTTAGGCCAAAATAATCAATTTGGAAAAATGCTCCAACTATTTAGCTGTAATTTTGCAATTCAGTATTCAATTGAACGCGACTCACAGCTTGTGAATAAATAGCACATATAATCGCTATAACTCGTGGTTTAGTGAACCACGTATCCAATATCTACAATCAGTTGCCTTTCCAACATACATTGATAGAAAGGTATTTTAGATTTTTACACAAGAAAATGTTATTTTAAAAAAGCAGAAGATAACTAAGCAGTAAATGTAACTGAGATTCAACATGAGTGATTATGTTACTATATAAACGCAGGTTAATTAATTAATTAATACAGTGCTAATGAATTCAGGGAAAGTACATCAACGGTGTAAACTTCCAGAACTGAATCGTGAACATGAGCAATGGAACCTCCTCCACAACAAAGAAAATAATAACCTTGAAAAAAAAAAAAAAATGAATAAAATAGGTGCTAACCGTGCTATTCTGAGCTTAATGACTGGAAGCAAATTGTGAAATAATTAAAAGATCTCACACTGTCCATAAATAAATAGTGGTGTTAATGGAGCAGCTCATTTGAGCCTTGGTGATTAAAACATCTCGACAAACATCAAAATGGACAGTGTCTCTCCAATATACTGCTTTTTCCAAACTCTCCTCTCGTCCTACGGCAAATTAATGGATGAAATAAACAAACTCTTGACACATTATTGCTAAAATAAACACAGAGTGAAGGGCCCTTTTCTTTTATTATTGGCAATTATTATAAAAAAATTAAGGATCCAGAAAGGTCACCGGTGTGACAAACTTTATAGAAAGTAATCACAGCACATTGGTTTCATTTATGCATATTTTTTGTAAAAATAAATTGTGTGCACAGACCTTCAAACCATATCATTGTATTCTTGTGCATCAAGTTTTGTTAAGCAAAAGGAAAATACATACGACAAGTGGTCCCTTCTTTGTTTTATGATACCTCATGACAGCAATGGTATGTCAGTAAAATTCTAACACGGTCACTGTAAGCATTTAAAGGGATGCTATAGTCACTAAAACAAATTATTTAGCTTAATGAAGCCATTTTGGTGCATAGCTAAAGCCCCTGCAGTTTTACTACTCAATCATCTGCCATTTAGGAGTTAAATCACTTTGTTTCTGTTTATGCAGCACTAGTCACATCTCTTTTGGCTGTGACTGACACAGCCTGCATGAAAACAAAATGGTTTCATTTCCAATCAGATGTAACTTACTTTAAAACTTTAGATCTTCCGCTCTGTAAATTAAACTTTAATTACACACAGGAGCATCTCACAGGGTCTAGCAAGCTGTTAACAGAGCAGGAGGTAAGAAATTATAAATTAAACGGACAATAAAGGAAGTGTAAATATTAGATGACTCTTTACAGGAAGCGTTTAGGAAGGCTGTGTAAGTCACGTTCAGGGAGGTGTGACTAGGGCTGTATAAACAAAGTGATGTATCTCCTAATGGTAGAGAATTGAGCAGTGTGACTGCAGGGTCATGATCTATACACCAAAAACGATTCATTAAGCTAAAGTTGTTTTGGTGACTAAAGATTTCCTTTAATAAAGATTTTATGTTTATGAAATACAAATTTTTTATTATTATTATTTTTTTTTGTGGGTGGGTAACAGAGTTGCTTTTTTTAAGATTCATATTGGAATTTTCAACTTTTTTTGACTCAGAATGACAAACAGTAGTAGTCAAGAATGAAATACAATAGCAGAATAAATCAGCGAGGTTTGGATGACAGAGCCACTATAAGTATCGGGTATCTTTTTTTCTTCAAAAAGTTATTCCTCCTTCTGCCTCACTCTTCATCCCCCTCTGGCAAAAGAACAAACAAGCCACAGGGTAAGCTGATGGTATTATTATTATTATTATTATTTATTAGTAGATATTTATTATTGAACATTAAGGGTGAGTGTACTAATCAGGGACAACTGAAAAAAATAATTCTAGAAATGAAGAGTTTATTAAAGAGCACAATAATGAATTTCAGGGGCATTGCTGTGTTCCAGAAACACCTGGGGCTTGAGTCCAAATCAAAACTCAAACAGAGAGGTGTAGATATGTTGTGATTTTTGCCACCTGCTTATGTTATGTCTTCTCCTCGCTACCCATGTATAACGTGCTGCTGCTGTCCAGGCTGTCCAGGAAACACAGGCAGAAACAAGCACATGGTGCATAGTTGGGCAGCATAGGCAACCTTCGGCACTCCAGATGTTTTTGACTACACCTCCCATGATGCTTTGCCTTTGAGCATTATGGGGGATGTATTCAACAACATCTTGAGTGCCGAAAGTTGCATATCCCTGCTATCTAACTAATAGGTGGATGTGCAGCAAAACCCTGTCCCTAACTACCTTCTGCTCATGGTTATCTGGGTGGGCCTCCTCACCCCTTCCAGACCCCTTCCTAGTCTGGAGCAGCGCTATAATGCTGATCTTTCTTTTTATAATAGGTGTCTGAGTAAAATTCATAATTCTAATCCCCATTAATATCTCCTGCTACCCCCTACATCAAGTGTAGAAATCTGGGGCTAAAGATCCCACACATCTGTGGCTTGAGCCCTCAAAGCCCCTCCCCAGCAATGCCTATGATGACCGCTCTATCTAATTTTCCTTATTAAGATTGAAAAATCGAGGATACATAATTGTGCTACGGTGATGAACAGTGAATAAAATGATGCAGGTAAATTTAACCTGTACTAAATAACATGCTTATACAATACATTACCGGAATTTATTTGCGTGTGACCTGACAACATGCTAAAATGGTTCTAATTGGTAATTTACCAATGAAAATTATTAATAAATAACCGCCTGAGTAGTAAAGTCCTAAATGACAAAAAGTGGTGATTTTTTTTCTAACATCTATTTAAAAAAAAAACAAAAAAAAAACTGTATTACATGCCCTACTAAGGTCTCTTGGTAGTTCCTGAATTTTGACTCAAAAGAGGTTTATACACTAAACACCCATAGTAGTGAATTGAAAACCAAATTGCTAAATGTAATCTATATTAGCCAAGCTGTGACTATAGCAGACTTGTATAATCTTTCCAAATGTACTATTTTACAATAAATTTTGCAATTTACTTTTCAATTCAGTATAATGCAGTGTTTAGTATAGAATTCCCATTGTGTTTCCACAAAGTCTTTTTTTATAAGTTTGTATAATTTGAAAGCAATTCTTAATTTTTCAATGAGACTATTATTATTAAAACTGTGTTATAAACAAGGCAGAACAATGTCCCATTGGTTGGTCCAATCAGAACCAAAGGGTAATTTACTTAACTGAGGAGAGTGAAGAATTGCAGACATATTTCACATGTTATGAAAAAAAGATTGAACATTTGAAAAACTCTCCAATTCTGCTAATTTTTGCAACTCGGCTATTGTGATCTAAAAATCCTAATTATTTCCTGGTTTCATGCATAAACCCCATCAAGCCTAGTTCATGTTACAGGGGATCCGAATGCCAGTATGGGATGTGTGGAAAGTCGAATTAAAGAATTCAGGCAAGAAAAAAAAGTTTCACTTTATAGTTTATTTTTAGATGAACAAGTCTTAAACATAAGACCATTTACTGTTTTTGGCATTTCCTTTCCTTTCAATCTCAGCATAAGATGTGGTTGGGTGGGAGTTTAAATAGTTTCTTACAAACATTTTGGTGAAGCCACATAAAAAGATTCCTTAATAGCCCAATCTCATACAGCCCTTTGCAGAGTCAATTTTCGGTTTCTTTAGAACATCTCGCTGCTACTATATAAAAATGATAATTAAATAACTACATGTATTTTGAGCTGATGATAAATCCAATACTGTTTCCATTTACAATCTCTTTTAAATTGAACTTTCATTCATTTAATTATAATCTAAAATAAAGACCTCGAAAGTCAGTAAAATATATATCTCACATGGTTTATTTACAAACTGTTCTTGATGTTCTTCTGGGTGTTCCAATTGAATTAAAATCAAGCTAGAATTCTTCTAACCACATGATTAGTGATGAGAACATGCATTGATGAAAGTAAATAAATTAAAGATTCTTTGAGTGTCAGAAAATGTTGAATACTTGTCGTCATATAGCACTTATATCCTTTCCAATAATTCCTCACCCCTCAGTTAAACAGTCTTGTACCAACCATGGCCCCCTTACCTCCACTTTCTTCACATACCCTAAGTATCCCCCTTTCTCTCTCCTCACCTCTTTTTTTCCTTCTCTCTGCTCTCTGTTTAATTCCTTTTTCCATAGTCTGTCACTTTTTGATTCTTTCAATCCCATCTATTATCCAACTAATTTTTCCCCAAGTCAGGGCCACATTTGGCACTACAGATATTTTGGACTGTGTCTCCCATGATGCTTTGCCAGTACTATGGCTGTAAGAGCATTGTGGGTGTTGTAGTCCTGGAGTGCCTACGTTTGCCTAGGAATATAAACATGTATTTCTAAAGCTAGAATGTCCTAGTGCCTAGTTAGATTATTGCCTCCCACTCCCACATCAGGTTAGCGAAGAGATTTAATTACCTTTACTCAATCGCTGCGTCGTTCTGCTGTGCAGCTCCGTCTCCTTGGTTGAGATGATCAGTCTTGATGATGTCAGCCAATCCAATGCTTGCCTATAGGGATGCATTGGGAGGATAGTGCGCAAGTGCAGCAAAACGCAAGGCTCACCAATCAAATGCTCTCTCCGAGAAGCAAGTAATTGAGAATCGAGTCTCACTTGGCTTTCATAGTGCTGCATCTCTAGTGGTTGTGATGAAGACAGCTATTAGTGGTGTGTGTTAACCCTGCAATCATAACATGATTTACATTGTAACATTACAACTAAAGGGCCACTGCATCCAGAGCACATTGAGATGTGGTCTGGTTGCATTTAGTGGTCCTTTAAAGTGTCTCTGTCACTGTCTGTAGACTTTACAGAATTTGCGAAGACCCCTGATGGTAACATCGCAGCTGGGTGTTCGGAGGCTGGGGGGTCAGGCAAAGGTGAGTTATACTCAGCTGAACCTTTCCCACGCAGGCGCCACCATCTTCTCCCGGCGGGTCCTCTTCAACTCCAGGTGCTGGAAACTGAATGTATACATGTATCAATTTTTCAATTCAAATTACTTGTGGTTTGAATGTCTGGCTGGCGACGGGGGAGACCTAATGCGCGTGCCCCATAGGAAAGCATTGAAAATGCTTTCAATGCTTTCCTATGGGGATTTCAGCGACGCTGGAGGTCCTCACATAGCGTGAGGACGTCCAGTGACGCTATAGCACAGAAAATCTGTGCTATAAACCCGGAAGTGCCCTCTAGTAGACAGCCACTAGAGGAGGAGTTAACCCTGCAAGGTAAATATTGCAGTTCATGAAAACGGCAATATTTACAGTTGCAGGGTTAGGAGTAGTGGGAGTTGGCACCCAGACCACTCCGATGTGCAGAAGTGGTCTGGGTGCCTGGAGTGTCCCTTTAACTCATGGAGAGCAAAAGCAAACATAGCCTCCAGCCTGTAAGAAAAAGGTTTTACAAATGTACTGATAGCACATTGATTGAAATCTATATGTAAAGGTCATTTGTCTGTTCTGTCTTTATTCAAAATCCATTTTTTAGGAAAAGCAGGTGATGGGAGCTCCTGGGAGTTAACTTACCTATTTCACATCACAGCTGTGTTTTGATTAAATCTTCCAGGGTTATTGATGAAAGTGAGAATTTAAAATGAATTCAGAGAGAAATGTTATATTTAAGAACAAAATAGACGAACTGGAAAAATTCTCTTAGTCAGCTATGCTTTTAGATTGACTGCTCTGGCCTTAAAAGTGAAATTCACATTGAATTCGCTTTGAAGTTTCACTGTAGTAAATTACCCTGTTGGTTAATTTAGCAGAAACACTGTGTGATTTCTATAGGATGACTGCCAGGTGTGACTTACATAGCTTATAACAGTGATTGACAGGGAAACAAAATGGTGATGAGTAAGCCTAATATAATAATTTCTGGGAAGTGTCAGTCCCCCTTTAAATGAAAATACTTAGCCAGAATTACTGTGTATTAGAAGGATATGGACCTATCCCACTGGTATTGCATCCTCTAAGTGATATGACCCACCCGTAAAAACTGTTCGCATATGATGAATTTATAATGCGTTCCACATGATGGGAGTGTCATGGCAAAAGCAAATAAAACATAGCACAAACACAGTTTAAAAGGTGACGAAAGAACACAAAAAACACATTCTACTCATACTGTATATATTAATGAAAGGGAAGGGATAATGTCATGCATAAAATTGCATACTTTGTACTTGAGAGAAATTGTAACTGTGTAGCTAGCTGTGTGGACAGACGGAAAAAGATGTAGTTAAGAAAAAATCTAAAATTTTAAATGTTTGCTCATCTTTCTATTTATATAGTACAAAGTATAATTAAATGATTAATTGGTTAACATAGGATTGTCTCATTATGCACAAAGTCCCCCCCCCCCCCTCCCCCCCCACTGCTCTCTCTCTGTATATATATATATATATCTAAAAGCACCTCCATATATAAATATAGATAATCTTACCGGCCCTCCTTTTTTTCCTCCATTGGTTACTTCTCACTTGATCTCTGTTACCAAAATCGAGAAGTAGTGGCTCTCCCCTAGCCGTCAACCATCTTTTTCCCCATCAATCATTTATTTTTTTGGTGCCATGGTCATAATTCTGAGTCATGAATCAAGCAAACATGTTGGAAGATTGTGTGATTTGTTTGATCGTGTCTCGGCTATATTTTAGCTTAGAGTTTGGGAGTTTGTATAATCACACGAATGGCCCAATTTCTGAATTGCAGTTCATAATGAAACAAATCTCCAGTTCTAATGACGTCTATGAAGATACAATATTGCAGATCCCTAGACACAAGATTCTTGTTTCCAGTGCATTGTGTTATAAATAGAAGTTGGAAAATACCTTCCTTTCTAGAACTGCCTGTAGAGCACCTGAGGCTATGTTTTCAGCACTGATGCATTCTACATTTCATGAGCGAATTTTATTTTTTAACAGGAAGCAAATGCTGTTATGGCTTCAGCAAAATCATTTGTTGCAATAAAATATATTTTCAGACTTGAAATTTTGTATAGGTTAGTATAAACCCTTGCTGGTTCAAAAAGAAGAAGGTATCAATTATATTATTTCTATTAATACATTTATTAAAAACAACAAACCAGGTGGTTTTCAATGTATTTATGTACACTGGTCAGCTAAAACATTAAAACCACATGCCTGATATCGTGTGGGTCCCTCTCATGCTGCCAAAACAGCTCTGATGCATTGAGGCATGGACACCACAAGACCTCTGAACATCTCCAGTGGTATCTGGCACCAACACATTAGCAGCAGATCCTTTAAATTCTACAAGTTGTGAGATGGGCTCTCCATGGATCGGATTTGTTGTTCCTACACATCTAACACATGCTCAATCAGATTGAGGTCTGAGGAATTTGGAGGCCAAAGCAGCACCTTGAACTCTTTGTCATGTTCCTCAAACTAATCCTGAACAATTTTTGCAGTGTTGCAGGGTACATTATTCTGCTGAAAGAGGCCACTGGCCATGAAGGAGTGTACGTGGTCTGCAGCAATCTCTTAGTAGGTGGTGTCAAAGTCACATTCACATGAATTTGAGGACCCAAGGTTTTCCAGAAGAACATGGCCCAGAGTATAACACTGCCCCCACCAGTCTGCCTTATTCTCATAGTGCATCCAGCTACCATGTTTCCCCCAGTTAAATGATGCACACGCAAGCGGCCATTCACCTGATCTAAAAGAAATCAGATTAATCAGACCAGGCAACCTTCTTCCATTGCTCCATGGTCCAGTTCCTATTTCTCACGTTCCCATTGAAGGTGGTTTCGGTGGTGGACACGGGTTATCGCGTGCAGTCTGACCGGTCTGCGGTACTAACTACTGCATACAATGAACACCCCACAAGTCTTGCCGTTTTAGAAATGCTCTGACCCGGTCATCTAGCCATCACTATCAGGCCCTTGCCGAAGTCACTCAGATCTTTTTGCTTGACAATTTTTCCTGCTTCCAACACATGAAATTCAAAAACTGACTGTTCACTTGCTGCCTTATATATCCTACCCCTTGACAGGTGCCCTTGTAATAATATAATCAATGATGTACACTGCCTTTTCGGTTATTTCACTGAACTTCAAATAGCACTTAGTTTAAGTGAACTTCAAATAGCACTTAGTTTAAGCCCTAGTTTACACTTGGTAAAATAACTTTAGAATAATTCAAACAAATACAGGACATTATAAGAAACAAACACAAGTGGTATATCCAATGATAGTAAAAAGCTCAAAACACCTGTGAGGTATCACTTAACCCTACACCTTAAATCATATATAACACAAACAAATTAGGTGGAGCAAATACTATACTTTCCTCTCTTCTTAGTATATCCAGCAATGCTAAAAAAGATAGAGGGGTATGTAATAGTGCAGATATCTTTAAAACATACAAATATTTCGATTTCAAGAAACACACTCACAAGCGTAGAGCCATATACTAGACCTGGCTCTGGTGTGGATATCCTTAGGATCTTTTTGGGTGATCCAAATCCCCATGCAGATAGTCTGGAGGTCTGGAGGTGTTCCAATATTCTCCCCAAAATCAACTGCAGAATTGAAATTGGGTCAAAGAATTTATTAGATAAAAAAAAAAAAACAATGGATAAAATAAACGGAAAATGAACTCTTAATAATGTCCAGTGAATACAGGACATTAGACTACACTGTTAATGCAGGCATTTGTTCTAAAAAGAACAATCAAGAAAAACGAAATCAGAGAATAAAATTGAGATCAGGACACAATACTAATTTCTTCTGTAAAAAGAGCTCCACCTACTGACGGGTCTGCCAAAGACACTCATTATATATGAAAAATTACATTCATACTCCAACAGTACCATTGCTACAAACTATCTCAGCCACTCCCTGATCTTTGATTCATTTGACAATCAATGAAAATAAGCATGTCAATAACATCATATGCTTATGCTAATATGCACAACAACTGGTTTCTTTTGATGACCAAAGTTGAGAACGAATTAATGAACTAAAGCTTACTCTCTAATTAAAAAATGGTGTATATCTAAAGTATATGTAACCCTGTGAGAAATATATCTAAAAAGTGGTCTAAAGTACTACAAATGGGGCAAGCAAAATGGAAAAACAGTGGGCTGAGCACATTTGACAGGTGTTGATAATCACCCTATGCTGCAGTCTACCTTTGCTCACCATTGAGGCAATGTTCTCCTTTAGATGCAACTAGACATTTGGTTATGCTGGGTCAATCTGCTGTACACCTTACAGTTATGTACCTCCGTCTGACTTTTACTACTTAGCTGTTCTCTAGAGATTCCCGACAAATATCTACTATTCGCATTGACAGTCATAATCGGCTAATGGTTATCCTTTCTTTTTGGCAGCACTCTGGACCCCCTTATGCGTTATTTGACCATTCCATTGATGTACAATATCCAAACAGCATCTAGGAACAACAATGCCTTAAATCTTAGTACATATTATTTGACCTAATAATATAATAATATAATAATATTCTCTATATCCTTATGAGTAATATCCACCTATGGTCTAACAAGACTTCAATCTCAATTTCAACCTCCAATGTCAATGAGCTCTTCACTCTCTCCCCCCAATGAATGAGTGTTTTTTTCCAAGAATTCTAAATTTCTTCAGACCTTCACCCCCTCCAGAATTATACAAATTGTGATAGGAAAACTGCATAGTTAGAGTAATTTCACTCACTTATTTTGGCAGAGTCACTTTAATTAAATCAACTTTTTAAATTGTTTTACCCTCTACTGGTACTTTCTCGTTAAATATTTTAAGTCTCCAGCTGAATGGATAGAGATCCAAAATTGGTCTTTTCCAATATCTGCAGACTAGCAGCAATTTGGCTATGGATCTTGATAAAATATACATCTATGACTCTCAACTGGATCAGCAATCTCCGAACATGTCCCTGCTGCACATTTTGTCTCATACCTTCCATGATTAGTGCCTGGAAGATGGTAAGGCTTTATTTGACCTCCAGGGACAACACTTACTTTCTAAGACTTTTTGTAAGTGTACTTCTACCCAAGACCCATCCCGGCACTGGTGTGAAGTCTCTTGATCTGATATCACATCTGGAATAATTTTTAATGGGTTGTTTGTCCTTTTTTTTAGTTTAATTTACATTGTTTGTTGATCAAAATTGATTCCCCATTCAACGTTATGTTATTTTTTTTGTTGCCATACCACAGTCATATCCTGTACCTTTGTGCTCTTTCATAACGTCCCAATATTTACAACAAGGTAATTAATATAATCCTGAAGAGCATATTAAAGTCCACATCAGGATTTAGAATGACTAGATTGTAATTATGTTCAGGAAGCAAAACAACAGCCCAACAACACTTTAAAACTGTTTTACAAGTGACAAATGCGTCTTGTTCAGTAACTTTATTTTACTAATGCAGTCAGATTAAGTGTTCATTTACTGTATGTAATGAATAAAACACCTGTGAAAAGGTTAAGAGCATTTTAAGTATGTTAACATGTTACAGGCAGGTCCCTGGAACTAGCATTTACACATGATTGCACAGGTTTGAAGCCAACATTAAATCTGGGATTCTGTGACCAAATAAGAAACACCCAATTTAAGACATGATTAAAGGGAACTGTCACTTCTCATTATTTTAACATTATGTTTACTTATCCCTACATTTAACAAATATGTACTTGCTAGGGGTGACAAATGAATTTAAATGAAGAAATTCCTGCAACTGGGTTCCTCCATCTTAGCTCCCTGTCAATCATTTGCATCAGGTTATGAACACAGAGAAAGCATACAGAAAGTAACAGAAGTTAAGCATTGTTTGTATTTCTTCTCCTCATTTGCAAAGTGTGACTTGGCTGTGCTAGGACTGAACTGCATTATTATGTAATTTGTTAAATCTTTAATATAAATTTAAAAGAAAAATACAATACAAGATAAGTTCACTTTAAATTTTTGTGTGAGAGAGAGAGAGATCACATTTCACTGTATAATAGTCACAGATTTTATGTCTAATGCCTTTCCTTAAAAATTGAAATGCGGTGTGTGACCATTATGCGGTGTATGACCATTATGCGGTGTGTGACCATTATGCGGTGTGTGACCATTATGCGGTGTGTGACCATTATGCGGTGTGCGAGCATTATGTGAAGCTTTCTATTTTTGCAATATTATGGGAAGCTTTCTTTTTTTGCAATATTATATGCGAGCATTATGGGAAGCTTTCTTTTTTATGATATTATATGCGAGCATTATGTGAAGCTTTCTTTTTTTGCAATATTATATGCGAGCATTATGTGAAGCTTTCTTTTTTTGTGATATTATATGCGATCATTATGTGAAGCTTTCTTTTTTGCGATATTATATGCGATCATTATGTGAAGCTTTCTTTTTTTGCAATATTATATGCGAGCATTATGGGAAGCTTTCTTTTTTGCAATATTATATGCGAGCATTATGTGAGACTTTCTTTTTTTGCGATATTATATGCGAGCATTATGAGTCCTGTCCTCCTGCCATTTTAGATAAAAACATGCATATTTTCTAAAGCATTACATAGATAAAATGCACTAAAATACAACAAACTGATAGGTGATAAATCCGACAGACAGACAGATGTATTAAACCAGGGGGGGGGGGGAAGGGGAGGTTCACTCATCTGAACATGCATAAATGGGACGCTGCTAGGGGCCAAATTATACAATACACAAGATCTAGCGCACTCAATTAACCACTAAAGAGCAACTTCAATGCTGACGGATTTTATTAGTTTTTTTTTTTTTTTTTAAAACACCTAATCTAGGCAAAAATAATGGGGTTTAGTTATATTATATGATCATAAGCCTGCCACAACGTCAATGTACCGCATCTTTGGCAGGTCCTACTCTAACAGTCTAATGTCTGCTCTTATGAGATTAACCCACTTACTTGGGGGAAAAAATCCACATGGGACTCTCTGCAGTACAAGGCTAAATAGGGCCCTGGGATGAGGCACCTGTGACAGATAGATATATAGATAGATAGTCAGACAGACAGACGGACAGAAAGACAGACAGATAGATCATAGATAGATAGATATATCTTTGTACAGCGCTACGGAATCTGATGGCGCTATATAAATAATAAAATAATAATGATAGATAGATAGATAGATAGATAGATAGACAGTGTTCTGTATGCTTGAATGTGAATTCTTCAATATGACACTTGGATACTCAGTTTTGTTTTTGTCTTTAAACTAAATTTGGAAAAACAGGAATTCCTGTTTATCCTTTTTTGAGAGCCAAAAAAAAACTGAAAAGAAGATAATGAATTTATTTATAGTCTTTTTGCGCTTAGTCCTACACGTAAACAGGAATTTTAGTAATATGAATATTGATCTTGCTATCTGATAGTATGTGACATGGGTTGGCAAGCTTTTTCATTTTTGAAAAAGTACTTTGAGAAAAAACAATATTTTATTAACAGAAGATCATTAGTCAGATAGTGATGTGTCTGTCAACAGCTAATTCTGATTGGCTGATGTGGTCTTCCCTACCCTCCCCCGGTCTGATCAGTTATAACATAGTTATTCATAGAGAATGTGAACTCTTACTATTGTACGATTTATTTAGGTTTTATTCTGCCATGTGTCTGCATTTTAGTATTTGCATTCACCACATGATATTGTTTCTTTCCCTTTACATAATGAAAGGTTTTATGCTTTTTTACAATGTTCCCTTGCCCATTCGAGTCTTACAATCTAGGAGTTTTACAATCTTGCTAACACTTCTATAGTTGAGGTTATTTTTGCTAAGAGTCAGTTTCTGTGCTCGTCAATAAAAAAAACTCTTAATAGAAGATTTATTGGGAGTTTGCAGTAACTAAATAGTATTTTCCTTTTTACATCTAGACGGCCCTTCGGAATATTAGGCAGATTTTAATCAGATAGCATGGAAACCAGGTATTAGTTAAAGTTTAGCACCCCCTGTTAACCTCTTTGGGAGACATTAAAACTTTCAGCACCAGTCTTTAACTATTTGAGTTTCTGTAAAAAAAAATAAAAAAAATAACAGAAGTTACAATCGTTACAACATGGGTAACCCATACGTAGATTGGCAGCACAGCCGGAGTTGTAGTTCTGCTATAGCAGGTGGTCAACCGTACTGGACAAATAGTCTAATAGACAAATAGTCGTACTGGACAAATAGTCTAAAAACTTAATAAAGATGTGCACATGAATGCAATCATCGTGGTGTAATAGAGAAAATTCAATGTTTTGTGGACCCAGGACATACTTGAAAACAAGACAAATCTCAATGTATCTTTCCTGGTAAAATATTTTATAAATATCCTGTCACACCATAGCGACCTATAATCATCTAGACTTAACAGCCATAGTTGTAATATTGACCAGCGACCACACGCAGCCACCACTAGGACGAAGGGACACCTTACGACCCCTTGCACACTACGCACACAGGTGCAACCCAATGACCTCAGTCAGAAACAGACAAGAGAGCGGACTTAGCCCTCGAAGGGAAACCCACAGAAGGACCCCGCGACCACCATAACCCACTCCAGGTCTACGTGCAGTTGAACCACATCTTACACCCACAACCTCGAGACACAAGGCAGGGCATTAGACGTAATACCCAGACTTAGTCGTGACCATCCTCTCCCCGCCACCCAAGACCCCATAAAACAAGGGGTGACATAAGCAGACAGGTGCCCTCTACCATCACGGTTACATGACTTAACTTACTCACTATAACATTGAGACCAATTGTAATTACAAAATGTGTGTGAAAAGGATCTAGTAATGACTGTGTACGATATACACTGTTTTGACGTGTAGTGGCTGTTGTATGTTTATCACTTTGCCACACGAAAAATAAAGATTTATAAAAAAAATATATATATATTTTATAAATAAATAAATAAAATTGAGCAGTCTAAAATATGACAGATTGCTTTCAGCCACCACTCCCCTGTAAATCCTTTAATACCATTTTACATGACTTGGTTACTGTAATATTCTATTTTATGAGGCTGATGATGATAGTTCTGCAGCCAACACGTACAGTTTAGAACTGCACAAATGAATCTTTCTTTTCTGTGTTACTTTTAAAATATTATCAGTTAACGCCTTATCCTGCAGATCAATAAATCTGAGTAAGGTTTTTGAAGCTCCCCAGAGGAAAGTTTGAAGCAGATCAATAGACTGCATTTTTTTTCTAATTTGTTCACACTTTTTTTTTTTTCTCGAGGGGCCTTACTGTATTTTAAAATGCATTATTTCGTACATTATTAATGTTTAGTAAAGCGTATTTACAGGATATTCTAATGAGAGAACAATTCTGCTCATAAAACTGATGCATCCATATAGTGGCTATTTTAAAAGAACTCCTAGCACCGCCATCACTATACCTCGCTGTAGTGGTTATGGTGCCAGGATTGACAGTAGTCAAACTGTTTGAGCGTGATTTGACAACTTCAGAGTATGAGGTGGTGGGTGACTGGCCCGCGCTAGCCAAGTTGTCTAGCTGTTCTCAAATGGTTTGGCTACTTACCCTGGGTGGGCACCGGGGCACTTGTTGCACCATAACTACTAAGCAGAGGAAGCAATTACATTTCTTTCTTGCTTCTGCATAACTTATTATAAGTTGTGCCTACATGAAATGTCACTGTAAATCAATGTTTGTGGCCCCCATGAGATGATATATCTCTTTTTTAGTACTATTCTTCATTTAGTTTGGCTGACCTTATGTGTCTGACGTCACTTTTTGCTTAATCGGGTTCTGGTTCATTGGTGCATATTCACATGGATTATGTTTGCGGCACTCTGTAAGAAGTAATTATTTTATTAATTAAGTGTTTTGTTACTAATTGTTTAATTAATTGAATGGTTAATGTGAAGGTACATAGGTACATATGGTCGAATTATTTGTGGCTTTAGAAAGGCACTTGTGTGAGGCAAAATGTTGCCATTCCACTTCAATAAGGTCTACATTTTGGACACCCTGTGTAGTCTCCCTTGTTCGTGTGGCATCAGCATGTGAATCTTCTAAGAAAAATTCATGTTGTGTATTTTGAAGCTCGTTAATAGATTGGTTTCTGGATTGGCTAATGTCAATTCTGTGAAAGATTTGTTACACATAATGTCAGCCAGTAGCTGACAGTGGCCAACTGATGCTCTCATCCAATGAATGCTGATGCCACAGCTTACACCATTTGTAGCTCTGTAGAATTTGGAAGCACAACACCAGACCACCAAAGAGAACTAAAGCCTGGTGGGGATCCAGATAATGGGTCAAATCGGTACTATATGGTTTACCCTATTAGAAAGGAACCAGGCCATAGTACTCCTAGCATCATAGCCACTAGAGCAGGCTGTAGCAGTTATTATGATTGGAGTAACCCTCAAAAAAGGTATAATATATAATAGAGCAGCATTTACTATAAAACAGCTGTAAGATAGACAAAGGGAATGGGTCTGGTTCTGCAAAAGAAAACTGAGTGTCATTGATAAACGGGGAGAAAATTCAGTGTGATTAATAGTATTTATGAGGAAGAGTCCATGAGTGGCCCTAAGATAGAGAGTGTGGTTAACTACTTTAATATGCAGCTGTTCACAGCAAGGAATGCTGGGTTTATTTTAAATATATCACCTCTTGATCTGTCTATAATTCTGGAGCTTTGGAACGTGACTGTAGAGATTTAAATTATGACAACGTTCGACATATTCTAGCACAAGCCCCTTATATTGATTTGATTTATTTGTTCTTTTTTGCTGGAAAGGAAATTTATATAAATTAAAAAAAGGAAAGCGATCTGATCCCATGACTCTTAAATAAACCCAGGTTAAAATCATGCAATGAACTCAGTAGCAGAGTCAATCCTTACAAAAACAATTACGAAGCCCATGAATTACGATGATCCTTACATCTTCTTGGTGGTCAATATATTTGCCAAGTTGAGCTATAAAATCATTTAGCAGATGACACTGGAAACCTATTTTTAAGAAGTGCCTTTGTCTCCATAACTTAAGATGTATATGTTAGTAGGTAAGGTACGTAATAAATTATCTACAGGGATTTCTTGCCCTTTCCTGTTTTCTCTTCTTTAAGAAAGAAAAGTCAGAAGACAAGCAGCATAAGTAGTGTTGCCGTATTGACACTGTGACCTTTTGAAGAATCCGTTTATAATCCAAACAATGTGGAGTCCAGCCCACTTAAGTATAATAATTTCCCTTCCTCGGTAACACAATGTCTTGACCTTGGGAGATTTCTACTCAACTTTCTCTTATTATTGCAGGATTCCAAAAACATCAGCCCTGTCTTTGGAGACACCCATTCCAACAATTTCAGGCTACACTACAATAACACTTCCAACTGCAACAAACCTAACAGCAAAACTCAAACAGCACATGAAACACATAATAAACACATGTGACGAATTGTCAGATTAAATGGAGTTGACCCTTTAATATTTGTAAAATTTTCCCAAAAGGAAATAATGAGTTACAAAAAAATCCAATATATAAATTAATTAAAAAGAAAGAGAAAAACATGATATTCACCTTTGATGGTTTCTTCGATTTTGTAAATGTGTTACTTTTGTTACTTAGAAATATACATTTTTATTTTTTAAATAATATTAAAACATCTACATAGCCTCTTTAATCTAAAGTAGAGACCAGCAAATATAATAATATCACATAAATATATTATTAAAATATATATATATATATATATATACTCGTAGGATTTAATTGATGCTTTTATTGGTGCAAATTCATGAAAACAATTGTAGTCCTGCCTGAACTTTTTTCAGTGCATTAATCTTGAAACTTTAATTCAAGTGTATATATAATAAAAGAATAGGATTTGTAAAAAAAAATTTGATAAAGACCTCCTGGGTCGAAACGTTGATCGCTTAAATAATACACGAATACAACTTTAAAAAATCCACTGAGTGCTCTCTCTGCATTCATTTTTACTATATATATTGTATTCATGAATTTGCACCAATAAAAGCATCAATTAAATCCTAGGAGTGCGCTTATCTTGGAACGTGTATATCTGTGGTGTTTTGCACCGAGGTACAGACAAAATATATATACACGCACGCACGCACATGTTATTTCGATGCATAAAGCAGTGTTTTAAAAAAACCTGATGAATTATTGCTTTCACGAGGACCCCTGCTGGCTAAATAGGTAATTCAATTATACTTTGAATACTGTCATTGTATTATGACTCAATAAAGATTATTCTTTTTGCCCCTGTTTCTAATTTTTTTTTTTTTACATGTGATGCTTTCACACAATATATGGATTCTGTATTAATTCATTATTTAAGTTATTGATTAAACTTGTAAATGTTTATCTGGACTTTCATACTTCATATGTGTTGCCCTGTTCCCGCTGATTACAAAGGAGTTGCTTTTCACAGTGAAAAGACGCCAGCGTCCATAGGAAAACATTGAGAATGCTTTCCTATGGACTGGCTGAATGCTCGCGCGGCTCCTGCCGCGCATGCGCATTCAGCCGATGACGTCACTATGGAGAAGGAGAGTTCCCCGCCCGGAGCTGGAGAAAGAGGTAAGTTTAAGTTTAACCCCCTTCCTCCCCCTAGAGCCCGGCGGGAGGGGGACCCTGAGGGTGGGGGCACCCTCAGGGCACTATAGTGCCAGGAAAATGAGTATGTTTTCCTGGCACTATAGTGGTCCTTTAAAGAGACACTCTAAGCACTATAACTACTAATGTTTATGGTAGTGACTTGGGTGCATAGACAGCATTTATGTTTGTCAAACCATTTTCAAATGTGTGTGTGTTACATTCTTCTAAAATTCTGTTAGCATGCTTATTCACTTTATTATTTAGAAATCAAAAAAGTCTATTTTGATAGTGAGTCCCAAAATCTGAATTTCACTTTCAATTCTCGAATGACTATGGCCTCAATTTAATAAGCTTTCCAAAATATTTATTTTCAAAAAACGTCATAGTCTTTAATGGTGACTTTTGTAGATAAATAATTTGGAAAGTGATTTTAGCAGTATTGAAAGTTTATCAAATTTGATTATATTTAAGGTATTCTGTTCATACTACATGCATGTGTCATTAAATTGCACAAAGAAATGCAACATTAAAAAATAACATACGCTTAGTATTAGGGGAGTTAAAGCTTTTATGAGTTGAGAGGCCAGGATTGGGTTAGCACACCTTGGAGAATCCGGTCATGACAAGGGTCTTCCTAAAAGACGTAACTTGCGTCCCTGGTGATGCCCATAAGGGGTAGACCCACCCACTACATCACTGGTGACATCACCGGATGCGGGACAGCAGGGAACAAAATTGGGAAGGCGGGACATAACCCCAAAATTGGTGCTGTTGTGCTGAAAGCACAGTCACTTGGATTTGTGGGGTTTAGGATTGGGGTTATATAGGTTAATGAGACTGAAGGGTAGGGTGTCCTGCCATCATGCAGCTGTAAAGTGTAAATTCTAAATCTAATCCAGACTTTTCATAATTCCATTTAATCACTAATTTTTAACATGCAATTTTGTTCTACACAACCTTCACACATACAGTACATGCTTTCTGTATATTTTACAACAGCTACTGTGCCCTGCTACTATTACACCACGATCTGTATTTAGCTGCATCTCCTGCCTACATCAACACCCTAAACATCTTAATACATTATAAAAATAGCCATGGTCATCCCAGCTTTACATTAGAAAACTTTCTCTAACAGTAGTGTAATTTAAAGGAGAACTGTCAATTGCTTGGAGTTTTTAAATGTAGCTTTATTTATCCCTAATATTTAAAGGACCACTATAGTGCCAGGAAAGCACTATAGTGCCCTGAGGGTGCCCCCACCCTCAGGGACCCCCTCCCGCCGGGCTCTGGGGAGAGTAAAGGGTTAAAACTTACCTTTATTCCAGCGCTGGGCGGGGAGCTCTCCTCCTCCTCTCCGCCTCCGATCCTCACTAGGGGCTGAATGTGCATGCGCGGCAAGAGCTGCGCGCGCATTCAGCTGGTCTCATAGGAAAACATTTACAATGCTTTCCTATGGACGCTTGCGTGCTCTCACTATGATTTTCACAGTGAGAATCACGCAAGCGCCTCTAGCGGCTGTCAGTGAGACAGCCACTACAGGATTTGGAGGCTGGATTAACCCTATTATAAACATAGCAGTTTCTCTGAAACTGCTATGTTTATAAAAAAAAAAGGGTTAATCCTAGAGGGACCAGGCACCCAGACCACTTCATTAAGCTGAAGTGGTCTGGGTGCCTAGAGTGGTCCTTTAACAAATATGTATTTATTAGGTCTGAAAATTTTCTTTACTAAAGTGAATTCAGAGTAAATTTTAAATTTAAAGCTGGAGCAGCTGTACTCAAAGCATGCTGACAGAGAGAATATTCCAAGTTCAACTATTTTAACCATGTAAATGTAAAATTCCACCCTGGTATATTCACATTTATCCTGGAAGTGAGCGGCACTATCTTGGCTCATGGTTAATTATTGTTATAAGTCCGTCAGCAAAGGTGGAACTAATGTAGAGAGGGCACTGATGCAGGGAATTATGCTTGGCCAATTTCAGCTCAAGGGTGGCCAAAAGGTAATATTATTATTATTATTATTTATATAGCGCCACCAGGTTCCGTAGCGCTGTACACTGGTAGGTAGATCTTCAGCTGTCATACAAGCTACACAATTATTTGCCAGCTGGGGATCTATTATTTGCCCACCCTTTCAAGATTACTTAATTGTGAACAGTGTCAGTGTGTTTAAATGCAAGCATGTTTTTTATGGAATGTGTGTGTGATTGTATGGGTTTATTTGTGTGTAGTGTGTTTGCATGTACTCTTGCCATTTGAATGCAGTGGTGTATTGGTGTGTATTGTTGGTGTTTGAATGCAAGGGTGTATTTGTCTCTAGTTTTGGCATTTCAATTCAGTTGTGTTTGTATGTAGTTATGGTGTTTGAATGCAGGTATCCATTTGTGTGAAGTGTTGGTATTTAATTGCAATGGTGTGTTTATATGTAGTGTTGGCATTTGATTGCACAAGTGTATTTGTGTGTAGTGTTGACTTTTGAATGCTGAGATGTATGCACATATACACATACACTGCCATACACACAGATATACACACACAGACACACACAAACAAACTGACACGCACAAGATACACACAGATATGCGTACACATTTAGGTCTCAGTTTGCATATTTTAAGCCAGCCTCCTTCTTTCATAGCTTTTGAATGCTTGCCTCGGATCTGGCTTTAGCAGGTGCTGGCTGTGACTGATTGGCGTCTGAGGTTTGTCCAGGCTTTCAGTCTGCTCTTCCCACTCCTTGCTCTGCCCAATCTTCATTCTTTTTCTCTCTTTCTGGATCTCTGTAATATGGGAGGAAGTAACCTGCCCTCACTTCCTCCAAACACCGTAACCATTTGGGCAAAGGACTGGCACGGCCAGTGTCCATGAGGTGGCCCTAAGTTTGAGGTCCACCTGATGGGCCTCCCCGCTTGTGGGCTGCGATGCAGTCACAACAGCCTCATCGGTGGTAGTTTCTCCACTGCTTGGCAGTCAGCACAGAGAGATCATAAAGAGGAGAAAATTGTATGTACAAAAAGTACAGTACATATGTATTTTATGATCTTGTGTTTCACAACAGTTATGACTTCACAAATCTCTTTTACATCATGTATAGATTTTACATAAACTCTGTGTAAATCATTGCAATGCTTTAAAATTGGTGGCAGAACATTGCTGTACAATTGATCTCAGCCTGCAGTTATCATGCTGCTTAGCAAACATTGTTTAAATCTATAAAAGTATTGCTTTATAAATTAACATTTTATAGATAAATTACCTACAGCACAACGCCAACTTCCCAGCCATGAAGTAAATACTGGCCAAGGCTAGAGGTTACAGGAAAGGAGTTTAATTTTACAACTATTGTATTTTTAAAGGTCATCTTTAATAGTGCAAACATGACCCTTAGAATGTCATTCATTCCCCCAGTGCGGTTAGCTTGTTTCACAGTCCTCTGTTATTGCTTAATACCATGCTGTGATATGTTTGCTTGCATTTTTTTTCCATCTCCAAGTGTATTTTAGGGATGGTTCGTTTCAAACAGGAAAAGGTATGTGAATGTTTAATAGTAAGTTTTTCCTCTACTGCATTTTGATGTCATTTTGATAAGTATATATGTAATATTTATTTAATCAACAATATTCCTCTCAGCCAATGAAATTTTGGTTCATATTACTCTCTCATCTTTCTGGAGTCAATAAAATGAGTACCAATAAGTTGGGAAATTAAAACATCAATACCTTTGGACAAGCAAAATTAGTATGGAGGGGTGGAATTGTCAGGGTCTTACCTGAGTTGGGAGTCTGTAGCACAGATATGTCGCTCACCCTTGCAGATAGCCACAGGCCGAGGTGGTCAGGTAAGAATTCACCTGGCCTGTGGGTCTGTGCACGGGGGCTGTGCAGGATGCAGTACCAAATTCGCAGGACAGGCAAGGGCAGAACCAGCAGGATAGTCGAGGGATAGCCGAGGTCAAAGGATGCCAGAGGTTAGAATAAACGTAGTCACAAGCCGAGGTCAAATATACGAAGCAGAATAAACAGGAACACTGGTACGACACAGGAACACAGATCAAAGACTTGACAATGAGTGCAGGGCGAGGCTGGGTTTAAATACCCTGCTAATGAAGATCAGAGTCAGGTGAGAAGCAGACAAGTCAAGGTGCAGATTCCGGTGTAGTAGCCAAGCCAGGATGAACAAGACCGGAATCAGAAGTCTCTGGTAAAGCTGCTGTGGCTCAGAGGCAGAGAGCAGGACTGGGATAGATAAGTACCCCGGTTCAAGTCCCCTGTTGGGAATTCCAGGAGCGACCACGTCTGACCGTCTGTCTCACAGGTGAGTACCCTGACAGTACCTCCCCCTTCAAAAACGACCTCTGGGCGCAGGTAGGCTCCTCATTGAAATAATCCGTCTCACCAGAGTCACTCTCAGAATCCGTCGAGTCCCCATAGTGAAAGTCCTCAGTATGGGATCCCTGATTAGCTCGGGATTTCCCAGTACCAGCTTCTGGTACAGCTGACGATCGGTCTAGGTTCCGGGTAGGGGTGACAAAAACTTCCACAACTTCGGGGGGGACAGTGCTCGCAGCTAGCAGTGCTTTTTCGAACACTTCCAGGTCTTTTTTACAGACCGTAGTGCCATTAGAAGCAATGACACAATCCTTAGGTAAATCCTTTTCAAGTGGGCAGGAAGTAGTGGTGATAATACAGGAAGCAACTTTGGTAGTAAAGACAGACGACTCTGGAGCAGGAGGTCTAGGAGGGCGAACAGGACAAAGCGTGATGAAGTGTCCACCTTCTCCACAGTAAAAACACAGACCATGGCTTCTCCTTCGGTCCCTCTCCCCCGGTGTGACTTTGCAGTGGACACGTCCAATTTGCATAGGTTCCTCAGGATCAAGTTGAACACAGGATACCTCTGGAGTTCTCCTGGGAACTGGATCATAAGAGGGTATCACCGGGGTGTGGTGACGTAGACTCCGCGATTTTTTAGTAGGTGGAGCTGGCTTGGGCTTAGTGGTCCTGCACTGTGAGTCCAAAGCAATAATAAAGGACTCCCAGCTGACAAGGACAGGACTCTTCCTCTGCAACATTTGGTAAGCCCAAACTTTAATGCGTCCAGACAACAGGTTGATAGCCGCTCTGACCCTGATGAAATCCGTGGCGTAAGTTCGAGGCTTTAAAGAGAACAATACCTCGCAATCCATCCTGAATGACTGGAAGGACGTGTAGTTACCATCAAATCTGTCGGGCATGATGACAAAGGGTTCCGGAGCTGGATGTACTGCGCCTTTAAGAGAAAAAAGTTCCTGCTGCAACTCCGAAACAATCTGGGCCAGGCTGGACACTTGCTGGAGTGAGGGTGAGCACATTTCTGCGGACTCCATATGGGTCAAGTCTTTTGTCAGGGTCTTACCTGAGTTGGGAGTCTGTAGCGCAGATATGTCGCTCACCCTTGCAGATAGCCACAGGCCGAGGTGGTCAGGTAAGAATTCACCTGGCCTGTGGGTCTGTGCACGGGGGCTGTGCAGGATGCAGTACCAAATTCGCAGGACAGGCAAGGGCAGAACCAGCAGGATAGTCGAGGGATAGCCGAGGTCAAAGGATGCCAGAGGTTAGAATAAACGTAGTCACAAGCCGAGGTCAAATATACGAAGCAGAATAAACAGGAACACTGGTACAACACAGATCAAAGACTTGACAATGAGTGCAGGGCGAGGCTGGGTTTAAATACCCTGCTAATGAAGATCAGAGTCAGGTGAGAAGCAGACAAGTCAAGGTGCAGATTCCGGTGTAGTAGCCAAGCCAGGATGAACAAGACCGGAATCAGAAGTCTCTGGTAAAGCTGCTGTGGCTCAGAGGCAGAGAGCAGGACTGGGATAGATAAGTACCCCGGTTCAAGTCCCCTGTTGGGAATTCCAGGAGCGACCACGTCTGACCGTCTGTCTCACAGGTGAGTACCCTGACAGGAATATACAACAGAAAATATGCACAACGTGGAAGTAGGTATAGTGTACTAGCTCAAAAACACCTGTAAAGTGGTATCCCCTACACCACTTAAAACATAGAATAATACATACATAAAACAAGTGGAGCTTTTAGATTTCAGCAGGCGTTCTGTAAAAGTAAAATACATACAGAAAATAGTGCAATATGTCTATAACACAGTATATAGAAAAGGGTTAAAATATTTGTCAAACTCACAAGCCTGGAGTCATACCCTCATATGACTCTGGTGGTATAAGCCTCTGGACCATTTGGGGGTTGTCCAGACCCTTCTTTGGCAGCGTGCTGGATGTTGAGTAATTCCTTTGGTGTCTTTCTGACTGGTTTCCAAAATAGGAGTAAGTACCCAGTGTGTCAGGATTTAAAAAACGATTTATTCCAAAGAAATATAAAAACAAGATATATATATAATAAAAAATACTTATCCCAGGTAATACTGAGTAGACTCAATAGTCTCAAGTTCAAGTAGATAGTCCAATATATAGTTGGACTATCTACTTGAACTTGAGACTATTGAGTCTACCCAGTATTACCTGGGATAAGTATTTTTTATTATATATATATCTTGTTTTTATATTTCTTTGGAATAAATCGTTTTTTAAATCCTGACACACTGGGTACTTACTCCTATTTTGGAAACCAGTCAGAAAGACACCAAAGGAATTACTCAACATCCAGCACGCTGCCAAAGAAGGGTCTGGACAACCCCCAAATGGTCCAGAGGCTTATACCACCAGAGTCATATGAGGGTATGACTCCAGGCTTGGGAGTTTGACAAATATTTTAACCCTTTTCTATATACTGTGTTATAGACATATTGCACTATTTTCTGTATGTATTTTACTTTTACAGAACGCCTGCTGAAATCTAAAAGCTCCACTTGTTTTATGTATGTAGTATGGAGGGGTGTCCACAGAAAATATTCCAAGGGAAGGGTGCAAAGCAAAGATCAGAATAGGCACTGTAACTAGGCGCCATTTCAATTAGCTGAATCTTGTATCTGGGATTACACTCAAACCTGCTAATGCAATCAACAAGGGCTCCATGCCTCACGCCCCCCATACTACTCCCCAATGGTGGCATGTCAGCGGTGGAATTCGTCTGAAATGTGCCCTTCCGTACCTTGGGCCTTTGGTCAATAATTATACCTTAATAAATGTACTTTGGTCACTTGAACTATAATATCTAAATATTGTACTGTAAAAAGAATGATTAAATATTATGTAAATGGGTTGATTGGAAATGCTTCATATTTAGTGGAATATCATGTCTGAAAATTAGGTCCAAGTAGTCTTGAAAGCTTGTATTTAAAATGTTATACTTTGTATACATCTTATAATTATATGACACATTGTAACACTCTTTACCTGCATAAAGACTTGGGACATCTTTTCACTATCATAAAATTCAATGTTCTCTCTATGAGATGTAAAAAAAAAAAAAGTCTTAGTCAATTTAATCTCAGAGTAATAGTCCTAGAGGAATAGATAGATAGATAGACAGACAGACAGACATATAGATAGATAGATAGAGAGATAGATAGACAGACAGACAGACAGATAGAGAGATAGAGAGATAGATAGACAGACAGACAGACAGACAGACAGATAGATAGTATAAGAACCTTATTCTGAAAGAGAGATTAAATGCTCATAGTGCAAAACTGAAAGTCAAAATTATTACAATTATAACTCTATATAAGGAACCACTCACATATTACTGAGCTTACAGCCAAGCTCAGGGATATACGCTCTCAGGTCCGTAAAGGCGACCTTTCCCCTTCTTGTGTCCGAAAAACGTATCTCACGCTGTGGCTAGAGCTCAAGCAGAAATATATATGGTGCAATATAGTCTGGAATCCGTATTGGTATAAAAAATATATGTATTTATACTCACAAGTATGGAGCCACTCTTATAGGCTCTTTAACAGCGCGTTGTGTAGTTAAGGACTACACACCTATATAGCAGGAACCAATAGCCCAATATAAGAAATCCAAATGTTTTATTAAGGTATTCCTGGGGACTTCAATACTATCACCTTTATGCCCTTTTTTGAATATAATTATTTTTTAATTGTTTTTGAAGTATAAGTGTTTTTATACATTCTAATTGGCCATTAGAATTTTAAATTCAGAATACCTTAATAAAACATTTGGATTTCTTATATTGGGCTATTGGTTCCTGCTATATAGGTGTGCAGTCCTTAACTACACAATGCGCTGTTAAAGAGCCTATAAGAGTGGCTCCATACTTGTGAGTATAAATACATATATTTTTTATACCAATACGGATTCCAGACTATATTGCACCATATATATTTCTGCTTGAGCTCTAGCCACAGCGTGAGATACGTTTTTCGGACACAAGAAGGGGAAAGGTCGCCTTTACGGACCTGAGAGTGATGTGGAATTATTAAAAATTACTATTGTACTTGTATTGAATTATTGTACTAACTCCATTTTAACTTTATACTGTGACTTCCTCCTCCATTTTGTCCCCCTAACCTGACTCTTTCAATCCTCCATTTTGTCCTCATGACTTGACTTGTTCATTTTAAAACTACGTTACGTGACTGAACTTCTCAACCCAATTAGTACAGTAGACAAAGACTGTGTTTTCCTACAAGGACAAATACCAGGAGGTGCTGGTTACTCCTTAAGACTTGCTGGCTACTCCTTAGAACTTGTGAGATAGTATAGTTTGAAGGCCACAGAACACAGTAGTAATGAAATGTTCTATTCATAAGAGACCTTGCACCTGGACATGAAGCCTGATATCATTGACCGTGTAAAATGACGCTTAGGACCCCCTTATCCCCACCCGTGTCCAGAATAATCCCACCTCTGATGGGTGGGCACGGGACTAACCTTTTTTTATTTTTGAACCAATAGGTAAGACACTAACACCGACACTTAACAATTAATCCAATTGATGGTGTTTATTTGCTGATATTCTAATAATCAATGATGACGCAAAATGCCTCTTAAAAGGGCCTGCGCGCCCGCTTTTTCTTCACTTGCCAATAAACTTTCCCGAAGTTATTTTAACCTGAACCTTGTGTGTCAGACTTAATTACTTCAGCGTATATACGCAATTTAATTTTATTGATTTGGACAGGAACAGATAGACATTTGAACATTTTGGTTTACTTTCAAAAAGTACCATAACAACTTGGCGCCCAACGTGGGGCATCGGGCTATGTCCGGCCGGTGAGCCGTCCTAAGGAAGACAAGGGTGGACGGAGGAATCCGGGGGGAAGGAAAGGAGATTGATCTCCTCCAGGTACACGGTAGAGACTTCTGCAGAGCCACCGGTATGTTCCGGCCCCTTTGATTGACCCGTCCACGTGTCTGTGACTGCTTCCCGGGAGGACATCAAAGACAGGTAATATCTTGCCCGGTGCCTCGTTACTCACTTGTTTACCTGCATTTTAGTCTATCTGTTGCCTGGGTGTGTCTGAATTGTTTGTCTGTTTCCCCATTTTGGGATAAAGGGGGGCGGACCTGAGGGGACTTGCCTGGATTTTCAGTATATCTGTCTATCTGTTTGTATTTTACCCCTTTTGGGATAAAGGGGGGTTGACCTGTGGATGTGTTCCTGGGGGTCTTCCGTTGCCTGTTTACTTCTTTTAGGAGCCTCGTGGCTGTGGCTGTATGGAAAAAGAAGTTTGTGGAACTGTGGGATCTGTGTAGAATCATAGTTTCCTGTGATCCAATTTTGTGTCACTTTGATAGCCTAGCTAGCTTCACTGTGCGCTTTCGGACCATCCAGCTCTAGTTGAGTTGGGGACGTCCTGACCCGGACCATCCAGCTCTAGTTGAGTTGGGGACGTCCTGACCCGGACCACCCAGCTCTAGTTGAGTTGGGGATGTCCTGACCCGGACCATCCAGCTCTAGTTGAGTTGGGGACGTCCTGACCCGGACCCTTCGGCTCTAGTTGAGTTGAAGGTCCACTGATTATTTAATTGTGATAGTGAGACTTGAGGAAGTCATTCTCCGAGCGGGGACACTACGAGGTTGAGGGAGGTGACTTTGGAGTAAGCACATGTAAAAGGAAAGGGATTATTGTTGATTTCATTTGTACTGTGATGCATGCACTGTATTTCAATTGTATTGTTGTCTTGTTTGTCTAATTAGGAGTCTCATGAACTCCTGTGTCTGTCTCTAAGGATTTTCCTTGCCTTTCATCTTTTCTATACTTCCTATATTATTATACTATCCACTCCCATTCCTCTTAAAAGAGAAGTGATTGGTCACACACTTCTCACCTCGCTCCAATCCGTGTCTACCACCCCGGGTAGGCGGATTCAGTGACTAGTCTACGTTTTGGGAAGACGCACCTGAGAAAGTCCCACGGTTCTCGGGTGGCAGTCGAGCATTGTAGACGTTCTTGTTCAGTTTTCTCTCTCTCTCTCTATATCTAGGACGCTGGTATAGGGGTAGGGGGATTATGGGGCAGGATTTGGGTAAGCCCAGTAAGGGCTGGTTAGCATGTGATTTGGTAGAAAACAGAGAGGGTGAGGAGATGGTTAAAGGTGTTGTAAAGATTGCAAAAGTATGTAAAATTACTGTACCAACGGGTGGAAGATTGCAACCAGAAAGTTGGCGTAAGTTACTGGCAGAAATGAAAGGCAAGCTTACAGATAATGGTTTATTAAAGACTGCTGAAGCATGGTACAGAGTAGCGAAGGCTATTCAGCTAGAAGGTTGGGTTGAGGAAGAAATAAATCACAAAGGTGTGAAATTGTTTGTGTATCATCAGAATTGTGTTGCTGGGGTCTACCCTCAGCCAGCGCCCCAAAGTGGCGCCCAGGGGACGTCTATCCCCAAGGTTCAGTCAGCAGTAGGTGATAGCCAGCTGACTATGTTCCCCACTCCCAATCCTCCTAACACCCATCCCGCCACCTCCCCTGTTTGCCCGGTCCTGAATTCTGATGGATCTTTCTTTTCCCCCTCCCCGTCCCTAACATTCCCATCATCCTCATCCATCCCTACGCTACCTGCTGTACCTCTCCCTAACATTTCATCTGCCATTCCTTCCCTACGCTCCCTCTCCGTTCATGATCCCCTCCCCTCCTCATCCGCCCAACTAACCACCTCTTCCACCCTCGCCCCGACCCCTCCCCCTCCACCCACCCCTACCAATCCCTCTCCGTCCCCTCCCATTTCCACCCCAGTCCAATACCCCACCTCCTTCCCCTCCCCAGCCTGGCCCTACCCCTTCCCGTATCCCATGACTCTGCCCTATCCCGGATATCCACTACCCCTTCCCCAAGCCACTCCCCAGGTCCCGGTCATGCCCAGTCCGACACAGTCTGCTCCGGATGTGCCCACATCCAACATGGCCACCACTTCTTCCCTTAACCCTAATACAATACCCTTTCCGGCCACTAATATGGCGGCCCCCAGTACAGCCCTGATGCCGGTAATTCCCGGTGACTACCTATCCCCCGGTTATGACTCGCTAGCCACCCCCGCATCTGGGACCCCCGCTCATCCTCCGGTCCTGTCACCTTACCCGGGCCCTGCACGAAAGAAAGCTCAGATCATAGAATTAGATGAGGGAGATGAGGATAGTTCATCCCAGGACTCGTCGGAGGCTGCAGGAGCCGCTGCAGGAGCCTCAACTCATCGTTCCATCGATGATCCCTTTGGACACAAGGGCCGGGGTGAATGGACCCCTCCTAAATATGTTGCCTTTAACCCCACTCAAGCTAGCGCATTAATGAAATCGCTCCCCGACCCAGAAAAACAGCCTATGCCTTTTTACCGAGGGATAGTTCAAATTCAAAAGACCTATTCCGCCGCATGGCGTGATTTGCTGAGCATTTGTGCTATTAAAGCAGGGGATGCATACTGGCCGAGCATGGCCCGTCACTTCAGTACAGATCTACTTTCCAGTGATGTTGATTACCCCTCCGGGGTAACCTTTTGCACCCAATTAAGAGAATGGGCTAAAGACAAACTTGCGGATCAGGCTGCTGGCCTCACTGATGTTATTCAAGACAAAGGAGAATCAGTAGAAAGGTTCCATGCAAGACTGTATCAAATGTTTACAGATTTAGGATTTGATCTTACAGACAAAATTCATTCACAAATGCTGTCAGGTGCGTTAAAGACTCTATACGTAAGGGAATCATTGCTGCACGCCCTGAATATAAGGTTGTTCCCCTGGATACCCTGCTTCTAGTTGCTAGAGGTTTGGAATCTGTTCAGACCCCAAGGAGATCCAATCCAGCTCCCCTCATGGTGGCCCGCGCTACCCCCATCACCTCTGGCACCAAGGGAGTCAAGTTAGAGGATGTAATTTGTTTTAATTGTGGAGCTCAGGGACACTACAGAAGTGACTGTCCGGAACCTAAAAGGGAACCAGGGGCACCCAAAAAGTTCTCCAAGCCTGCCCCAGGCCCCAAGACCGAGAAAAAGGTTCCAATTGTTGAAGAACCAGATGATTAGGAAGCTGGCAAGCCTGTGTCTGTAACCCCTGTAATGGCAGTGTCTACAGGGGATAAAGGGGGGGCACTTGCCACAGTGACTTTGCCCATTGAAGGCCACCCCACCACATTTCTTGTTGACACAGGTGCAGCCCGTAGTGTTCTGCGAGAACAAGACCTGCCAGACCCATCTTTTCTGTCAAATATTGATGTCTCTTGTGTTGGAGTGGATGGCCAGCCGAGACATAGCCCTTTAACAACTCCACTACGAGTTGGTTCTAGCCTGCTCGCTCGCTTTGTAGTATCCTCCACATGCCCAATTAACCTGTTAGGTGCTGATGTTCTCTCACGCCTGCAAGCATCCATCACCTTTACCCCGGATGGGCAGGTAGAAATGTTTACACCTCTATCTGTATCAGACACTTCAGCCCTGTGCTCCTTGCCTCTGATGCTGCATTTAGAAAAGCCCCGTGAGGAAGCAGCAGAATTAAGGTCTAATTTCCCAGAGGAATTAAAAACACAGGTGCCCGCCAAGTTATGGTCCTCAGGCCCAGAGGACATAGGTCACCTAAATGTTCCCCCTGTGGTGGTGAAGCTCATTTCAGGAGCTAAGCTACCAAGAAAACCACAATATCCCTTAAAACCAGCACAGTCTGCTGCCATTTCTATCCACATCAAGGCACTCTTAGAGAAGGGTGCCCTGGTAAAATGTAAATCTGAATGCAACACCCCACTATTTCCTGTGAAAAAGAAAACTCCAAAGGGTGAGCCGGAGAAGTACAGGATGGTCCAGGATCTCCGTGCTGTCAATGAAGCTACCGTCCTGGATACCCCTCTTGTACCAAATCCCCATACTCTGCTCTCTGGAGTCCCACCATCTGCAAAATTCTTCACAGTCATTGACCTGGCCAATGCCTTTTTCAGTGTTCCCCTGGACCCTTCCTGTCAATACCTATTTGCTTTCACTCATGAGATGCAACAGTATACCTGGACTGTCATGCCCCAAGGGGCACAAAATTCTCCAAGTCAATTTGCAAAGGCCATGGGTACCATCCTTGATCCATGGCAAGCCGAGCACCCAGAAGTTGTTCTGCTCCAGTATGTGGATGATTTGTTACTCTGTGGAGCTGATATACCCACTACTGAAAATTGCTCAATTAGTCTCCTTTGCTATTTGGCAGAACAAGGATGCAAAGCTTCGCTCATCAAGCTACAGTTCTGTCAATCTTCAGTGATCTTCCTTGGACATTGCCTATCTCAAGGTACCAGACATCTTACTCGGGACCGGGTAAGAGCTGTTCTGGACATTCCACCTCCAAGGACTTCAAAGTCTCTTCATGCCTTCCTAGGCCTCATTTCCTACTGCAGAGCATGGATCCCAGAAGCCTCTCTGCTTATGCAACCTCTCTATGATGCTCTTAAGTCTGACCCGTTCTGTCTGACCAATGAAGCTCTGGACAATTTCGGTGCTTTAAAACGTGCCATTGCTTCTGCTCCTGCCTTGGGCCTACCTGACTACTCCAAACCCTTCAAATTATTTGTCTCTGAAAGACAAGGCCACGCAACAGGAGTTCTCACCCAAACGAATGACTTAAGAGGCCGCCAGAGGCCTATTGGATATTTCTCATGTCAACTAGACATTGTGGCCAGAGGGACTCCTTCCTGTCTCAGGGCTGTTTTTGCCGCAAGAGAGCTCATTGAAAGAACCTCGGACCTGGTCCTTGGCCACCCTCTGGTTGTTTTGGCCCCTCATGACATTTCTGCTATTATCAACCAAGTCCAGCTCAAGCACGTGTCTCCAGCCAGACACCTGCGCCTACAGTGTCATCTTCTTTTGCCTGACAACATTTCCATCCAAAGATGTCAAGTGCTTAATCCGTCCACTCTTCTTCCACTCCCTGAGGGGGGTATCTATTATGGATTTATCACAGATGAAACCTACATCTACCTGCTCTGTGGATGTATCAAGAAAGTCATGCATCCACATTTGTCATTTTATGAAGATGAGACACCTCTTTGTGAAGGCCCGGATTACGCCTTCTGTACCATGTGGTACAAGCCAAACATTACTCCCGAACCTTGCTATGAAGATGAGCTTTACCACTGGACCGATGTAAAGCTCACTGCACAAGACTTCTATTGTGACTCTGAAGGTAATAGCATGGTCTTGGTCCAGCTACCTCAACAACTTAACTACCTCTACCGCCACTGGGATACCGCTATCCCACATATTCCTGTTACCAAGTTGAAGACAAGGTCATGGAATGATCTTGGGCCCATGGCAAAACTATGGGCCACCATGAATGAAGAACAGCTACAGGAAAATGGTATTGCCAAATACCCAACAACTGACCTTCTGGAAGCATGGCCACGCCATTTCCTGGAAAAGGAATTTCAAGACCTGGTCATAAAGAATGATTATGACCCAGAAACACCTCATGACTGTTTTGAACAGATGAAAATGGAAACAGTACACTTACCAACTGTGCATGAGAATCCATTACCAGATCCGGATTTTACCCTGTTTGTGGACGGATCAAGATATGCCGATGAAGGAGGAACATATCACACAGGATATGCCGTAACCACAACAGACGAAGTCATCAAATCATCATCCTTACCGCCAGCAATGTCTGCGCAAGAAGCTGAATTACAGGCTCTGACTTCAGCATGCAAAATTTCCGAAGGAAAACGTGCCAACATCTATACAGATTCAAGATATGCTCTGGGTGTGGCACATGACTTCGGCCTAATTTGGAAGACACGAGGATTTCTTACCACCGCCGGTACACCAGTCAAACACAGCACTGCAATCAAGGAGCTAATGGATGCCCTCCTACTTCCCGAAGAAGTGGCCGTTTTGAAAGTCAAGGCCCATGGGAAATTGGATACAGATGTAGCAAAGGGCAACCATTTAGCTGATCAGGCTGCTAAGCTAGCGGCCAGGGATCTGCAGGAAGTGGATGAAGAAGTGTCCGGACAAGAAGAAGAAGAAGTCCCTATTTTTGCTCTGCAAACTCTTCCTACTGATTTGCGAATTTTACAAGAACAACAAGCTGCAGTCACTCCTGAAGAAATCCAGAAATGGAAAAAGAAAGGAGCTGTCCAAAAGGACGGAATATATTACAACAACTTCAAATTTTGTCTTCCCAGAAATTTGTATCCAGCAGTTGTCCAATGGGCACATGGGCCTGCACACCTGTCAAAAGAATTGATGGCCGCCCTCATACAGAAGTATTATGAAGCACCTGGAATCACAACATTGATCAATAGCTTCTGCAAGGCCTGTGTCATTTGTGCAAAATGCAATCCAGGAAGACCAGTTAAAGTACCTGCGAAACACCTGGCAAAGCCCATGTACCCCTTCCAGCGGATTCAAATTGACCACATCCAAATACCCAAGAGTGGGCCCCATGAATATGCACTAGTAATAGTGGACATGTTCTCAGGCTGGCCAGAAGCCTACCCAGTGGCCAATATCACTGCAAAAACAACCGCAAGGCGCCTACTTACAGATATTGTATGTAGATTCGGACTCCCAGAAGTCATTGAGAGTGATCAAGGCCCAGCCTTTACAGCAACTGTGACTAAAGAAATTTGGACTGCCCTAGGGGTGACTCTAGCCTTCCATACCCCTTACCACCCACAAAGTAGTGGTAAAGTGGAGCGCATGAATGGCACTCTAAAAACCAGAATGTTAAAAATGTCACAAGAAACAAAGATGCCCTGGCCAGAAAGCCTACCAATAGCTTTATTTAGTGTTAGACACACACCTAGAGGGAAGCATTCACTGTCCCCATATGAGGTTCTATTTGGGACAGCACCCAGGCTAGGTTGTTATTATCCGCAGCAGTTGCAACTCCAATCAGATGTTTTAGTAGACTATGTAACTGAACTTGCAAATGTCCTAAACAAAATACATGCCCAAGTTTTCTCTTCAATTCCAGATCCCGAATTGGATACAGGTTCCCATAACCTACTTCCCGGAGATTGGGTCCTGGTCAAGAAGTTTGTGCGGAAAAATACCCTAGAACCAAGATTTGACGGTCCATTCCAAGTTCTCCTGATTACCGCAACCTCCGTCAAATTGGCCGGTAGGCCAAATTGGATCCACGCTTCCCACTGCAAGAAATCTCCTGCCCCAGAGGAAGCGAATATCGCACAAACATGTATCTCTGGTACATCTTCTCCTTAATTAACCTTATGAAGGCCCAGCAAGTAGCCATTACCAAAGACATTAGTGGGTACACCTTCTGGTATAATTCATCGTGCACCCAGGTGGCTACTTATACCTTTGACTACTGTGATATTGTAGAATGCCCATTTCCCACACCACAAATCCAGAGCATCTATAGAGATATCCCTCATTCGAAAGACCCATATGTTTGTGTAGTTGACAAGCAATGGGGGCACAATTGTGACCATTGGGGGGCGGCGGGATGGAATGCCGGGCCTGCCTGGGGTTACAAACCAAAAAGTGCCGTATCTAAAGTAGATGATCATGGTAGATCCCTCCTCCAGAGGATGACTTTGAGAAAGCCTGGGGGGAGTACACCAATGAAATTAATTCTTAACATTGAGCATCCAAGCCCAACAGATGCGGACCAGTATGTGATGGGAATGTATTGGAAAAAGGGTTCCTACCAAAAATTAGGGCATTTCTACCTCAAAGATATGTGCAACTCTTCTGAGTGGCAAGGGGCCACCCATATGGTCCCTAACCCATTAAAACCTCATATCCAGACCTTTCAAGACATGATGGCCATTGCTAACCCCACTTTTGAAGATACCATGGCCGCTGAAACAGGTTTTAATGATGTAAATCTATGGTTAGAATGGATGAAATACAATGCTAATAAGCATAATAGAACTGCATGTTATGTGTGTGGCGGTGCCCGGCCTCACCTGGGTACCGTGCCTTTAATCCTACCAGTAGATATAGAAGAATGTGTTTTAAGCCTTTTTGCCTATCACTATAATTTTAACAGGTCCATATGTATTGCATGGACAAAGGAGTATCCTCTCCTAACCCAGGATGTCAAACCCCCAGATGGTATTACAATATATAAAGGTAATTACACTTGCTATGCCATGGACGATGGGATTGGTAAATTTGTGGGTAACTTTCCCGAAGGATATTGTGCTACATATCGAACTGTTCCTGTACGTTTACTGCAGCATCACACTAGGTCATTAGGAGATATTTACTGGTTGTGTGGGGATTTACAGTTAAGATCCAGAATGGACACAGAGTGGTGGGGGGAGTGTACTTTGACTAAGGCCATTATGCCTATACACATCATCTCTGACACACACCTCAACACCCATGAGCCCAGCCACACTAAGGTTAAACGTGAAGCCCCAGTAAAAGGAAGTTTTGACCCTCACATTTACATTGATGCCATTGGGGTGCCTAGGGGGGTACCCAATAAGTTTAAAGCAAGAGATGAGGTTGCTGCAGGATTTGAATCAATTTTTACCATAGTTACCGCAAACAAGAATTTAAACTGGATAAATTATATTTATTACAACCAACAGCGTTTTGTTAATTACACCAGAGACGCCCTCCAGGGGTTGGCCGAACAGCTGCAGGCCACATCCCAAATGACTTTTCAGAATAGAATGGCCCTAGATATGATCTTAGCCGAGAAAGGAGGGGTTTGTAAAATTTTGCCCGACACCATGACATGTTGTACCTATATCCCAGAAAACACAGGCCCTAATGGTAAAGTTACATTAGCCATAGAAAAGTTAAACGACCTGTCTGAAGAATTAAAAAGGAATTCTGGGATAAAAGATCCCTGGGAAAGATGGTTTGGTTGGATGACAGGATGGCAAAAGGCTTTAATGCAGATTGGTATGGCTATACTAATTTTTCTTTTTATCTTTGCTCTTCTCTTTTGTTGTATCCTCCCATGTCTGAGAAAATCCCTCATGAAGACTGTTGACCAAGCGGCACCCACTTTCACCCATCTCGAAGTTGATGACCAAGAATCCCAAGACATCAATTCACCCTGTCTGCCGCTGCAAACATTCCCTTTTGTTGATAAAGTGCAGGAATTCTAGGAAGGGACTAGCTTAGGGACAGCATCTGTCAGTGAATGGTAAAGGCCCCGTGCGGAGAAGTGGTGGGTTAGCTGCCATGGGACACCCATGGGTGTGAAGTGTTCGAGAGCCATACTGATGGATGAGTTAGCCTATTATTAGGGTCAGCTCTAGGGACAGACTTGCACTTTGCATTAACACCTAACTAGCGGCCACGGGGTTTCTGTGCCTTTGGGTTAACACGTCTTCTGATACTAACATAATAAAGTTTTATCTCTTAGAATCTAACATTTCATAGGGGGGACTGATGTGGAATTATTAAAAATTACTATTGTACTTGTATTGAATTATTGTACTAACTCCATTTTAACTTTATACTGTGACTTCCTCCTCCATTTTGTCCCCCTAACCTGACTCTTTCAATCCTCCATTTTGTCCTCATGACTTGACTTGTTCATTTTAAAACTACGTTACGTGACTGAACTTCTCAACCCAATTAGTACAGTAGACAAAGACTGTGTTTTCCTACAAGGACAAATACCAGGAGGTGCTGGTTACTCCTTAAGACTTGCTGGCTACTCCTTAGAACTTGTGAGATAGTATAGTTTGAAGGCCACAGAACACAGTAGTAATGAAATGTTCTATTCATAAGAGACCTTGCACCTGGACATGAAGCCTGATATCATTGACCGTGTAAAATGACGCTTAGGACCCCCTTATCCCCACCCGTGTCCAGAATAATCCCACCTCTGATGGGTGGGCACGGGACTAACCTTTTTTTATTTTTGAACCAATAGGTAAGACACTAACACCGACACTTAACAATTAATCCAATTGATGGTGTTTATTTGCTGATATTCTATTAATCAATGATGACGCAAAATGCCTCTTAAAAGGGCCTGCGCGCCCGCTTTTTCTTCACTTGCCAATAAACTTTCCCGAAGTTATTTTAACCTGAACCTTGTGTGTCAGACTTAATTACTTCAGCGTATATACGCAATTTAATTTTATTGATTTGGACAGGAACAGATAGACATTTGAACATTTTGGTTTACTTTCAAAAAGTACCATAACAAGAGCGTATATCCCTGAGCTTGGCTGTAAGCTCAGTAATATGTGAGTGGTTCCAGGGGCGGGCTGGGCCGGGGGGCAGGGAGGCAATTGCCCCCCAGGCCGCCCGAAATTCTTTTAGGACCGGCCGCGGCGGGCCGGCCCTTTAAATGCTGCAGCCGCCGAGCGCTCTGTAAAGAGCGCTCAGGCGGCTGCAGAACAGATTCTCCCCTCCCTCCCCTCCCTTGTAGGTGGCCGAGCTGGTCTCCGGTCCGCGGTCCCGGCCGGAGTGATAGGAAAGTGCACTAAGTGTGCACTTCCTGTCAGTCCGGCCGGGTACAGGAAACAGAAACCCCTGTTCCGCGCGGAACAGGACTTTCTGTTTCCTGTACCCGGCCGGACTGACAGGAAGGTGCACACTGAGCACCTTCCTGTCACTCCGGCCGGGACCGCGGACCGGAGTGCAGCTCGGCCACCTACAGGGGAGGGGGTAAGAAGAAGGGGGGGAGAGTAAGAAGAGGGGAGGGGGGGAGAGTAAGAATAGGGGAGGGGGGGAGAGTAAGAAGAGGGGGGGGAGAGTAAGAACAGGGGAGGGGGGAAGAGTAAAAAGAGGGGAGGGGGGAAGAGTAAAAAGAGGGGAGGGGGGAGAGTATAAAGAGGGGAGGGGGGAGAGTATAAAGAGGGGAGGGGGGAGAGTATAAAGAGGGGAGGGGGGAGAGTTTAAAGAGGGGAGGGGGGAGAGTAAAAAGAGGGGAGAGGGGGGAGAGTAAGAAAAGGGGAGGGGGGGAGAGTAAGAAAAGGGGAGGGGGGAGAGTAAGAAGAGGGGAGGGGGGAGAGTAAGAAGAGGGGAGGGGGGAGAGTAAGAAGAGGGGAGGGGGGAAGAGTAAAAAGAGGGGAGGGGGAAGAGTAAAAAGAGGGGAGGGGGGAGAGTAAAAAGAGGGGAGGGGGGGAGAGTAAAAAGAGGGGAGGGGGGAGAGTAAAAAGAGGGGAGGGGGGAGAGTATAAAGAGGGGAGGGGGGGAGAGTAAAAAGAGGGGAGGGGGGAGAGTAAAAAGAGGGGAGGGGGGAGAGTAAGAAAAGGGGAGGGGGAGAGTAAGAAGAAGGGGGGAGTAAGAAGAGGGGAGGGGGGAGTAAGAAGAGGGGAGGGGGAGTAAGAAGAGGGGGGAGTAAGAGGGGCGGGGGGAGTAAGAAGAGGGAAGAGAGGGAGTAAGAAGAGGGGAGGGGGATAATAAGAGGGGGGAGTAAGAAGAAGGGGAGATAAGAAAAAGAGGGGGGTAAGAAGAAGAAGGGGGGAGTAAGAACAAGAGTGGGGAGTAATTAGAAGAAGGGGTAAGAAGAAGAGGGGGGTAAGAAGAAGAAGGGGAGTAAGAAGAAGAGGGGGTAAGAAGAAGAAGGGGGAGTAAGAAGAAGAGGGTGGAGTAAGAAGAAGAGGGGGGAGTAAGAAGAAGAGGGGGGAGTAAGAAGAAGAGGGGGGAGTAAGAAGAAGAAGGGGGTAAGAAGAAGAAGGGGGGTAAGAAGAAGAAGGGGGGTAAGAAGAAGAAGGAAGGGGTAAGAAGAAGAAGAAGGAAGGGGTAAGAAGAAGAAGGAGGGTAAGAAGAAGGGGGAGTAATAAGAAGAAGGGGGTAAGAAGAACAAGGGGGGGAGTAAGAAGAAGAGGGGGGAGTAAGAAGAAGAGGGGGGAGTAAGAAGAAGAGGGGGGAGTAAAAAGAAGAAGGGGTAAGAAGAAGAAGGGGGTAAGAAGAAGAAGGGGGTAAGAAGAAGAAGGGGGTAAGAAGAAGAAGGGGGGTAAGAAGAAGAAGGAAGGGGTAAGAAGAAGGAGGAGGGTAAGAAGAAGGGGGAGTAATAAGAAGAAGGGGTAAGAAGAACAAGGGGGGAGTAAGAAGAACACAGGGAGGAGGGGGGTAAGAAGAACACGGGGGGGTGAGAACACACAGAGGGAGGAGTGAGAAGAACACAGGGAGGGTGGAGGGTGGAGGGGGGATGAGAAGAGCACAGGGAGGGTGGGTGAGTGTGAGAAGAGACCGCTAGGGGAGTGTGGGGGAGAGGAGAGACCACTAAGGGGCAGAGGAGAGCTCTAAGGGACAGAAGGGACAGCTCTATAGGACAGGGGGCAAGACAGGGAGCTCTTTAACACTACGCGCACACACACACACACACACACACACACAATGCATCCCTATACATACACAGAAACACAATGCATCCCTATACATACACAGAAACACACAATGCATCCCTATACATACACAGAAACAGAACATGCTTCCCTTACACACAGAGAAACACACAATGCATCCATTACACACACACACAATGCAACCCTTACACACAAAGACAATGCATCATTTGCACACATACACAGAAACATACAATGCAAACCCTTACACACACATGCAAACACACACACTGTTTTTCTTACATACACACAGAAACACAATGCATCTCTTACACTCAATGCACACACATACAGACACACACCTTGCATCCCTTATGCATACAAACACAGATTCACACAATGCATCCCTCACACACAACCAGAAACACATAATACATCCCTTATACACAAATACACACTGCTTCCACTACACACAAACACACTGCATCACCTGCACAAACTGGTATCCCTATACACTACATACCATAAGCACACATATTAGATAACACATAACACATTCCCTACACACTCCACTCCCTGTGAGCGAGCTCATGGGTGGGTGGAACATACAAGTGGACTTATGAGTGGGCCTTATGGGCATACTCACCGTCAGGCACTGGAGCCCAGACCTTGAGCTGTGTAAGAGGCCCCCAAAAAATGGAGCTGCTTCCAATTCTCCCAGAACGTTGAATTTTGTGACCACAGTTGCAAACAGCCTCCAGAGGTCCTGTTCTACACCAGACCAGTGGAGCCAAACTGCAGCCCATCATCATCCTCATCTAATTGTAAGTAGGCAATCTAGTATATTATTAGTGACACTAATCTATAATTTACCTCACATTAAAGGGACACTATAGCTTAATGAAGTGGTTCTGGTGTCTTTAGCTGGTCCCTGCAGGCTTTTTAATGTAAACACACACTGTGTGCAGCACTGGCGTTAGTTCATATGGCAGATCATACGGGTGGGGCATTGTGATGTCACATGGGGGGGGGGGCGGCGGCAAATTTAGATTTTGTCTAGGGCGGCAAAAATCCTTGCACCGGCTCTGATCCTGGGCAGGTGCACCAGTCTACTGGTGACCCACAGGAGGGGAGTGCACTGATTGCACTGCACTCTCCTCCTGCCCAGACCCGTCTTGACCGCAGTGCAAGTGCCCTCTGCCCCTAATTTACAGTGGCTCACACTCACAACAAGCAGTGCCTGGAGCCCTTTGCAGAGACGGAAACAAAGAGGTTCTGCGGCAGCTGGCCGTCCTGCAAGCATTACATTAAACAGCTGTTCCCCATGCAGCCACAGGTGGCGTTGTGCTGGGAGACTGTGATTACTCTTCATTTCCTCCCAGCCTACAGAGCAGCGCATGGGGGAGAGAGGAGGAGGCATGATTTAATCTTGAATAAATCCTCTAAGCAAACCTTTATAAATTTGGGGGGGATCAGCTCTAGTTTCCACAGTTTATTTGTGTTTACTCTCATCTCTGTATTAATATTGAGGGATGTCTAAGTAGTAACATCAGTGTGTGTCAGCAGGGCCAGCCGTTGGGGTGGGCAAGCTGTGCGGTCACGCAGGGTGCCATGACCACAGAGGTGCCCGGCGGCCAACACAGCTCACAAGTTGGGTACACCAGCATATTTAATTTAAACGATTCGCTGGTGGTCCACTGGTGCGCACCAGCAGTAGGTGCAGTCAGATCATATCCTCTCCCTCGTGGTTCCGGCGCTCAGTTACTGAGTCAGAGCACAGGCTCAGAGATTCTCAGCCTGTGCTCTGACAACATTGAAAGTCAGAGCCGTGAAGGAGCGGGTATGGCAAAGAGCTACTGATTAGCATTACATCAATATCCGTTATAAAACCAGAAAAAGGTGGGCATGGATGGTGAACTGATTTGGTGGCGCAATGGGCCACTTGACTGGTTTTGCCCCCCAGGCCTAAGGCTGCCAGCCCTCCCCTGAGTGGTTCCTTATATAGAGTTATAATTGTAATAATGTTGACTTGCAGTTTTGCACTATGAGCATTTAATCTCTCTTTCAGAATAAGGTTCTTATACCATCGACTCAGTGAATTTTGTTCGGGAGTGACAACTAAAGAGTTTGAACATATTTCAATTTGTATGTAGCGCTACACCTTTTGTTATATTTATGTTTTTGTGATTAGTGTATGAGGAAAGATTACACATGGTGATACAGCAGCTATTATAAAGTTTATCTTAGCATATTTTGTGGAAATTAGGTTTGTATAGAGCGCCAGTATATTCCTATATTTACTTAGACAGATAGATAGATAGATAGATAGATAGATAGATAGACAGATAGATAGATAATAGATAGACAGATAGATAATAGATAGATAGAGAGATATTCTATATAAGTAACAGAAAAGAACTTACAACTTACATTGAACTTCAGTTTACTAGAGTAGTTAATGAAGAAATGCAATATTAACCACCCAGTCAAATAATATGAATAGTTCATCTCTCTCCACTTACTGCGATCTTGCTTTATTTAATACTTGGCTGGAATATTTGCAGAAATGCACCAGTTTCTTCTTGTGTAAAGCACCATTTACTTTCAAAACATATTCAATTTTTACATCTCGTTTGGCCTTGCATGCTTTTTTGCTTTTACAGCTTACTCTATCTATACCATCTAAACTAATCAATAACACTCTTAATTTGTCATGACTTTTGTGTGTGTTTGCATATAGATTGCCTTGGCTAAGCCATTTAAAGGTTTCCTGTTATGGATTGGAAAGGAAAATATCAATAATGAAGGCAGCATCTTCCTAACAGCCCCAATAAGCAAAACGTTCATATAGAACTGTCTCCGAGAATATAAGCGATCTGGGCATTAGGCATGTACATTAATAGACCTATCATGATATAAATCAATTAAATGCACTGTACAGTACAGTCTACAGATGCAGAGTAAGACACGTCACAGGTAAATACAACTCCTGTCAGACAAGTTTGTTGAAATTCAATATAAATGAAAATCTTTTTTTCAGAGTGTGGTACAGCATCCATTATGCACAATAAATAGATAGATACATAGATAGATAAATAGATATACTGACAGATATGGACGGACAGACAGATAGATGTGGTACTTTTTCATTCATTGTATCTATTGTATTTTGGGCCAGGTTTCTCTAAATATGTCAAAATATGAATTTATATTAAATTAACATTTTCAGTGGGACTGGCACAGAAGTTGGCAAACCTCAGATACCAGTAGACATGTGCAATTCGTTTCGATCCGAATATGAATTTGGACGAATTTCGAGCAATCCGGGTACTTCCGAATGTCCGAATAGCCGAAGTTCCGAAAATACTGAATTTCCGAAGTGTCGAAGTTCCGAAGCACAGTATTGCCTAAGTACTAATATACTTACCCAGTGGAAGAAGAAGAATGTTACACTGCATACAAGTTTAAATAAAAAGTATACAAACATAGCCAGGATTCAGCTGTAAGCATTTGCAACACTAATATATATAAAATGTAAGTTACTTAGCCTGTCGAATGAATGACAGGAATGAATAAGTATATAACTCCCTAATTCCCACGGTATTAGGGAGCTATCTACTAAAAGGATGAAAGATCTGAATTGGTCTTTCAGCCAAATTTACTAATACTAAGTAAAGATTACTTAGTATTAGTAAATTATGCCCCTACTCGCTATACCGCGAGTAGGGGCATGTGTACTAAACAGTGAGCAGACTATGGCTGCTCACTGTAAAAAAAAACAAAAAAAACATGTCCCCCCTCCCAAGCCCCCACCCGTGCCGCACGAGTGGGGGCTTCTAACCTGAAGGGGGAACCTATTGCCCCCCCACCCCGAATGGCGGTAGGGGCCCTAAAGTAAAATAAGGGGGGGACCTTTGTCCACCCCCCACCCCCCACCCATGAGCGGTGGGTGGGGGCCCTAAATCAGAATAAGGGGGGGGCTAATGTCCTCCCCCCTGAGCGGTGGGTGGGAGCCCTAAATACTAATTAGGGGGGAACCTAATGTCCTACCCCCTGGCCCCCACCCCTGAGTGATGGGTGGGGGCCCAAAATTAGAATGAGGGGGGACCTAATGTCCTCCCCCCTGGCCCCCCACCCCTGAGCAGTGGGTGGGGGCCCTAAATACTAACTAGGGGGGGACCTAATGTCCTCCCCCCTGGCCCCCACCCCTGAGCGGTAGGGGCACGAAATTAGAATGAGGGGGAGACCTAATGTCCTCCCCCTTGGCCCCCACCCTATAGCGGTGGGTGGGAGCCCTAAATACTAATTAGGGGGGGACCTAATGTCCTCCCCCCGGCCCCCACCCCTGAGCGCTGGGTGGGGCCCCTAAATTAGAATGAGGGGGGGGACATAATGCCGAAGTGTCAAAGTTCCGAAGTGTCGAAATGCCGAATTGCCAAAGTCACGAATTTCGGAATGCCGAAACGAACCGAACTGAAATTTTTTCCCATGCACATGCCTAGATACCAGTGAGTTTAATTCAAATCAGTAGTTAAATCTAAGCAATTTATATCAAACACAATAAGTTCCCAATAGATTGCCTCTTACATTACTTTGGTGACTACCCAGAGCCCTGAGACAATTTGATAAAATTGTCTGGTAAACATATCTTATAATTTTCTCAAGCCTCAACCCCTCCCCCCAAAAAAGATAAAAAGATAGATTTGATTCTAATGGCAAAGTCTCATCATAAGAATGTTGGCATAATCCTAAATTTTAGAATAATTTTCGACTTTCCATTAAAATGTTAATTTGAAAAATATTTGGCTTTCTATATCTTGAAAAAAAAAAGTACAATCTGAATCTATGTATGCATAGATATAAATCTGAATTATAGATTTAGACAGGTAATAATGTCTGGGATACAGTGTTGTAATACAAAATTATTTGTGCTACGTTTCATACAGTTTTAAATAACTAACTGCTAAAAAATTATAAACGTCAGAACTCTCAAATAAACTGATACCTTAAAAATACAGAGCATTACAAAAATATATAGTGGTGTTATAAAAAGTTACCAGTTCTAAAAATCTATACAGACAGGTACACTTTATATCTGCGATGATTGTGCACTGTTGAAAAAATTTTGAACTTTTTGATTTCAGATAACTTTTTCAAAGACTGACTCAGAACTAATTTGTGCGTAAGAAAAGTCATCTAATTAAGAATTCAGTGGCAGCTGGTGTTGTGAAGTCTGTATAGTGTAGTTAATCCTGTTAAACGAGTCATCTGCTGGAGGCTTAAGATCCAAAATTAAAGAGATCTTTTTAAAAGTGAATTAATGTAAAGTAAACTGTATTCTCTATTACAGCATGATATAAATAATTCTGGCGCTCGTCAGAATTTTATTCAACCAAAACAACCAAATGGTTAATCTATCTTTGTGCAATATCTGTAGGACACAATCTTTTTATTCAGTTAGGAACCTTGTGATTGTATTTGCATACATATTGCAGGCAGTCTCACTTGATGGATAGGCCTCTATTCAGTCTGTTGAGTTAGCACTGATGTGAAATTGAGCCAAGTGTATAGAAATAAAGGAGAGTACAATATACCCAGGAAAGCTAAGATGCTTGACGGAATATAAATATCCTTTCACGCTACAATCATTGTAGGTTCTCTCTTTATTCAGGCAAGGAGGCTGGCAATCAAACATTCAGTAGCATTAAACCAAAACAGTAGGGGGTGCAGCTGTTACCAAGATGCAACCCCAAAGGGCCTGACAATTCTTCACTACTGCGGTCCTCTTCCATGATTGTATTTTTTAAGGAAGATCTGTACCTTCTGGGGTAAAATTTATTGACTCATCTTAAAAGGACACTGCACTGCATTAGTGACACTGAGGGCATAATTTCAGACATTGGTATCACCTCTTATGAATGCAGTAGAACATCATAATGTAGAGAGGTCTACAAGAAGTTTATTGATTTGCACATGGTATTTGTTCTCTTAACGTTGGATTGCAGGGAACTAAAATTTGCACTGCAAGATTTGGACTAAAATAGCCAAGCGGTGACTGTAGCAGAGTAAGAGAATTTTTCCAGACCAGCTATTTTTTGCCATTCATATTTAAAAGGAAACGTGACGGAAATGTTCTGTCATGCTGCCCTTTCACTTTTTGAAGCTGTGTCCTTAATGGGTTCATTGGCTACAAACAGTTTTGTGTCAGATTACTCCTAGATGAAACTATGCAAAATCTCCCCACTGATTTAAGTAAACTTTCAATGAGGAAGCTGTTCAACAATACCTTACCATAAGGTACTTTTAAAACAAACATACATATGATATACAGTATTTCACAAAGTGAGTACTTCTCTCATATTTTTGTAAATATTTTATTATATCTTTTCATGTGACAACACTGAAGAAATGACACTCTGCTACAATGTAAAGTAGTAAGCGTACAGCCTGTATAACAGTGTAAATTTGCTGTCCCATCAAAATAACTCAACACACAACCATTTATGTCTAAACCGTTGGCAACAAAAGGGAGTACACCCATAAGTGGAATTGTCCAAATTGGGCCCAATTAGCCAGTTTCCCTACGAAGTTTCATGTGACTCGTTAGTGTTACAAGGTCTCTGGTGTAAACGGGGACAGGTGTGTTAAATTTGGTGTTATGGCTCTCACACTCTCTCATACTGGTCTCTGGTAGTTCAACATGGCACCTCATGGCATAGAACTCTCCGAGGATCTAAAAAAAAGAATTGCTGCTCTACATAAAGATGGCCTAGGCTATAAGAAGATTGCCAAGACCCTGAAACTGAGCTGCAGCATGGTGGGCAAGACCATACAGCAGTTTCACAGGCAGTTTTCACTCAGAACAGGCCTCGCCATGGTTGACCAAATAAGTTGAGTGCACGTCATATCCAGGGGTTGTCTATATAGACCTATGAGTGCTGTCAGCATTGCTGCAGAGGTTGAAGAGGTGGGGGGTCAGCCTGTCAGTGCTCAGACCATATGCCACACACTGCATCAAATTGGTCTGCATGGCTATCGTCCCAGAAGAAAGCCTCTTCTAAAGATGATGCACAAGAAAGCCTGCAAACAGTTTGTTGAGGACAAGCAGACTAAGAACATGGATTACTGGAACCATGTCCCGATGAGACCAAGATAAACCTATTTGGTTCAGATGGTGTCAAGCGTGTGTGGCAGCAACCAGGTGAGGAGTACAAAGAAAGTGTGTCTTGCCTAAAGACAGTCACGCATGGTGGTAGGAATATCATGGTCTGGGCCTGCATGAGTACTGCCGGCACTGGGGAGCTACAGTTCACTGAGGGAACCATGAATGCCAACATGTACTGTGACATACTAAAGCAGAGCTTGATCCCCTCCCTTCAGAGACTGGGCCAGAGGGCAGTATTCCAACATAATAACTACCCCAAACACGCCTCCAAGACGACCACTGCCTTGCTAACGAAGCTGAAGGTAAAGGTGATGGACTGGCCAAGCATGTCTCCAGACCTAAACCCTATTGAGCATCTGTGGGGCATCCTCAAAGGAAAAGTGGGGGAGCGCAAGGTCTCTAACATCCACCAGCTCCATGATGTCGTCATGGAGGAGTGGAAGAGGACTCCAGTGGCAACCTGTGAAGCTCTGGTGAACTCCATGCCCATGAGGGTTAAGGCAGGGCTTGTAAATATTGACACTTTGGGCCCAATTTGGCCATTTCCACTTAGGGGTATACTCACTTTTGTTGCCAACAGTCTATAGACATTAATGGCTGTGTGTTGAGTTATTTTGATGGGACAGCAAATTTACACTGTTATACAAGCTGTACACTTACTACTTTACATTGTAGCAGAGTGTCATTTCTTCAGTGTTGTCACATGAAAAGATATAATAAAATAGTTACAAAAATGTGAGGGGTGTACTCATTTTTTGGAGATACTGTATATCCTATACTTAGCAGTGCCTAGAAATTGTATATCCACAGCAGTCCCCGGTTGCAAAGCAAGATTTCAATGTCCATAATTTTCTACATCGCTGCTGGCTCTAACTAGGACTCTGATTATCTAAGGCTAGAATTGGACCTCGGAGCTTTGCTTTCACATCACCAGTCACCTTGCTGTCAGCTTGGAGTAAGGCTGACATTTCAGCAGCATCACAGAAAAAAACATGCCAATTAAAGTGGATCTGCAACATTTGTAGTAAGCAAATAAAAAGTAGCTATTACTTTAATGGAAAATAACTTGCATTTATCATTATTCTAGCCCCATCTATTGGAGACTTGAACAGAAACCTTCCCAAACAATAGGTACCACTAGGAAAACCAGTGCAGGATAACTTTGGGCAAATTTGTTGCACTCCGAATGAAGAGTTCTCAATACAGTCAATGTACGCTGTACTGACAAGCTGATTTAATTATTAGAAATGGGAACAATGACAACATTAAGTAGATCAGCACAAAATCTGGGAAGAAGCAAACATTAATAAATCAAAATGGTGGAGTCAATAATCCAGATAAGTTGGCAAAGTTGAGTATTAGTCTTTTATGCACTTCTGCTCCATTGGAGGAAATAAGGGTAAATTGAAATGGAAAAAGTGGAAGAGTCCAGACAGTCAGAAAAAGTAATGGTGTCATTCACAAGAGGCGAGGGACAACACAAAAAGGAGAGTAAGTACCCACTCCACCAACACACAGAGGAGCAAATTTGGAGGAGCTGGAGAACAGCTATCACTGCAATTATCTCTGTGTACAAATGGTGAAGATTCCCATATATAATGAGCAATATTTAATTTTTGTTATAGGAGCATGGCCATTACTCTTTAAGAAAAAAATAAACAACAAATTAAATAATATAAAATGGACAAAACTAAATCGGAATGTGTGGGCAAAATGTAAGGAACGATCAGGCTGGAAATGTAAATGTAATGGGAAGGCTATATTAGTGATATATTTTAGGAAGAATCACATTACATTTGGACTGGTGAACTTGTATAATATTGCTCAGGCAACAGAATTACAGCCCATAGCTATTACTTACAGGTTATCTAGCGCTTAGAATATTCCTAAAACAACTGGCAACACTTGGGCGCCACTAATTCCTCTCTGCATGCAAAGTTTCCATAATTCAAGCCAAAGAAATTCATGGAGAGCTTTCAATATTTCTAAAAAGAACAAAAATGTAATAAAAAAAACTGTTATAAACACAAAACAATTAGGCAATGTACTTACAAATATTTATAAAATGGTTGGATCACTTTATCGCTCAAAAACAAAAAATTATTAAGCCGGTGTCAAAATACTTTTTCTTTTAATCAATATTTAAAAAGAGTTGTATGAATTAAATGAACATATTTTCTACGGGAAATGAGCACCAACTCTCAAACTTTCTTCAAGCACTATTTTTTTGCCAACGTTTGCTTATGATACATTGTCCTTAAAACCAATCAACAACCCAAACACGTAACCACAAGCTCTCTTTTGTGAGCCAAGTGTAGTATTTCAGTGATGGAATCAAGATAAATTTTGATGGTTGACTTGCAATACATTACGCATTACAATTGCTTTATGTGGTTGTTCGATGTTGCTGTATACTGATGCAAATGCTATAGCAAGATTCTAAAAAAAAACAAAAAACTAAAAAAACTATATCCACTTGATTTCAAATACGTATGTTCGGAGAAAATAATGGACAAATTTAATATTTATTAGGAATGATCTCTTGCTGATTATAATTGTGTAGATGAATTGATCCATTACAAACAATAATTATGTGCAACTGCTCTCTGACTCACAGCTAAAGCTTACCTTTATTACATTACTACCTTTATACCTGGCATTTAATAAATGTTTTGGTTTGTAGATTAAGTCCCCTCAGTGCTATAATGTTGTTCTTAAATTCTCCTTCCAATTACCAAGCTTGTGGCGTTTCCTGTTACGTTATTCTCAGCTTAATACTCCCTGATAGTCCCTTCAAATCAGGATCCCCTTTAAATAGAAGCCTTTGTTTGGGAAAGTCTATCATGATGTTCTGAGTTCTTGGCTTTTGATCTGCTTTTTTTGTATTGAAATCATCCGAAGTTCCAGAATAGAGACAGCCCCATGGACATTTAGCTGCTCCTTTGTGGTGTGGAAATAACAACTAAGACAAAGGTAAATGAACCAGAGCAGAATGATGGGCAGTCTTTACATTCAACACAGGTAACAGCTCATTTCAGGATGTAATATACCAATAGTTATGGTGATTATAGAATGGCCATGCCAGCGAATGTTACCACCCAGTTTTTTGAACAAACACAAGTCCTGGTTCACACCTCTTTGCATCCTTTCATGCGGTTAAACCAGCACCCAAATCAACAACAACTCTTATCATCCCCTGCTAGTGTACAGTGTAACAAGGAAGAATTCACTCTGAGATAAGTAGAAGATATTATAAAAACCAAAGAAAAGAAAATGTTACTTGCGCTTTTTCCTTAATCCCTATGTATATTTAGACAAATGGAGGTCATTTAGTTGCTCCAATGGCCATTGGAGGGATGCCCGCCTGCCAACGTCAAGGCAGACCCCCCCCCTAAGCGGGTCCTAACACTGACCCTTCAGCCTCCAGTGTTAGGACCCGCTTAGGGGGGGTCTGCCTTGACGTTGGCAGGCGGGCATCCCTCCAATGGCCATTGGAGCAACTAAATGACCTCCATTTGTCTAAATATACACAGGGATTAAGGAAAAAGCGCAAGTAACATTTTCTTTTCTTTGGTTTTTACTATATATTGGGGCTGATGTGTGTTGTAGTCCTTGCTGCTTAAGCGCAGGACTTCTCTTTTTGTATTTGTATTAGAAGATATTATGGCTACCAAAACCTATGAGCACGTGGCTCTCAGGTGGGACTGATGAACTCTGAAGGGATAATCCATCACGTGTAAATGATGATGTTATATTCAAAATGATGGGCCCTTTAAATAAAATACAAATGGTATACTCCAAATGGAACGATAAATGAGCTGATGTTCTTGAAATTATTAACTCTTTCATATTCTATTGCCATGATTCTGTGTATTGATTAATCATTTTTATGTTATGGACAATTTAATTAAAACAAAAAATAGCTGCAGCCACATCTTACATCAAAGGATTAATTTGGAGCACCCATCCGAGGCATTCAATCGAAAATGGCAAACACCTTACAGATGTATTGGTTGGAATCATCCAATTATAAAGATAGTCTTACCAAGAAACTCGCAGAATTGGGGGCTCTTTATTAATTCTTTAGAGAATGAACTTAGGAAATTAATTTGGGAGAAACACTCATCCATTCTTCACATTAGCTTCAGTCAACCTTAAAGTGTTACGTTTGTACTTACAATGGGAGGGAAAGGCTGAGGATACATTGGAAATGCTATATAATTGTGGCATCACTTACCTCCACTGAGCTGCTTAGACCTCCTCCTGCCGCACGGTGTGGATGAAACACGCGGCCGCGCGGCAGGACGTCTATAAATAGATATGGACTTGACATCACGCCCACTCTTAAAGTGACCACGTCATCATTGCGATCCTAATCTGTTTTGGATCTCAGTGATGACGTGGACCTTAAAGTACATAGGTAAGCCTATTTAAGGCTTGTTTTAGCCCCCATTCATTCCCCTATTGTGGTTTCTGTTAGATCCTTGTTTAGTGCTCCTAGGCATTCACTTGTGATTTCCTGTGTTTGACCTCAGCTTTGTATTTGACTTGTGATTTCTGGTATCCTTACATCGGCTTTCTTATTTGACTCAAGATATCTGGTATCCTGACCACGGCTTTGTATTTGACTCGTGATTTCTGGTATCCTTACATCGGCTTTCTTATTTGACTCAAGATATCTGGTATCCTGACCTCAGCTTTGTATTTGACTCGTGATTTCTGGTATCCCGGCTTTGTCGTGACTCTGAGTATTTCTGTAATCCTGACCTTGATTTATCTTGACCCTGTTTCTTGTTGTATTAATACGTTAAGACCGGCCAATCTAAGGCTCGGTAGTACATCTTTCGGATCCACCTTTTGTGAGTTTCCTCTTTCCTGCGTATTAGGGTATGACTTCCGTGACAATAATGACCCTAATGTGAAATGAGAGAGAAATGACACTCAAACATGCTGCACTGTTTGTATTTGTTAAGTTAAAAATTAGATGGCTGAAGTTGCTCTGAGGCTTGAAGTAACACTTCAAGAGAATTTAGAATTATACTGGATGCACTTGTTTGTAATTTTTTCTTTACATGTTTGTATTTCTCACGCTATAGCGTTCCTTTATACCAATATTACATACTGTGACGTTTACACTGTATTTTATTTATTATTCTATTGAATGTATTTGCTTACCTCCTACTAATAAAGAATTATTACAAAATATAGTTGAGCTAGAAAGAGGGCTGACTGGGAGATATTTTCCAGTTTGGTTATTTCGGCCTACAATGTGCAATCGCCTGAGTTTCCAAGAATTCACTATTTAGAAAATAGCCCTGTGAGTGATTTAATTTAGCATATTTAGAAAGTTTTGCAGTTTAATAAACAATGTTACATTTCCCAAACACTAAGACATACCTCCCAGTGTTACCAGATATGAAATAAGGACAGGGGGGTGGGGCAGGCCAGTGACAATACTTGTGTCAATGGCGACATTAATGAATATATAGCGGGCATGGCCATTTAGACAAAAGGTGTGTCAGACTGGAGTAAAAGCGTTCCAGGTTCACAGCCTCTATGGATGGCCTTACTACGGGCACTTTGCCGTGGGCAACACTGCTTCAGTAGTTGTCTCTGCATGGTCCTAATACCATCTGCACCACAAAAGCGCATCTAATGATGAGCTCCCGCTGTGCTGGCTGGGGACAGTTGCCTGTTGAGCCTGGACACTGGTCACCAGGAAATGAAATCAGTTTGGCGGAATAGGAGCCCGAAATTGGGATGCTCCTGACGAAATCAGGCCATGCTGATTTACTAAACCAGCACCTGGAGAAGGTATAAAGGGAAAACGCACTTTTTAAAAACACAAACGCCGAACTGGATTAGTAGCTAGGTTGTAGAATGCTTTCTAACTTTGGTATAACAAATGCAATTGTTTTATTCCTCAGAATTCCCAGTTTAGTGAATAAATCCCTGCAAATCTTCAAAGGAGTACATGGGAAAATAAGCATGCACAGCCTTGCTCCAGCTACATGTGGACAAAACCATAACACCTATATCTCCCAGTTTCATTACACCTCCAACTATTAAATCATATTAATGTTTCATTATCTATCCAAATTATACTTTGGGGGAAAAAAACATGTTTTATGTTTGAGCAAATAAAGAAAGCTTTGCCATTTCAGGTAAAATAAAGTGCCCATTGCTATTTTCATACATCCATTCTGGGCGCCATGACATTGGAGACCAATACCATCTTCCCATCTCAATGAATGCAGCACTGTAGCTCGCTGGCTTCACAATGATGGCCGTGCAGTGACGTCACTCACATGACATTCCAGCTCTCAGGCAATCTGCCCTTCCTCCTTTCGAGGGCCTCCCTGGGATAAAAAAGCCCCTCAATGCCTTGTGATTTTGGTGTCCACGTTACTGCCTGATAAAGATATAGGAGCAAAAATAAACAAAAGGCCGCACAAAATCATCTAATAGTGACGGGAACTTCCCGCAGAGGTTTCTAAACCCAGTGTGAGCTGGCTGAGAAGGTTCTGGGGCCGGGGAGGGAGCTGAGCTAAGGGAGGTTGTTCTGACAGGCGGTGCGCGGGCACCTCAGAGCACACGGAAGCCTGCTGGGTAGCTTGCTTGTTGTGACGGGAGAAGCCGGAGCAGGAAGAGGGTGACTGGAGCGGGGCCTGAGACAACTTCACGGACACAACTTCGCCTCATCTCCCGGCCATGCCGCTCTTCGGCTCCAACCCCTTCGATCAGGATGTGGGTGAGTGAGACGGGGCCTTGGTATAAGGCAGCGATACTGTGTGACCATGGGATAACTGGGCACCATGTCACAATACCTGGGCACAGTGTCAGGATACCTGGGCACAGTGTCAGGATACCTGGGCACCATGTCAGGATACCTGGGCACCGTGTCACAATACTTGGGAACCATGTCAGGATACCTGGGCACAATGTCACAATACCTGGGCCCCTGGGCACAATGTCACGATACCTGGGTGCTCTCAGAGGGCGATTGATCCCAGTGTCAGGATACTTGGGTGCTCTCAGAGGGTGATTGATCACAGTTTCAGGGTGTCAGGATACCTGGGTGCTCTCAGAGGGTGATTGATCCCGGTGTCAGGATACCTGGGCGCTCTCAGAGGGTGATTGATCCCAGTCTCAGGTTGTCAGGATACCTGGGTGCTCTCAGAGGGTGATTGATCCCGGTGTCAGGATACCTGGGTGCTCTCAGAGGGCGATTGATCCCGGTGTCAGGGTGTCAGGATACCTGGGCGCTCTCAGAGGGTGATTGATCCCAGTCTCAGGTTGTCAGGATACCTGGGTGCTCTCAGAGGGTGATTGATCCCGGTGTCAGGATACTTGGGTGCTCTCAGAGGGTGATTGATCCCAGTGTCAGGATACCTGGGTGCTCTCAGAGGGCGATTGATCCCGGTGTCAGGATACTTGGGTACTCTCAGAGGGTGATTGATCCCAGTGTCAGGGTGTCAGGATACCTGGGTGCTCTCAGAGGGTGATTGATCCCAGTCTCAGGGTGTCAGGATACCTGGGTGCTCTCAGAATCAGAGGGCGATTGATCCCGGTGTCAGGATACTTGGGTGCTCTCAGAGGGTGACTGATCCCAGTGTCCCAGTGTCAGGGTGTCAGGATACCTGGGTGCCTTCAGAGGGTGATTGATCCCAGTGTCAAGGTGTCAGGATACCTGGGTGCTCTCAGAGGGTGATTGATCCAATTGTCAGGGTGTCAGGATACCTGGGTGCTCTCAGAGGGCGATTGATCCCGGTGTCAGGATACCTGGGCGCTCTCAGAGGGTGATTGATCCCAGTGTCAGGATACCTGGGTGCTCTCAGAGGGTGATTGATCCAATTGTCAGGGTGTCAGGATACCTGGGTGCTCTCAGAGGGCGATTGATCCCGGTGTCAGGATACCTGGGCGCTCTCAGAGGGTGATTGATCCCAGTCTTAGGGTGTCAGGATACCTGGGTGCTCTCAGAGGGTGATTGATCCCGGTATCAGGATACCTGGGTGCTCTAAGAGGGTGATTGATCCCAGTGTCAGGGTGTCAGGATACCTGGGTGCTCTCAGAGGGTGATTGATCCCAGTGTCAGGGTGTCAGGATACCTGGGTGCTCTCAGAGGGTGATTGATCCCAGTCTCAGGGTGTCAGGATACCTGGGCGCTCTCAGAGGGTGATTGATCCCAGTGTCAGGATACCTGGGTGCTCTCAGAGGGTGATTGATCCCAGTCTTAGGGTGTCAGGATACCTGGGTGCTCTCAGAGGGCGATTGATCCCAGTGTCAGGGTGTCAGGATACCTGGGCGCTCTCAGAGGGTGATTGATCCCAGTGTCAGGATACCTGGGTGCTCTCAGAGGGTGATTGATCCCAGTCTTAGGGTCTCAGGATACCTGGGCGCTCTCAGAGGGTGATTGATCCCAGTGTCAGGGTGTCAGGATACCTGGGTGCTCTCAGAGGGTGATTTGGTCTAAACCCTGCATGCCCCCTGGTGGTCCGATTTGCAGTGGAAACGCTCACGTGAATAAGCTGGACCATTTTATACCTTCCGAACCACACCGTTCAGTGGAAACGAGGCATTAAGGGTGATCTGGGTACTTTCAGAGGTTGATTGATGGGGCTTTGGTATAAGGCAGCAATACTGACAGACCATGGAATACCTGGGTATTCTGAGGGTGATTGGTCCCAATTTTAGGGTACCAGGATACCTGGATGCTCTCAGAATGTGATTGGTCCTAGTCTTAGGGTCTCCAGCCACATCTTGGCTGTTCGCGGCCAACTTGTTGGTTTGCGCTATTGTATAGAGAGAGTTTTAAGAAACAGTCTAAACATCATGATAACTTCAGGTCATGGTAGAAGGCATGGTGCTTGCTATAAGTCTTTGGCACCGTCCTCTGTACTTTTTAATTATGTTGATCCTTCACAGAACCGTAGCATGCCGATAATTTCCTGTCAACTATTTCCACATTATCAAGCAGTAATGGCAGTCTGAACGTGCTGGAGGCAGCTGAGCCCTACATTCTCAGCCTGTCTTAGACATACATGATGTTCAATACTGATAGATGTAGAGATGGTACAGAAATTAGTACTTACCGATGTCCTCACACTTTTTGAACCAGTGGCTGCGACGTGTTTCTGGACAAGACTCAAGATGCATTCACAATTACTTGGCATTGCATATATCATTAGTTGTGTACAAACTGTCCTCTTACCTGACATTAACTGAGCCAATTTTGCTAGTACACACTTTTTAAACGGTCACAATTAGGACACAGCTGCCCCCTGTCCAATGTTGGTAAGAAAGTAGGGCAGGAGGTTAAAAAGCCAACCACGTCTACTTTCAGCAGGGTAGGTT